>NW_024423343.1:58369038-58619038 GCF_017311325.1 Ursus maritimus | reverse complement strand
ACTCCAGCGAGTCTGTGGGGCCTCGGCCCACCCCGGAGCTGGGGCCGCCCGCCCTCCCGGCTCCCAGGCTCGCTCATGCCAAGGCCTGTTGCGTGATTCCAACTTGGGCTGACATTCCCTGCCCCGGGCGCTCCAGCGTAGGCCTCTTAATCATCTTGTCTGCTGCAGATCCTCGACACCAGCCAATTTACTGCCCCGTCTCTCCTCGCTGGTTTCAGGAGGGGGAGGGGAATGCGCGCAAAGGAGGGGAGGGCACATTCAACCGCGGGAGAAAGGCTGGCACCAGCTACTGGCACTCAAAGAAAACCACGGAATTTGGAGCTGGGGGGAGGGAGAGCAGGAATGGGGGTCTGCTAGGCAGCGGCTGCTTAGAGAAGTTAGAATGACGGGGTCAATGAGCTTCAGCTCAGGCCTATCCTAGCCTGGGAAAACAATGTAGGAATGGGAATGAACACTGGATTTGTAGCCTCCCTGTCCTTCCCAGAGCCTCACTCCCTGACCACACTCTGTTGTAAGCTAGACTCCATGCAGGCCTCCAAACTGGCCAGAAAAGACAGGATTTTTCTCAGGATGATGCCACTGCACCTAGAAAGTCACCCCCATCTCGTGTCTGCTTGTTGGCAGAGGTGATCTGAAGACGCACAAGGATGGCCTGAATAGTCATCCTAGAGGAGAGGCTAGCAGGGCTCTTCGGCCTGCCCCTAATTTCCTCTCCAGTAGAGGCTGGTCCCTTCAGAGCGGATGGCTGAGGTTCAGTTTCTCATGCAAGAAGGGCCTGGAGCTGAGCTCTCTCAGCTCTAGAGCGCTGCTCTTCCACATGAAGCCGGGAAGGCCTCTGGGTAGCTCTGGGCCTCATAATCGGAGGCAAGAGTAAAGCCTCCCTGTTTGGGGGGCATTGGGATAAAACGATGTACTGCTAATAGCAAAAGTGAGTGCTTACCATATGCCAGGCACTGTCACATCATTGTCTCATCATATGCTCACAAAAACTCTGAGATAGCTGTCACTATTTCTCCTATCTTATAGATCTGCAAACTGCAGCAGAGAGAGGTTAAGGTGGGTACCCAAAGTCACAGAGTCAGTGACTAAAACTAAGATGGTTTTGTTGTAGGCCTCAGTGCTTTGAAGGAAAGGGACTTTTAGTTCAGGCCTGCATTACCCACTTGCCCCTGGCCTTTGCAGAGAACGACCGAAAGTAAGGTGACTTCCCAAACTGGAAGCTGAAGCTGGTTGGGTGGGACCCAAAGTGGAAGGCAGAGCTGAATGGTGTGTGGGCCTTTCCCTTCGGAGAATGCGTGGTGGAAGGGTGCCACTCCACCATGATGTGCAGCAGTCTCTGTGTGAATGTGCCTGTATGCATGAGTGTGCTTATGTGGGTGTGTGTGTCAGAGTACAAGAAGATGCGCGTGCATGAATTTTTGTCAGTGTTATGTGTGTGACGCAGGAGTGTGTCACGGTGTGTGCGTGAATGAGAGTATGCGATAGTATAGATGTAACTGTAAGAGTCAGTGTGTGATTGTATGTGTGTTAGCGCAGCCCTGTGTGCCGGGGTCGCCCTACATTCCAGAGCAGCCAACCGAGTTTCCCGAGGACCGGGGTGACTCACTGAGTTCTCAGCTCAGCCAGCCCCAGAAGGGCCACAGGGCAAACAGAGGGAAGGGTCCAACGTAGGGGTCTGACCCCGGCCTCGGCAGCGCTCAGGCTGCGACTGCAGGTCCTCCGCTGTGGCTCGGAAGCACTGCCTGGCCAACAGCACGGGTGCGGGGGCGGCAGAGACCGCCCAGGCGCGGGGCAGTGGCGCCGGCGCTGGAGGGGCCCGGCGGGCGGAGGCTGCAGCCGCCCCGGCGCTGAGTCACTCACCGCGCCTCGAGCTGGCAAACCCCGCGCCGAGACTCGAGTGCCCGCAGAGCGTGAACATTTCGGGGAGGCCCGCGCGGAGCGCGCCTGTTCTCGCCTGGCCGCGCCTCACCGTTCTCGAAGCCTCTGAAAGATGTAAATGTCACTCTTGGCTGGCCAGGTTCCCCGCCCGGGCAGAGGCTCGAGGTTCCAGGTCATGACACCAAGGAACAAGCGCACACATCCAATGAAAACAATAATTTATTTAAATAATCTCTTCATATTGTAAAATCAACATTAAGAGCATGTTGTTTTCATAATAAATAACCCCAAAATACCTTTCATTTCAAGAACAAAGACGTTAGGATAAGATAAAACAAAACCAAATCAGTAGCTTAGTTTAACTGAGAAAATTTTCAAAGGGAAAAATAAAATGGAGGGGTTGCTGAGGTCACTGCTAAACCGCAGTTTTCACAAGTGGGGGTTACAAAAAAAGTCTGAAAAGACAAGTATTTTTATACAAATAAATCAGTGGGAAAATCTGCACAGACACCTTTATTTACAAACTCTATGTCGAAGTCCAGCCTAATAATCCTGAATAGGTTTTAAAAAAGATAATTTAAACACATTTTTTGCAGTGTCCACATATTAAAAAATCATTTTTTCCCCAACGTCAAAATGAGGTCATCCGCAAAGGCACCTAAACTTTTAAAAAAATAAAAATAAAAAAACTCCACTGGTGATGGATGAGGAGAGAGCTAAGGGAGCGTTCCTGGGGGAGATCTAAGGCGGGGCAGAGTGGGGCTCCAAAGGCTGGAGACAGCAGGGCAGAAAAAAAGCGGCGGGCCGCCCGGGTCACGGGGGCGTGTGGGGGAGGGCGCGCAGGCCGGGGAGGTCAATCAGCCCAGCCGACTGGAGCTGGGCCTGGGGGTGGGCACGGAGAAAGGAGCCTCAGAGCACCCAGGAAGGCTCGCGGGCGGGGGAGGCGTCCCTCCCTGGACTCAGCTCATGGCCCGCGGCGAGGAAGGCGCCCGACCGCCTTGCGGGGCGCGGAGGGGAGGGGAGGCATGTCCGAGGCGGGGCTCAGGCGGCCAAGGCGGCCAAGGCAGGCGGCCCTGCCGAGGGCGGGGGGGAGGGGGTGCCTCCAAGAACCTTCCAGTTCCTGGCCGCTCGGTGGCCGCGCGAGGGAGCAGGGCCCGTGGCAGGCCATCACGGGCCGCTCCTCCCTGAGGGTGGGAGGCGTCTGCGGGCCGGTTGGAGGGACCCTCTGGCTCTTGGGGCGAGCACTGAGGATCACCGGTCTCTGCTCTCTCAGTCTCTGGCGTAGTCTCCCTCGGGTTAGAAAATCGTCCCCGCGCTCACCGGGGCGCCCCCGCCGCCATGGTGGTGGTGGTGGTGGTGGTGGTGGTGGTGGTGGTGCGGCTGCGGGGTCTGCGTTGGGTGCAGCAGCGGCGCGGCAGCCTGCAGGTGTGAGGCAGGGCCCGAGGCCTGGTGGTACCACGGGTAGTTGCCCAGGAAAGCCGAGGCCGCGCTGCTCGGGCTGGAGCCCGAGCTGCCCGCGCCGCTGCCGCCGCTGCCCGGGCCGCCGCCGCTCCCCATCCGCTGCGGCGCGCTGAAGTCCCAGGAGGCCGGCGCCGACACCGGCGGCGAAGCACAAGGTGGCGAGGTGCTGGCCCCGGGGTGCTGTTCCGAAGGGATCTCACCGCTTTTCCACATCTTCTTGAACTTGGACCGGCGGTTCTGGAACCAGATTTTGACCTTTGTGGAAAAGGGACCCAAGCGTTAGTGGAAGAACCTGGATCTGGGGGAGGGGAGGGGAGGAGGGGTAGAAAGCACGCTGGGCAGGTAAGCGGATCACGTAGCGAGGCCTTGGAGGCTGGGCCGGCTTCCACTCTACTGGGAGGTAATCTCAGAAAGTCGGAGACAGCTGGTGTGGGTGCACCGTGGTGATCGTGACAGCGGGAGAGGGTCAGGAGGGCCAATTATTTTACCCGCTTAATCAGTATCGCGCGGAAAGCCTATGTGGAAGCGGATTTCTGCCCACCCCGGTCCTTTCGTTTTCTCACACGCGGCGGCGCCCTGGGGGATTTCAGCTTCAGGCGTAGAAGTTTAGGCCCCCCAAGGCGCGGGCCTCGTAATCCTTTAAATTACTTTAAAAATACTTTTTAAAACGTCGTCCTGACCCCGCCTGCTTTCCAGCTATCCCGGGCCAGCGCGCTCCTCTTCCCCTCCAGGCCGGGAGACTCACCTGAGTCTGGGTGAGGCCCAGAGACGCCGCCAGCTCCGCTCGCTCGGGGAGTGCCAGGTACTGAGTCTTTTGGAAACGCCTCTGAAGGGCCGCCAGCTGGAAACTGGAGTAGATGGTGCGGGGTTTCCGGACTTTCTTTGGCTTCCCATTCACTATCCGAATTTCAGGCTCGAGGTCCTCTTTCTCTGCAACGCAAAGCAATCGTGAGAACAGCGCAATCAGGGGGCCCCAAACAGTTCCCGCTGGGCGTAAGGGCCTGGCGTGGGACTTGGCCTGAGCCGGGAAGCGGGTTCTCGGAGACGCAGCGGGGCGCTCAGAGGGAACTTCGCTAAGTGCGGACTCGCGCCGCCATCGAACCCGGGAGCTGGATTCTCCGGGAATGG
Source organism: Ursus maritimus (assembly GCF_017311325.1). Taxonomy (NCBI): domain Eukaryota; kingdom Metazoa; phylum Chordata; class Mammalia; order Carnivora; family Ursidae; genus Ursus; species Ursus maritimus. Next base: position 58,614,571 of record NW_024423343.1, on the reverse strand, counting down.
GAAGAAGGAGCCAACCGGAGAGAAAGGAGGAGCAGGTGGTAAGGAAATGAGGTTACCGTGAAGCATGCACCGCGCGCCTCCTCAGCCCCCCAAAGCCAACCGGTCCCACCAGCCGAGCACCGAGGGACGTACCCAGTGACCCTCGGCAGATTGGTGGTTGAGAAAGGTAAAAGGCGCAGGGCGGGCAGGGAGCAGACAGTGTAAACGGCAAGGGTTCCGGATGGATCCCCGCCCCAAACAATTTTATCCCACCCATCCCAGTAACTAGACTGACTTGTCCCCCTTGACGCCAGCCTTGTGCATACCAGGTTCGTTGTTGGCCGGGGAAGAACTGGTCCCGTAGGGTGCGTAGGAGGTGTAGGCGGCGGTGTAGCCCAGGTCGTAGCCGCTCTTGGCGGAATAAGGGACGTTGTTGAGGCCGCTGGCGTGGTACTGGTAGGAACCCATGTGCGCGTAGGGCGAGCCCCCACTGCCGCCGCCGCCGCCCGCCGGGTGCTGCTGGTTGGTGTAGTAGCTGCTGTCGGTAGCTGTGGACACCGGGAGCGTGGGCGACTCCTGGGGCTTGTGGAGGCTGCTGCCGTTGCTGCCGCCGGGGCCAGCGCCGCCGCCGCTTGGGGGCTGCTGGTGCTGGTGGTACGTGCTGGAGGCCGTGATCTGGGTTGAGTGCATATCAGCCACCAGACTGTCAAAGACTCCAGTCATCCTGGCCCGGGACGGGAAAGAGCAGGGGTGGCGGGCGCTAGGGGGGAAGCGAGGCGCCTCCTCCGTCTCTCCCTGTCCCCTCCGGCAGCCAATGTAATTACGGGGGGTGAGAGAGGGTGGGGAGGAAAACAAGAAATGTGGCAACGGTCTGGGCAACTCCTCCTCCGGGGGAGGCGATCACCGTGCACTGCTCGGGACAGCTGCCGCCGGCCGCATCCTCTCTCCGCCTCTCTACCCGCTCGGCTTCTTGCCCAGCGCTGGCTTGGGCGGGGGGCGGGCCGTGGAGGGGGCAGGGGTGGCGGGGCCAGGCCAGGGCTCCGGGAGGCGGGAGCAGGTGAGCAGCCCAGAGCGGCCTTACGATTGTCTGCGGGGCGGGTTCGGGCAGGGTGGGCATTTAACACTCGTCACGTGAGCGCAGGCGACGTCACCTAGCAACAGCCAATCCCAAGCGCCGGGCCGCGGGGCCACAGGCGCTCGGGTACGCCCGGCCGGGGGGCTGGTGTCACAGGGCGGGCGCTGCGGCTGCTGTGGTTGCGGGCGCAGACAGGCCGCTGCTGAATGTGAGCGGCGAGCCGAGGGATTGGGGAAGGGGCGCGGTGGGGAGTCAGGGCGGCCGGCAGCAGTAGGACTGAAGGCGTGAAGACGGAGACTGGCATTTCGTCTCAGAGGAAGAAGACATGGGGTCTTCCATCCCATTCTGTGTACAGGCGCCAGCCAGTTCCAATGATTCGTATCTTCCTGTCCGAGGTCAGCGTTCATACATTAATCAAAGCGGTGCCGAGAGTCGGGCCAGGGCTAGCTCCGCTTTTCCTCGAAGTGTCTGGCGGTTACTCTTGTCAGTCACTCGGCACTTGACAAAGTCAATTGATTTAAATTATCCATAAAACTCGTATAATAATACCTACTTCCACATACTTCCTAACCAACCCACAGGAATATTAGGCAATTAATTAGATAATGTTTAAACGATTTCTTTCTCGTTACTTGTGAGAAAAGCTATATAAATTCAAAAGTATTATTACTAATGATATATTTGAAACCATTTTTTTCCCTTGTACTTTCCTGATAGGGGGACACTTCGAGCAATTATGTATATTTGGTGGTTAATTGACAGGAGAAAAGCGATCCCGGTTATTTCCTGTCTAGGTTGGAATGCTTGACCAGATGGTCTTCAACGTTCGTTCTAATTCTAAATTCTGTATGTTTACGACAAAGAAGTGGAATAATACTTAGGTGAGAGAGTCGTCTCGATACTAGAAGTCTTGGTAAACTTTCAGAAACAAATAGAAAAAAGTTTTATCTCAAGCACATAACCCTATTTTACAGTTCATTCAGTTTAGGACCCTATTTCGTACTGTCACGGCAATTTCTTCTTTTAAATCTGAATTGGCGACTTCCTCCACATCAGTATTTCCTAGTGGTTGGGGACCGTGGTCCGGAGTTGAGGGACACTCGCCTTTACTGGACTCTCCAAGACCGCGGTTCCCGCGGCAGTGCTTGCCTTGTGGCGCCACCTGCTGGAGGTGTGCATGGTTGCAGCGGGCCCAGTAGACGGTCTAATCACGCTGAGGCGCCAGTCTCTGAAACCCCCCAAAAGAACAAAATAGTAATTAAAAGCCACAAAATTGTGCTAGTGCGAGCCATCTGAAGCACCCCTTCCTAAAGACATAACATGTCGCTGAAAGAACTTGTTTCAACAGCTGCCTAATGGAAAACAAGTTGATACTTTGAAAAATATGATCTTGGTCTTCTTCCCCAGAAAAAGCAAGTGTGTAATTAAAACTCCAGCATCCACACACAGCTCACTCTCTACGGAATAATGAAGAAGGTAATCCACCCTCAAATCTGCCTGGATTTAGTTCCCAGCCTTCCTTTTGGTTAAGGAAGGCTCTTGATGGAGGCTGGTGAACTAGTGAGAAATGCTTGGGACTGCATTGCTTTGCCGCCGTGCTCAGCCTGCTGCTTTGTGGGCCCCAGTTACAAAGCTAACCTCTAGATATTTAATCAATATTGCCTTTTGGTGTCTTGACTCCAGATTCCGAGTCTTTCTGTCACCACAGTGGTAGCTGCTTTGGTCTGATTTAGAAATTTCCCCCCTGAAAATGTATAAAAGAGACAATTGCCCTGGTTTTGCCTTCTCTCTGCTCCTTTGTTCCCATTCCAAGCATGTCCTCTTGGCTTTTTCATGGTGGCAAGTTTGTTGTATTTTGTTATCTATGAGAACCTTCATTAATAGCCTGAAGTCTAGGTCAGCTGAGATCTGGAGAATGGCATCTTCCTGGAAGGAAATATGGCTCCAGTTTCCCTTTAACTAGAAAACAAGGGACTGTATTTGTATGTGGGAGAAAAGGCCAGAGGCAATGAGCAAGGAGAGAGAGCAAGAGCGAGGGAACCAGAGAAGCAGAACTTAAAACTGCATTTGGAGAATAAAGTAAAGACTTGAAATATTAAATCTGATAACCCAGGCACAAAGCTGGGTTTGCCCAAATGATCTGGTCACCACATCACAATATCCTAATGATTTCCTCATTTTGGTTTAAAGTCAGGGAGACAGTACCCTAGAGGATGGACACATTTGTCCACTATTCAGAGCAGAGGGGCACCCCTCTCCACAGTGATCTGAGCAGGGTGAAGGGGCGTTCAGACCGAGTTTAGGGGAACACTTCATGGCACACTCCCTCCTCGGCCTCAGAGCGCTCTCCTTCCCCTTTTCTGCTTTTGGTTTTCTTGCTCCGTGGAGGCATTCTTTTACTCTGCTGAGAACTAGAGAAGAATGGGGGAAGTAGGGGAGCTCAGTGTTTCTGCTCTGGCCTCCTAGTCCCAGTCTCATCGCTAAGACATTCCCGACGAATCCCGTGCCCATCAGGTTGTTGCTGCTGCGCTTTATCTGGTCACGGAGTCCCACCGTGTCCTCCCATGATAGCCTCGAGGTAACCCTTAGCAGATATGGACAGAATCATCATTTCCATTCTACAGAGGAACACTGAAGGTCGATGGTAGAAAGGACATTCTCTGAGTCAGGTACCCCTCCTTTCTCTGTTGCTGTAGCACAAATCACAGGGTATTTACTCTAAGCCTTGGTAAACTAGCTGGAGAACAGGTTTGCGACGCCTTGTTTTCAGCCCCTGACCTACCGCTGGCCTGGGCTTCCCCAGGCAGGGCTGGGCACTGCCTCCCCTCTACCACTGGGCATCCTCCATTACACTGAGGGATTCAGTGGGGGAGAGGATGCCCCCTGTGGGGAGGGAGCGAGGGGTAGGCAGGTGGGGTGCCTTTCATGCACAGAGGGATAGGCTCATTTACACTAGCCTACTCTCCTGGGGGGAGGGGGTGTCACATGCACTCTTGCGGGACTGCCCCTTGTCCCCACTTTGCACTTTCCCGGGGACTTGGTTTCTGGCCATTGGTCCTAGAGGCATTCTTTTGTGTTTTCGTCCCCCTAGTAGCTCTAGGAATCTGAGCTTTTGAATCTCTTTTAGGTTCCTTCTAGAACTCAAAGATGTTGGGAGAGGTTAGAAGTTTATAAGAGCCTCCCATCTCCACCTTTCCAGGACCATACTGGCCTGCTCTTGTCCCTTCCTCATTGGCCATTGTGTCTTCTTGGGGACAACTTTTGCCCAATCCTTTCACATTGCTAGTGTTCTCAACTTGCTCCCAGGATCCCCAATCCCTAACAGAGCCTCCAGGGATTTGGGGTGCAGTCAGCTTCCTCCCAGCCCCTTTGGCCCTTCTTAAGCAGATGGCGTCTCTGACTCCGGGGTCTGCGTACTTGGACCCCCTTTTTTTTTCTTGTGTAAACTCCGCAAGAGGGCGTAATGGAAACACACCCACTGTTGATGTGGGGACCTCGAGAAAACTTTCTGGGACACCCAGCAGAGTCATCATTCAAACTCAGGTCTGGGCAAGGCTGCTGGCACTTCGCGCTGGATTTTTGGACTGGGGCTCATGGGGGAAGGCCGCACTACCCCATTTTTCCTGGGCCAGGTGCTTTGAGCGCCATGGGGCAGGTGGGAAGGGGGTACTGACAGTTTCCAACGCACCCCTCCAGCCCCAGGAGCCCACTGGAAGGAGAGTTTTCTCCCAGGGACTAGCAGGAGCGCGGGCATTGAGCGGGAGAGATCGATGGGCGGCCCTGGGAAGATCCTGAAACAGATTCCAGGGTCAACCGTGAGGGACTGAGCGCTGAAGGCAGGCGCCGCCTGGCCCTGCTCTTCAACCCGAGACCCTGCTGTTTCCGCTGCTGCCGAGGAATACCTTTCCATCTGCTAGTGTGAGTAAACCAAAAGGACTTGAATGGGAATAAGGCGATACTCGATGTTCACAGCCATGGGCTTTCCGAGGGAAGTTATAGTGCTGAATTTTTAGTTCAGCGTGCTTCTAGAATTTTCAGACCCAATTTAGCCTCTGCCTTCTCGGTCTTACCGGCCCCCCTCCCCCCACCCAGGCTCATTTCACTTTATAGACTACTCAAAGGTTAAAGAGAACAAAAGCTAGGGTTCCTGGCCCTTGAGGGTACTCAGCATGGGTCGAGACTCTGAGGTGCTAAGCCGGTGGCCTCACCTTTGAGTCCGAGCTCACAGGCCTGGTTACTAAGAGCTCAGGTGGGCAAGCAGCAGTGGGAGAGGGAAACGCATACTCCTTCGTTGGTTAAAAGCTGCCAGACCCCGGTGTCCAGGTGGTGAGGGCCACGAACACTGACGGAATAAGTTACAACCCCCACCCCGCCCCAGGACAAACACTGAGACCGCCGGCATGGGCACTCTGCACTTAGAGCAGCACTTACTTTGCGTAAGGGACAGGGAGGTGTGCAAATGGCTCACCGCAAGATTCCTCCTCCAACCTGGGAGAAAACAATCCCCGACCTTCTCCACCCCTACTCCCAGCCTCAGCTCCCCGCACTGGTTGCACCGCCCGACGCCCCAGGGAACCTTTGGGCGCCAGCCCGCCAGGTGCTGGGCGCTCCCGGGCTGCGTCCAGGAGCCGGGAAGGGAGCACGGCTTCGTGCTGGAACCTTCTGTCCTCGCGTGTGGCTCCAGGCTGTCAGGTTGAAACCTCAGCCCCTCCCAAAAGAGCGGAGGAGGGTGAAACCTCACCGCCTGAGGCTCACAGCGCTCGGTTGTCAGTTATGGCACACTTCTGGAACTTTCAGAACCAAATTTTCCTTTTGCCTTCCAGGTCTTAGATCCTAGTCAGGTCCCTTTTACTTTGTCTGTTGAGTGGTTAAAGCGTGCGGGGGCGCGCACTCCTATCCACACACAAACCCCACCAAACGGGGAGAACTTGTAAGGAACGCTTTGAAACTTTTGGGTACACGGATTCCTTTCTCTCCACTCCCTTTCCCTTCCCCCTACCCCGCCCCATGCTACTTCTTCACCCACTAGAGTTGGGCCAATTCATAGGCTTGCAAAGAGGATGTGTTCACGCGTGGAGTAGGAGCCAGATTCCGCTGAGGTGAACCACTGGTTTCTGTCTGGCCTTTGGAAAAGGACTTAATTTTTCTGTGCTTCATTGTTTGCCTCTGTAGAATGCTGGTAATAATAACAGTACCCCCATCATGGGATTACTGCCTGGGAACATACCATTACATGTTTTCTTGACTGCTGCCTCATTTATCTGGANGACTCCACAGGTGTTAAGAGGCCAAGGCAAGGGTGTTTGCTCACTTTCTTCTCCAGTGAGAGAAAGCCTTCTCCAGGCGCTGAGAGTCCAGGCGCTTTGGGAAGAGGTCAGGTGCTGGTGAGGCTGCCTGCAGCACTGAATTTAGGAAAGGTTCTAAAGTAGCTTCTAACCCATGCAGCAGTGCCCTAACCTCTTGCAGTCCGCTGGGCAGAGTGCCACTATGTGAGGTCTTGGGCGGTTTCCACGTGCGGCATACCCAGGCTGCTTCTGCTCACCTCTCTGAAAATGCAGAGGGGGTAGGGGTGGGGAGGAGCCCTGCAAATTATTCATAGGAAATTGTCCCTCTGGTTAGCTATCCCTGGCTCCTTGCATCCTTTTTTTAATTAAAAAAATATTGTTAAAAAATTGCAAAGTAATGCAGAGTGGTTGTTAGAGAATCAAAGAGTATTAGAAGTATAGTAGAGTGGTTAAAAGTAGAGACTCTAGGCTTAAATCCTAACTTGGCCATTTGTTAGCTGTATGATCTTGGGAAAATTTACTGCTCTGTGCCTCAATTTAATGTTTAATCAGAGTAAAACTTCATGATTTGAACTAGTAATGGATACTTGTGGACCAAGTGCTGCCTCTAGAAATCTGATTTTTGGGAGAACACAGCTAGACCACCATTTCCCAGCTTCCCTTGCAGTTAGGTATTAATGATGTGATTCAGTTCGAGGCAATGAATGGAACTTGAGCAGAAGTCATGTGTGCCACTCCTAGGATGGAACCTTTAACACAGCATTGAGACTCCTCCCTGATCTTTTTCCCCATCCACTGGAGGGAACCAGCCCCAGCTATGCGGATGATGTGGCCCTAGGGAGTCACTTAGGGGAATCTCCAATACTTGTCTTGGAAGGTTACCGGACCAAGAAATAAACTTCTGATATTTTAAGCTACTGAATTTTGGTATCTATATTTAAAAAAAAACAAATGCTTTCTTTGGAGTCACCTAATAGAATGCTTAACTTGGGACTGCAGCAAATTCTATCATGGCCTTGCATCATCACATTGGAGATACATAAGCTTAACTACTAAAACTAATATGACCTTCGAGTCAGAAGATGATGACTTTGTCAGCAAAGCATAGAAAAAAATCCAGAATGTCTTTTGTCTGTGAAAATCAGACTTTCTATTGGGAGGTGAGCATAGAACTCAAATGATTTGATTCCTAGGTGCATTCAGCCCATGGATAGAAATAGGTTTTAGCACAGCTGGTGGTTGTCATTAGGAACACAAATCTTTTTTTTTTCTCAAGATTTTATTTATTTATTTATTTATTTATTTATTTATTTATTTTCAAAGATTTTATTTATTTATTTGACAGAGAGAGACAGCCAGCAAGAGAGGGAACACAAGCAGGGGAAGTGGGAGAGGAAGAAGCAGCCTCCCAGCAGAGAAGCCTGATGTGGGGCTCGATCCCAGAACGCCAGGATCACGCCCTGGGCTGAAGGCAGATGCTTAAAGACTGAGCCACCCAGGCGCCCCCAAGATTTTATTTATTTATTTGACATAGAGAGAGAGGGAGTACACAAGCAGGGGGAGTAGGAGAGGGAGAAGCAGGCTCTGCACTGAGCAGGGAGCCCAATGGGGGCTTGATCCCAGGACCCCAGGACCATGACTGGAGCCGAAGGCAAACGCCTAATGAACTGAGCCACCCAGGTGCCCCAGGAACACAAGTCTTAAAATGATCGTTAGTGAGGTTCTGGCAGGTCTAAGCCCAAATCATATGTATTTCCTAAAAGGTGACATGTTGCAGAGGTTTGTCACCTGGCCATGTGGGGCGCTCCCTTCCATGTCAGTGTCACTCTTGCCTTAGGACACATGCTTATTATGCTTAGAGTTGTCACGAGGGGATAAGCCCACTTCCTACTATAGTCTGTACCCGTACCTAAACTAGTCTGTACCCGTACCTAATAGGATGAGCCAAGGTAAAGGCAATATAAAGGCTAAAAGTACTAATAATGAAATAATTTAAAATAGAAACACAAAACAAAACAGTAGATTTCCCACTAACAGGGCCCAGATAGCTGTCCTAATACTTTGAAGAAAGTATACAAATACAAGTGAAAGGACTTTGGGATGTTGTTTTGGATGATTTCAAGACATTATTTTTTGCTTATTTTCCAGTCCTCAGCTATGTTCTCCTGGCCCATGTCACCACACAGCTAAGTTCTAGATTGATAATGTGCTTTGGTTCCATTTAGAGCTGAGCACAATTTATCTCCACCTTCCAGAAAAGATAGACCACTAAGGAGCCATGCCAACCAAGACTGTTGCCGTGTATAAGACTTCGACGACACCCAGTGGTCATTCACGGTCTTCATCAACATCATCCTAATTCAGAGTAGAGCCAACACGTTGTACATGTTAGTACAAGGAAAGTGTTGTTTGTTTATTAAATAAAACAAAACAGAACTTCATTATAACATAAATATCCAAACCCTGACACTCTCCACAAAGGGAGACATCTTGTGAAAGAAGTGGCAGCTAGGGGCGCCTGGGTGGCACAGCGGTTAAGCGTCTGCCTTCGGCTCAGGGTGTGATCCCCGCGTTATGGGATCGAGCCCCACATCAGGCTCCTCCGCTATGAGCCTGCTTCTTCCTCTCCCACTCCCCCTGCTTGGGTTCCCTCTCTTGCTGGCTGTCTCTCTCTGTCTAATAAATAAATAAATCTTTAAAAAAAAAAGTGGCAGCTAGACTTCACAGCCTCAACTGTTGTGTCTTAACAGTTACCTTGAGCATTTCTCCCTATGTAATTATCTGCCCCAGCTGAGCTCAGTGGAGGATTCCAGTACACTCTTTTCCATTACACTTTTGGTACTTTGACCATCTGGCCTTCTTAGGATCATAACCCAAAGAACAGCTAGGGGGATTCTGAGATGTTTAAACAAGGTTTTACTAAAGTTTTGGGATAGCAAAAGGGAAAACAAACTTCAAAAGGAACCCAGATCCAGAAAAGCAAATGCTCTAAACTCTATTAGTATAGACCATGGGTATCCTGAGTGCCAGATCCTCATCACCTGTGAGTGACTGAATGAAAAGAGACTTGAAGGATCAATTAGAGTTAGCTGGGTTAAAAGGAGAGAGAAGAGCATTACAGGAAGAAAGAGTAGCATGTGCAGAGTTCAGAGTCTGAAAGACACATTTGAAGACCTGGAAGAAGGCCAGCTGAGTTGACCCACAGTGAGTGAGAAGAGTCTACAAGACAGGGTTGCAAGGTAGGCAGGTGCTAGATCATGGGACCTAATAGGGTTTTGGGATAAGAACAATGGTAAAATCGAAAGGTTTAAAACATTAAAAAAAATTAAATTTCTTGTATTGAGATAATCATAAATTGACATGCAGTCGTAAGAAATAATGGAAAAACATCTTTTGTACTTTACTAGTTTTTTTAAAAAGATTTTATTTATTTATTTATTTATTTGAGAGCGAGAGTGTGTGCACTCACAAGCAGGGAGGGGGGCAGAGGGAGAGGGAGAAGCAGCCTCCCCACCTGAGCAGGGCTCCCAACACAGGGCTCGATCCCAGGACCCGAGATCACGACCTGAGCGGAAGACGGACACTTAACCCACCCAGGCGCTCCACGCTCAGTTTTCCCCAATGGCAATGTTTTAAAAAGTCATAGTATAAATCACAGCCAGGAGATTGACATTGATACAGTCAAGATACTGACTATTTCTGTCACCACAGATTCTTTGTGCTGCGCTTTCAAAACCACATCCACTTAGCTCCCACTCCACCGTCCCCTTGACCCAGCAACCACTAATCTGTTCTCCATTCCTATAATGTTTGTCATTTCAGTAATGTTATATAAATGGAATCACATGATATGAAAGATTTTGGGATTGGCTTTTTTCTCTCAGCACAATTCTCTGGAGCTTCTTCTAGATTGTGTGTATCAGTAGTTTAATCCTTTTTTTTTTAATTGCTGAGTAGTAGTCCATGCCATATTTGTACCAGACTTTGTTTAGCCACTCACCTGCTGAAGGACATCTGCGTTGTCAGATCTTGGATATTATGAGTGAAGTTGCTGTGAACATCTATGTATAGGTTTTTGTGTTAACATAAGTCTTTGTTTCTCTGGAATATATACTCAGGAGTGCAGTTGATGGGTCACAGGGTAGTTATATTTTTTTACGTGGGTTTTTTTTTTTTTGAGATTTTATTTATTTATTTGACAGAGAGAGAGTACAAGCAGGAGGAATGGCAGGCAGAGGGAGAAGTAGACTGCAGGCTGAGCAAGGAGCCCAATGTGGGGCTCGATCCCAGACCCTGGGACCATGACCTTGAGCTGAAGGTAGGTGCTTTAACTGACTGAGCCACCCAGGTGCCTGGTGATATGGTAGTTATATGTTTAATTTTAAAAGTAACTTTCTGGTATGAGCTGCATTCTGCCCCCAATCCAAATTCATATGTTGAAGCCCCAATCCCCAGTATCAGAAAATGTTAATGTACTAGGAAATTGGGCATTTAAAGTGGTAATTAAATTAAAATGAGGTTATCATGGTGAGCCCTAATCCAATATCACCGTATCCCTATAAAAAGAGGAGATTAGGACACACACACACACACACACACACACACACAGAGGGAAGAGATGGCTATTTGTAAGCCAGGAAAGAGGCCTTAGAAGAAACAACTGTGTGATGGAGATGTTGGCCAACATGGGGCCGGGGGTAGTCATTTTGCAATAGGTATCAAATCAACACATTGTATATGTTTAATTTACACAGTGTTGTATGTCAATTATATCTCAATAAAGCTGTGAAAAAAAAAAAGAAACCAATTTTACCCTCACCTTGATCTCAGACTCCTAGCCTCTGGAATTGTAAGAAAATAAATTTCTGTTGTTTAAGCCACTCAGTCTGTGATGCTTTGTGATGGCAGCCCTGGCGAACTAATACACTGCCGGGCTGTTTGCCAGAGTGCCTGTGCCATCTCGTGTTCTCACCAGCAAGGTACAAATCCGGTTTCTCGGCATCCTCACCAGCATTTCCTGCTGCCATTTTTTAAAAATGTTAGCCACTCTGATAGGTGTATAGTGGTATCTCTTTGTGGTTTTAGTTCCCATTTTCCTAACAGCGAAGGATGTTGGACATCTTTTCACGGGCTTATTTGCTACACGCACATCTTTTTTGGTGAAATGTCTCTTCGCATCTTTTGCCCATATTCTAACTGGATTGTTTTCATTTTTTGCTGTTGAATTTTGAGAGTCTTTGTTGGACGTGTTATTTGCAAATATTTTCTCCCATTGTGGCTTGTCTTTTCATCTTCTTCTTCTTCTTCTTCTTTTTTTTTTTTTCCTCTCCTCCCCCTGGAAAGAGCAGCCGGCACCGGGCCGTCTTTTCATCTTCTTAACAGGGTCTTTCCCACAGTTTTTTTGTTTTTGTTTTTTTGCCCCCTCTCTTCTCTTTCTTTTTTAAAAAGAACATTTTGTTGTCTGGAGAATGGACTGTAGAAGGGATGAGAATGGATGTGGGGAGATAAGCTAGGTAATTTTTTCCCTATAGTTTAGGTGCTATGTGATGGCGGCTTAATCTAGGCGGAGAGAGGGAAAATGTTGAGAAGTGAGTGGATTCCAGAAATATTTGGGCAGTAGAATTAATAGAATTTGGTGAGGGCGAAGAAGAAGGAGGTTTCAAGGCTGACTCCTAGGTCTTTGGCATAAAGAACTGAATGGATGGTGGTACTCTTTATCAAGACAGAGGACCTTGGAGCTGGGGAGAACAGTATGAATTTCATTTTTTAAATACAGATTTATTGGAATACAGTCATACCCTTTTTATTGAAATGTATTTGACATATAATGTGTACATTTAAGGTGTATAACATGTTGATTTGACACATTATTTATTGTAATATGATTACCATTTTAGCAATAGTTATCACCTTCATCATGTCACATAATGATCAACTCTGAGTTTAGTTTTAAACATGCTGACTTTGAGGTATCTCTATCAGTTAGCTATAACAAACTACCCCAAAAGTTGTTAGCTTCAAACAATAAACATTTATTATTGTTTATAAGTCTAGGAGTCAGGTGATTGGGGCCAGGTTCAGCTGATCTTGCATAAGCTTGCTCATGTGTCTGTGGAGGGCTGAGTGGTCAGTTGGAAGCTGGCTTGTCTGGAATGGCTTACTCACATGACTGGCAGCTGGGGCAAGCAGAGTGACTGGGCCACATGTCTCTCATCATCCAGGAGGCTGACCTGTGCTTGTTCATATAGCAGTGGCAGGGTTCTGAGAAAGAGGAAAACCTCACTATGCCTCTTGAGATCTAAGCTTGGGATTTGCACACTGTTATTTCCACTGCATTCTGTTGGCCAAAGTCATAAGACCAGCCCAGATTCAAAAGGGAAAGTAGAATTAGCATGACCAATTCATCCTGGTTTGTTCATGACTTTTCTGGTTTTAGCACTCTAAGCCCTGTGTCCCAGGAAACTCCTCAGTTCTGGGCAAATTGGAATGACTGGTCACCCTGAGTAAATTCCACCCTGTGGTAGGAAGAACTACAAAGTCACATTGCAAAGGACATGGTTATAGGAAGGGATAAAGAATTGGGACACTTGCAATCCGTCTACCACAATGCCTATGAGATATACGAGCAGAAATATCAGGTATCATTTGGCTCTTGGAAGAGAGGTAAGGCCTGCAGATAAATTTGGCATATAATTGTGTGTGTGTATGTGTGTGTGTGTGTGTGTGTGTGTGATTATCTAATATTTATTGAGTGATTGAATGACAGATACTAATGCAATAAATTACTTAATTTTAATCCTTACAAACTACTAGGAAAATATAATGTTCATTTTCTTTTTTTAATTTCAATTTTATTTTTTTAGAAGATATTATTTATTCATTTGACACAGAGAGAGAGAGTACAAGCAGGGGGAGCAGAAGGCAGAGGAAGAGAGAGAAGCAGGCTCCCTGCTGAGCAAAGAGCCCGACATAGGGCTCGATCCCAGGGCCCTGAGATCATGTCCCGAGCCAAACGCAGATGCTTAACCAACTGAGCCGCCCAGGCACCTCTGTCCTTTTTCATTTTACAAATGGAAATAGGAGTTCAAAGTTTCTCAAGATGAAAGGAAAACAAAGTAAAAGGAAACTGATAGTCAGGGATAGGAATAGAAAAACTACCAAAAGCTGATAGATATTGGGGTGCCTGGGTGGCTCAGTCGGTTAAGCATCTGCCTTCAGTTTAGGCCATGATCCCAGGTTTCTGGGATCAAGCCCCGAGGTGGGCTCCCTGCTCTGTGGGAGGACTGTTTCTCCCTCCCCCTCTGCCTACAGCTCCCCTGCTGTGCTTTCTCTCTGTCAAATAAATACATAAAATCTTAAAAGAAAAGAAAAGAAAACTCAAATCATTATATTAAAAAAAAAAAGCTGATAGATACCATCAAACACAGCTAATTGACATGGGGAGAATGTCCCAACACAGTTTGATTAGGCCCTGATGGATCTGGTAAATTGTTAATATTCAGAATAATGAGTCTTGAGTAATTCAGAGAAAAATATGTTCAGCATGCATTTCTAATTTAATTCCATTGTGGTCAGAAAACATACTCTGTAGGATTCTAATCTTTTGAGGTTTATTGAGACTTGTTTTATGGCCCATGTATGGTCTGTTTCTGTGAGTGTGATTTATGTGCTTGAGAAAACACACATTCTGTAGTCGTTGAGTAAATGTTCTAAAATTCCAATTAAGGTGGCTGATAGAATTGTTGAGAACTTCTATGTTTTTACTTTTTTTTGGTCTCATTTTGATAATTACTGAGAGAAGGGTGTGAAAATCTTTAATAATGATTGCTATTGGTTATATACCTATGTTTCTGGTAATACTCTGTCTTAAAGACTACCAAATAGGGTAGTAATAAAGGCAGTTCAGCTCTTTTTATGATTATTGTTTGTAGGGTATTTTCCTTTTACATTTTTAAAAAACTTGTTTTTTTTTTTTTTTTGGAGAGGGAAGTGCACATGTGTGTGCTAGCAGGGTAGCAGGGAGTTGGAGGGGCAGAGGGAGAGGAAGAGAGAGAATTCAGAGCAGGCTCCATGCCCAGCATGGAGCCCATCACAGGGTTTGATCCCACAACCCCAAGATCATGACTTGAGTGGAAATCAAGAGTCTGATGCCCAACTGACTGAACCACCCAGATGCCCCAAACCTACGTCTTTATATTAGAAGTGCCATATCAGTGAGACAGGAGACAAACTATATAGTAATTTCAACCAGGAAAGTTTAATATAAAGAATTTTTAAGTAAAATTGGGGATTGGGAAAATGAGAAATCAACTAATAAGAAGTGAACAAAATTCTAAAGAATATAAGAACAGCAGATGTTAGTGTCAGCCACTAGCCTTAAGGCTGAGATAGGGTGCCCAAGGAAGAGCTTCTCCCTCCTCCTAATAATTCCCACCCACTTGCCAAAGCTGAGGGCTAGACTTCGTTGGAGAGTGTGGAGCCATGGCTTACAGAATGGCCATGAAATCAGTGTGGTGCTGCATTGACAGAACTTGCTGGAAATCTACTCTCTGGAAATTGCCAGAAACTTGCCCTCTGGGGTGTTGAGGAAAGTTATTCATGCAGCAGGTATCTCGCTGGCAGTAATTTCTGCTATGAAACTGCCCAGGAAGTCCTGGAAAAGCTGCTGGTTGCTGTGTGCTGCTGACCACTGTGCATTGCAAAAACTGGGCCCTAGAGAAGTTGATAGTGCTGGGTATCTGCTGAGAAAGCACTCTAACCAGGAAGGAAAATCCTCTTTTCCTGCACTGTTTCTGCAAAGCTTAATATTGTGCCAGGTGGCAAAGAGAAGATATTTAAAAGGCCTAGCTCCATTTGTACAGAGCCTGCAATAAATATGAATATGGGGCTGGGAGGCAATATATTGATAATTGGTACAAATGTGTCTCTTGTAGGAAGCATATAGTTGGGTCTTACTTTTTTGTTTGAGTCTGATAATCTCTGCCTTCTAATTGGAGTATTTGGTTCATTTATTTTTAATATAAATTATTGATAGATTTAGATTTAAGTCTATCCTTTTACAATTTTTTCCCTATTGGTTCTATGAGTTTAAAAAGTTTTTGTTATTGTTCTCTGTTTTTATTTTTTCACTTTTTAAAAAATAAGTTCTACACCCAACGTGGAGCTTGAACTTATGACCCTGAAATCAAGAGTTGCATACCCTACTGACTAAGCCAGCCAGGGACCCCCCTCACTGTGTTCTGGTAAGTCAATTGGGCATTTTTTGGAATTTCATTTTATTTTTTATATTGGCTTTTAGTTATTTTTCTTTAAAGTTTTGTTTCAAATGGTTGCTGTGGGGATTACAATATAAATCCTTAAGTTTTTAGCGTCTACTTAGAGTTATGGTACCAGTTCACATAAAATGTAAACATTTTGCAACCATACAGTTTCACTGACCCCAATCCTTTATGCCAGAGGTCGACAAAATGTGGCTTTTAGGCCAAATCTTGCCCTGTACCTGCTTTTGTTTAATTGCAGTACAACTATACCCATTCATTTACATGTTGTCTATGTCTGCTTTCATATGATGATGGCAGAGTTGAGTAGTTGCAACAGAGACCACATGGTTTATAGAACTTAAAATATTCCCCATCTGGACCCCTTATAGAGAAAGTTTGTTGCTTCTTGCTTTATGCTATAGTTGTCATATGCATTATTATAAATATGCTATAAATACCACAATACTTTGATATAATTTTTCTTTAAATAGTCAGATATACTTAAATAAATTAAGAGAAAAAATAAGTCTTTTATATTTATCCACATATTTATTCTTTCTGGTGCTCTCTATTTCTCCTTAAAGATCTGAATTTCCATCTGGTATTATTTCTCTTCCACCTGAATTTTCTTCATTAGCATTCCTTGTGGTATAGTTCTATTGGTGAATTCTTTTAGTTGTCATTTATATGAAAACATTTCTATTTCCTTTCATTCTTGTAGGATATTTTGGCTGGATATAGAATTTCGAATTGGAAGGTTTTTTGTTTTTTTTTTTTAAAGATTTTATTTATTTGAGAGAGAGGAGAGCATGAGCGAGGAGGGGGCAGAGGGAGAGGGAGAAAGAATCTGAAGCGGTCTTCATACTGAGTGCAGAGCCCCATATGAAGCTCGGTCCCACTACCTTGAGATCATGACCTGAGCTAAAACCAAGAGTCGGGAGCTTAACTGACTGAGCCACCAAGGTGCCCCTTGAGTTGGAAGTTTTTTTTATTCTTTAGACACTTTAAAGGTGTTGCATCACTACCTTCTGGCCTCCATTGTTTCAGATGAGAAGTTAGCTATTAAATATATCATTGTAGTAATGAGTCATTTTTCTCTGGCTGCTTTATTATTTATTTATTTATTTTTTGTAAGATCTTATTTATTCATTCGAGACAGAGAGATACAGAGAGAGAGCATGAGTAGGGGAAAAGGCAGAGGGAGAGGGAGAAGCAGGTTCCCTGCTGGGCTGGGAGCCCCAGGTGGGACTTGAACCCAGGACCTGAAGATCATGGCTTGAGCTGAAGGCAAACGCTCGACCGTCTGAGCCACCCTGGCACCCTCTGTGGCTGCTTTAAACATTCTTCTCTTTATCTTTGATTTTTAGTAGTTTGCTATGCCTAGGTGTGTTTTTATTTCTCCTGCGTGGGTTTTGCTCAATCTTCCTGAATCTTCTTGCATTTATGTCTTTCACCAAATTAGGGAACTTTGAAGCCATTATTTCTGACAGTTTTGGCTTCTTTCTCTCTTTTTGGTCATTCTGGAGTTCTCATTATGTGTATGTGAGATTGTGTGATATTATTTTCAGGTGTCTGAGACTCTTCAATTTTCTTCTCTATGCTTTTCAATCTGAATAATTTCCAGTTTCCGGACTCTTCTGCCATTTCAATCTGTCCATTACGTGCAGTTTTTATTTCCTATACATATTTTTTTCAGTGCTACAATTTCTATTTGGTACCTTTTTATAGTTTTGTTTCTTTGCTTAGATTTTCTATTTATTCATCTAGTGTTTGTTGGTCTTTCCTGATTGCAGCTCATTTATTGGTTGCAACTTATTTTTGGGTTGTGATATGAAATTGGAAGTTGTGCCTAGCATTAAAAGATTAAAAAAAAAGAATGAAAATGCAATATGCACACTGAAGACCTTATTTCGTGGAAAATTTATGCGTGTGTGTGTGTGTGTGTTTAGTTACTACGTAAAATGGTTTCCTTATTGTGATTATCGTCTAAATGTTTGAAAGCCACCAGCCAGAAGGCACATATGGAGTGGCATTTATTTCAGAAGAAAGACCTCAAGTTCTTAGAGCCAGAGTTTCCCTGAGAGAAACAAATGTATGTACAGATGTGTATGGAGGATAGAAGCACTTGGTTGCTCTTTGCTGAATCTTGGCTCTCTGCCTCAGAATCTCTAGGACTCTTGTTAAACCATTAAAGTGGTGCTTCTTGGACCTGGCTCAGCGGTTCCCAGGGCAGAGGAGAGATCTACTTTTAACTGGTTCCCTGAGGTGATCCTTAGGCAAAGGAAAGTTTGAGAACAGAGGTCTGTCTACACTCGAAATTAGCATCTGAGAATGAAATAGTAATGGCTACCATTCACTGAGCTTTGTCTTAGAGAACTGAAACCAGAGAGATTAAGCAATCCATCTGAGGTCACACAGCTTGGAAGTGATAGACCTGAGACTCCAGCGTGGACTGTCTGACCCAAAGCCCTAGCTCTGAACCACCGAGTGGAGCAGTCGAAGACACCGCGTCTGCAAAGAGGCAGAGAAGTCGATTACCAAGGCCTGGCTTAGCTGGGTTCCACTCTGTTAGCTGTGTGACCTCAAGCAGATTTTACAGGTTGTCCAGGCTTTGATTTTCTTCTCTGTAAAATGAGGGTCTAATGACACTTCCCTGTCAGGTTTTTGAGGGGTGTGGACTGCATTACATGCTGGGCCAGTGTTATTAATATCTGTGTCCTGTTCTTTTATCATGCTCTGTCCTTTTCTCAAACTGGGTCTGTAATGAGAGGTGCTGGGGAGATGAGAGGCCCTTTTGCAGCCAAACTGGGGGAGAGAGGACCTGGAGGGCTAGGAGGGGCATGCTCTGAGAATGTAAGCCAATTCCGGGGGCTGGCAGGCACGGACAGGAGAATGCAGAGGGCCTGTTCGGGCCTGGGAAAGGCTGCTGGGATGAGCTGCAGAAGGCCTTCTTGAGGTTTCCTGAGCCAGTGATCTTCATGGGATCAAGGGAGTCTGCTTTTGACTTGGGCCAAGTGCATCGCTCAAGCCGAGGGGTTCTGTTTCCTCACTGGGGTGTTCTGAGGGTTTATATCCTGAAGTATATCAATCGTTTCAAGTGAAGTTGTGGTAAAAGGAGGGCAAAGCATCATTTGATTACTTAATTTTCATGTTTACATAGCATTGGTTTTAAAGTAGTAAGAATCTAAATTCCAAATGTGGTTATAAAATCAGCCTCCACTTAAATTCGTAAGTGCATTTTAATGAAGCTTAATTTTAAAGCATACATTTGCATATTGGAATTTGCTTGAGCCAACTTTTGGAGTATGATCTCCAGAGCACTAGTTTTCTAATATTTTGAGAATGTCACAATTCGTTCTGATTGCTTTTTATGGCCTGTAAACCTTAGCTCAATTGGTGTAAAGCTTAGCAAAATGGAGGGGATCCAAGTTAAACATTGGTTATAATACAGCACTTTTAAAAGTCGTTCTTAGAATGCTCTTGGAATACCTTCGAACCCAGTGTCACCATTTTAGAATAGTGTGTTAAACATACTTATTCTACAGCTCATCTGTATTTAAATCAATACGCAGGAGACCTTAAAATAGCATACGATAATTTGCCCAGTGAGAAATAGATGGCTTCCATTTTCAACTGATACCTTCATGCAAAAATTAAGCTGTATTAATACACTTATTACAAGTCTAATAATTTCAGACAGACTTCTATAGTTATATAAAATGAAGTTGATTTGTTTATTTTAAACCTTTATTGTGAATGATAACACACAGAGAAAAGTGCATAAAACACAGGGTATGATGAATAATTATAAAGTAAGTATAATTATAAAAAGCCATGAAAACACCACCCACATCAAGTGATAGAACTCTGCTGTTACCCCCAGCACCCCTTTCATGTGTCCTACCCTGCTCACCTCCTTCTCAACTTCCCCCTTCCACCTAGGTAACAATTATCCTGATTTTCATGATTATCACTTCTTTGATTTTTAACGTTTTGCCTATTTTTGAATTCTATACACAAATAGAAAAATACTAACAAACACTGGCTTGACTACCTTGCTTGCTGACACCAGCATGAGCCTGGCTGGGTAGGACAGTCCCCAGGGGGGCATATCATACATGCCACAGGGGCATCCGAGCCATAACCTTGAAGTTGGAGCTGTAATCCCATGTGTACAGGGACCTCTGCCAGCCAGCCCAGGCCTTTTACTTAGCTCACAATTCTGCATATCCACAGCCAATCAGCAGCACTATGAGGCTTTGTTTGCCCAATATCAGTATGGAAAGATCTTAGTCTTTCAGTTTTCAAGTGACTCACCCCATTTCTTAACCCCCTAGTGTTGTTTCTCAGAGCCTAGACTCTGTGCTACATTAGGTTTCCCAGCTTGGTAGGAATTTTTTCTCATTCGGCACTCAATCTTTTATTAAAATATACCAAGATAGTACATAATGATTTAACACCACAGAACGTATTCCTTTATGTGTCTTTTTTGCTCACCTTCATGTTTGTAAGATTCATCCATGTAGTATGTGTAGCTACAATTCGTTCATGTTCCCTGCTGTGTAATATTCCATATGTAAAAATATCATAATTTATCCATTGTATTATTAAGGGACATTGGGTTGTCTTCATTTCTGTGAAGAATGTTCTGCATGTCTCTTGGTGCACATATATGTGTTTCTATTGAATATGGAATGAGACATGGAATTGTTAGATCGTAGGATATGTGTATTTGATACTTTAGTAAATAATTCGAAACTGTGTTCCAAAGTTGTTGTAGTGTACATCTGTACAACAGATTTTATTATTTATTTATTTATTGGAGAGAGAGAGATATGAGCAGAGGGAGGATCAGAGGGAGAGAGAGAATCCTCAAGCAGACTCCCCATTGAGTGCGGCCCATTGCAGGGCTCGATCCCAGGACCATGAGATCATGATCTGAGCTGCAATCAAGAGTTAGGTGCTTTACTGGCTGAGCCACCCAGGCTCCACCACACCCCTGCTTTTTTTCCTTTTTCCTTTTTTAAAAAAAGATTTAAAAAAATTTTTAAAAAGTGTTCAATGTAGAGAAATAAGAGGTGGAATAAATCATTCGTCGGTATGTATCTGCTGATTTCTGTCTTTAAGAACTGTTTGCTATAAGAGATCAAGGTAGTTGGGCTCAGGCTCAAATGACGGGGTCCACATTTAGTATTGCTCCCTTCGAGTGCTTCTGGGGGCTTTTTAAGGGAGAATCGTGTACTTATCGATTGGTAAGACACAGGTAGATACCTGGGCAGGTGTCTTGGGCAGGAACTAAGTGTTCTTTTCATAGCTCCTGTAGGAGGGCTCTGAAGGTGGCTTTTTAAAATACTTGCTTTCCTTGGAGCTATACTCACGCCTGGGGTATGAGTTTTGCCCTGAGTGTTTCTCTCTTCCCCTGTGATGTTCTCCTTAGGAGGGAGGACCTCATTTAAATTCCCTGCCCCAGGGCTGCCTTGGTGGCTCAGTTGGTTTAGTGTCTGCCTTCGGCTCAGGTCATGATCCCAGGGTCCTGGGATCTAGCCCCCCATTGAGCTCCCTGCTCAGCCGGGGGTCTGCTTCTCCTTCTGCCTGTTCCCCTGCTTGTGCTGTCTCTCGCTGGCTCTCTCTCTCAAACAAATAGATAGATAGATGAGAAATAAATAAATAAATAAATAAATAAATAAATAAATAAATAAAATCCTTTAAAAAAGCCACTTGTTTATTTATTGATATTTATTGTATTAGAAAATAAAACTAAAAAGTTTAAAAATATTTAATTCATTAAAAATAATAAATCCATCAGATGTTACTACAAATAATATATTTGTCAGAAAAAGAACAATATTTTCCAAAACAAAAAAAAAATAGTGAGAAGGGTGATATTGTTTTACATCTTTGCAAATCTCTTTTATGTTTCACTTGATAGAAGACAGCTGGATTCTTTTTTTTTTTTTAAGATTTTATTTATTTATTTGACAGAGAGATTCACAGTGAGAGAGGAAACACAAGCAGGGGGAGTGGCAGAGGGAGAAGCAGGCTTCCTGCTGAGCAGGGAGCCCAATGAGGGGCTCGATCCCAGGACCCGGGGATCATGACTTGAGCTGAAGGCAGACGCTTAAGGACTGAGCCACCCAGGCACCCCAGGATTATTATATCTACTGTGGCATTCACTCTATTATGATATTGTGTGCCATGTGGCCTCTGGAAAACTTTGCTGTTTTTGAGAGATTGAGAGTGAAAAAGGCAAACAATATCTTGGTTTTCTTATGAAAATAGTTTTGATCTTGTGAAGGCTCTGAAAGGTTTTGGGATGTCTGTGGGTTCCTGGACCACACTTTGAGAACTACTGTAGAATATCTATGTTGTAGAATACCTCTGTGGAAGACATTATTATTATTATTATTATTATTATTATTATTATTATTATTATTAGTGTGTAGGCAGTGCTTAGTGAAGGAGTATATTGGAGGATCCCCTGCAAATACTTCTCATCTCTCACCTTCTACCTGAGATTTATGATTTCTCCCTCAAACTATATTTGGGACCTAACAGTACAAAAAATTCTATGGATGTGGTAATGGCATTCTGTTTTATGTTCTTTTTAAAAAGAGTTTAATTGTTTACAATATCTCCACCTCCAGCCCTTCCCACCACCACCCATATCCCATAGCAAGCCTCATAATTTTTTTCTAAGGATACAAATGAAGGTAGTAGAGTGGAAACATGGGAACATGAAGATGTTGGAACTGTGGGTTCTAGTCCTAGATCTGCTTGCAATGAAATGGGTGACCTTGGGCAAGCCATTTATCCCCTCTGACTCTTTGTTTATTTAGTTCCTAAAATACAGGAATTGGATCAGATAATTTTTTAAAGATTTATTTATGAGAGAGAGAGAGAGAGAGAGCGCGCATGTGTGCCTGTAGGGGAGGGGCTGAGGGAGAGAATCTCCAGCAGACACCACACTGAGCCCAGAGCCCCATGTGGGGCTTGATCCCACGACCCATGACATCATGACCTGAGCTGAAACCAAGAGTTGGACGCCAAACTGATTGAGCCACCCAGGTGACCCTGGATAAAATACTTTTAAAGCCTTTTTGGGATCCCAAATCTAAAAAATTCTCTCATGGCTCATAAATAAGCCCACCTTGATGTTGCTTTAGCTTAAAGATGTAACATTGACCTAACACACAGTGGAAACCCACAGCAACCCGAGAAAAGAGGGTTAGGACACTTTTTGATGAGTCAGAGGGAGAGCGAGGACTGGGTACACCAGGACAGACTCAGGATTAAGAGTAATGAGGTATAGGACCTCCTTGTCAAGGAGTTTTGCAAGATTCCCCACACCAGCAGGTTCAGAACAAGAACCGAAGCCCAACATGTTTTTCCTTCTATAGACCTTTATAAACCTTCTAAACTCTAGTCCCTAAGTCAGGAGCTAGCAAACTACAGCTCGGGATCTAAGGATGGTTTTTACATTTTCAAGTGGTTGGAAAAAATCGAAGCATGAATAGTATTTTGTGAGACATGACAATTACGTGAAATTCAAATTTCAGTGCCCATCAGTATGGTTTCACTGACACATAAGCTCATTCATTTATGTACTATCTGTGCTTACTTTTGTGCTATCATGGCGGGGTTGGGTTGATGTGACAGACACAGTATGGCTTACAAGTATTTACCATCTGGCTCTTTCCAGAAATTTGCAGACCCCTCCCTAATACAAACTTGTGATTTGCATTTTATGACTGTTTTTTCAAAGATTGACCCCAGTCAACAAACACTTGTAAATCGCCCATTCATACACCTTTTCTGATTTACATTTGGTTCATCTTTTAGGTTCTCTTAGGTTTCCAATGACTTCTGCTCCAAATCTTTCCTTTGTATAAAAATGCAGTCTCTACTCTGACACCTCAAATTAGGCATCGCAATCTCTGTTCTGTAAAATTTTGAGGGCTGTAGCAGGTGCTCTTCTGTGATCCACCCCTCTTCAGATCTAGCTGAAAGCCCCATCCTGGCTTTTCCTACAGACTTCCTCAAATTCAAAACCACATGCACCCTTTGGCTTTGTATTTCCAAGGCCTTTCTACCTACAGCAACCGTTGAGTGTGGCGGTAAGATGGGATTTTTTTCTTTTTGAACAGGTACTAGTCTGCTCAGCAGTCACTAAAAAACTTCAGATTTGCAGTTTTGTTCCTTCGTGGTTTTCAGTGGTCTTCATTTCCCATTTTTCAAAGACATAGGCTGAGGTCTGAATGAGCTAGGGAATGAGTTAATCCAACAGTTAAAATGAAAAACAAAACGAAATGGTGGCTTATCCCCTATTTCTGGAATTTTTAAAGGTATATAGCTGCATATTCTAAAATTATGATGCCCAGGGTTTAATTTATGTTGGTGTGACTGAGTGGTAAACCTGAGAGGCCCATGCCACTAAAGGAAGCTTTTATACAACAGTACACAGCTCCCCCCCCCCCGCCCCCAACACGAGGATGATCTGCAGGCAGAAGGCAGGAGGGAGGGGAAGTCATGAGGCCACAGCCTTTACTGGGGTTTCTGGGGAAAGGCAAGTTAGGGCAGAGAAAGCAGTTAAGGACTGGCTAGTTTGAATAATTCCGTTGGGCCTTGGGGCATAGAACCTGTCCCAAATTGCCTAATATGTGGCCTTGGGTTTGACTTAGGGCCGTGGAGACAGTGGCCTGGTTTCGTGAGTTAGACTAGGAACTAGTTGGGGATACAGACTCAGGGATTGGTTGCTTTGCATATGAAAGGTGTGCTCTTTGGCAAGCTGTTATTATCGTTAGGAATTAGTAGCCCTGGAAGGGGCAGTCTCTCTCTGAGTCTGTGTGGCTCCCAAATACCAGAGTATCAAGAATACAGAAAATAAAATAGAGTTACTATAACGGATCCTGTGATGAATGGATGCCAAAAGACAAATACAGAATCTAAGAAAACATCGAATATTCTAAAAGTAGCAAATTCATTGAATTTAAGTATTTAATGGAATAATGATTTTCAATATTAAAAAGACATCTTGCAATTTGAACTAGTTTAGAAATTAATGATAAAAGGCATAGATACTCATAATAAAATTTAAAACCCGTATGAACGTTCATAACGTGAAAATTAAAAAGGCTTTTCACTCCTATTTTGAATCCCATTTCTCAATTAACCACTATTAATATCTTTCTAGAAGCTTTTCTTTGCATGTGTATTCACCTCACTTTGAGTGAAAGCAGTATTCTTATCCTGTCTGTAAGGCTCTATTACCCCGGACTTGGACTTCTGCTTGCTCCCCCAACTCTCCTCCCCACCAGCCCGAGCCCTCTAGGCATGCTCCAGCCTCACAGCCTTCGCCCCCTCAAGACAGCAGCCTGACTCTCCCGTTACCTCCTTCCACTCTTTACTGCAGTACACCTCCAGGAGGTCTCCTGAACCTGATGGTGGTATCAGGAATCGTACCTGTCCCACACTTCTATTCCCCTCCCCTGATTTCTTTTTACCCCTAGCCCTTTTTACATGGCACCCATAACTTTGGCTGAGCTCTCTTGTTTATTATCCATCTCCCCCACTGGAATAGAATTCTGTAGCGGTAGGGATTTTGATACATAGAAGACGCTTAATAAATGTTTCTTGAATGAATGGATGGATGGTTGGATGAATATCAAGAACTCTTTTTATTATGGGATTTATAATTCTTTTTAACAAGTGGAATTGTATTATATGTACGATCTCCAACTTATTTTTCTTTCCCCAGATGGAATTTTGTTTTTTTAAAAAGATTTTATTTATTTATTTAACAGAGAGACAGCCAGTGAGAGAGGGAACACAGGCAGGGGGAGTGGGAGAGGAAGAAGCAGGCTCCCAGTGGAGGAGCCTGATGTGGGGCTCGATCCCAGGACTCTGGGATCACACCCTGAGCTGAAGGCAGACGCTTAATGACTGAGCCACCCAGGCGCCCCCCTCCCAGATGGAATTTTGAGCACTTTTTCATGTTAGCACAACGGGATGCTGTTCTTTCCTTTAAGTAGCAGCATAATATCCCAGGGTATAGATAAAACAGAATTTATGTAACCGGTCATTTACTGATGGTCGTTAGGATGTTGGGATTTCACAATTTCCTACAACAACAAATTAAGGAAAAGAATGCACACCAAGCTCAGGGTGTAGAACTGATTCCAGAATGGACTAGGAAGCTATTGGTCATTTTCTGGCTTTCTTGTGCTGTAATTTATATTTTTCTTTAATCCTGGCTACTCAGTTAACCTTTTCTTAAAAGGTATGAGATGAAGTGTTGGCAGAGATGGATGTTGGGACCATCACGGGTACTCACAATAATTCTACATTAAAAGTCAGTTGCTAGAGCTGAGGGAAGACCTCTGCAGAGGTGGACCCCAAGCATGCATGGGGAGGGTCCCTCAATTTCCTTTGACCCGAGTCACCCCGTATATCCACACCTGCATCTGGTCTTGTACGCCCCTTGCTGACTGGTCCATTCGTCTACCATGTGCCTTCAAAATTAATACCTGACCCTCCGTGTGCTGGCCAATTTATCTTCTCAGTAATCATATCTCTCTTCTATTTTCTATCATTTAAACCCCACTTCCCAGTCCTCTCCTTTAGAGCCTAGTCACATGGTCTTCTTCCCCATTGAAATCTGCCCAATCTGTGACACCTTCCATATAAAAGTTCAAGCCTCATCTCTCAGTGATGCTTGATGATATGGCCTTCATCTTGCCTTTCATTTCCGCCCTGGCCCTGGACCAGTCCATCTGTTCCTTCCCCGCATCTCTGCTGCTTTAATCTGTTCCTGCCTCTGATCTGTGCTTGTTACACCTGCAAGCCCAGCCCATGTAATATGCTTTTCCTTCCTAACCTTCAGAAATCTCATCTGCTTCCCTGAGTGATTCCAGCCTTTCAGCCCTTCCAGCCTTCCCTCAGGAATTCCGCAGCTTACTTGAGCTGTGTTCTCTTGGGGACTGGATGTTTGTTTTCCATGCTCTCTCCCTTTCAGCTATTTTGAATGTTCCCCATTTGGCTTAATTAGGGTGCTATGGGAGCATACCTGGCCTTCCATTGAGGAAGGGTCTCCAGCATCGCTAGGCAGGCACAGGAATCATAGGAATTACTAGCTGGGCTGCCAAGCCTGGTGGCACTGAGTTCCTGGAGCCCCAGCAACTCTCTGGTACCAGTGGGGAAGGAGTCACAATTTTCAGGAGGAAGGGGCAGTTGGGTTTGAGAAAATACTTTTGGATTATAGAAGATATTTATTTATTATTTATTTATTTTTAAAAAAAGATTTTATTTATTCATTTGACAGAGATAGAGACAGCCAGCGAGAGAGGGAACACAAGCAGGGGGAGTGGGAGAGGAAGAAGCAGGCTTCCAGTGGAGGAGCCTGATGTGGGGCTCGATCCCAGAACGCCAGGATCACGCCCTGAGCCGAAGGCAGATGCTTAACCACTGAGCCACCCAGGCGCCCCTATAGAATATATTTATATCTACAATTAAGTTTGTGTTTTTAGTGTTGTTTTTTTTGTGAGTGATAGGCTTCTTGGTGATAGCTCTGAAACTTCTTTCCAGAAAAAGGCACAAATACACAAAATTTTGAATGAACTTCCAAGATTGCATGGACCCCCTGAAACCCAGCAAAGATTCCATGGCCCCTAGGTTAGAACATGTTTCATGTTTGTCCTTTGCTGTTGTCCCCCCCCCCCAAACCTGCCCACTGAATGTGGCTGGAAAGCATTGTCTTAATGAGATACTGTAGTAGACACAAAATGACTCTGATGGCATTTTGTGCTTTTCTTTTTTAATTTTAAATTTTTTAAAAAAGATTTTATTTATTTATTTATTTGACAGAGAGGAGAGAGAGAGAGCAAGTGAGCACAAGCAGGGGGAACAGCAGAGGGAGAGGGGCTAAGCAGGAAGATCAACACAGAGCTCCATCCCAGGACCCAAGATCATGACCTAAGTCGAAGGCAGACGCTTAACCAACTGAGCCACCCAGGTGCCCCTCTTTTTTAATTTTTAAAGCAAGTTTTGCAGGGGTGCCTGGGTGGCTCAGTTGGTTAAGCACGGAATTCTTGATTTCGGGTCAGGTCGGATCTCAGGATAATGAGATTGAGTCCTGTACTGGGCTCTGCGCTGGGCGTGGAGCCTGTTTCGGATTCTCTCTCTCCCTCTCCTTCTGTTCCTCCCCACCCCCCACTCATGCTCCCACACGCACACCCTCTCTCTCAAAAACAACAACAACAACAACAAAATAAAGCAAATTTGCCTCCCTTTGGAAATGTTCCATATTGTGATTTAAGAATCGGGATCCTCCCCCCCCATCATGCATAAGTTTAGGTCTCCAGTAGTGCCCCCTATCCCTGGTCTCACTGCTCGGGGTTTGTTACCTGCAGTCAGCTGCGGTCTGGAAGCAGGTATCCTCCTGAGGTAGCATCGGAAGGTCCGTAGCAGCCTAATACTACCTCTCGCCTTCCTCACTTCATCTCCTCACACAGACGTATTATCATCTCCCCTCATCACAAGAAGAAGGGTGAGGACAGTTCAATAAGATATTTTGAGAGCAAAAGAGTGGGAGAGAAACCACATTCACATAACTTTTTTTATTTTTTATTTTTAAAGATTTTATTTATTTATTTGACAGAGAGAGACAGCCAGCGAGAGAGGGAACACAAGCAGGGGGAGTGGGAGAGGAAGAAGCAGGCTCCTAGTGGAGGAGCCTGATGTGGGGCTCAATCCCAGAATGTTGGGATCACACCCTGAGCTGAAGGCAGACACTTAACGACTGCACCACCCAGGCGCCCCACATTCACATAATTTTTATTGCAGTATACCGTTATAGTTCTATTTTATTATTTTTGTTCATCTCCTACTGTGCCTAACTTATAAATTAAACTTCATCGTAGGTATGTAGTATAAGAAAAAACATAGTATATATAGGGTTTGGAATTATCTGCAGCTTCAGGCATCCACGGGAGGGGCTTGGAACACATCCCCCACAAATAAGGGGGGACTATTGCACAAGGTTCTGTCTTGGACCTGAGTTACCTGTATTGCGGGTAGGTTAGTGGGAATTCTCCTCTGGGTTATGCTGGGGACTCTTTGATACTGATTCTTTGCCTATTTCCCCACACAACTCAATTTAGAGCTGACGGGCTCAACAGGAAGAAAGGGAATCATAGAGAAGTGGAATATCTAGGTGTTAAGAGCATGGACCCCCAGAACCAGGCTGATCTCTGTTACTGAACTCAAGAATCTTAAGCTGGTGACTCAAAGGCCAGAGGAACCAGCGGGTACCTTTTGTTTTGCCTTCCCAACAATTCCAAAAGTAAAGTTATCTTGATCTCAATACAAAATACTTTCTGAATCTTGGCTATACAGCCCTCCGAAAGTGATTAGGTCAGTGGCTTGCCTCAAGGCAATTGAGCTTTGGATTTAGTTTCCCCATCTATAAAATGGGTAAAATAGCCACCTCAAAGAACTAAAAGGAGCTTATGAATATAAGAACTAAATGAGTTAGCTTGGTTGCTGTAAATTCCAAACAAATTGTTCATCTGACTATGAATAATAATCGACAATGATGAATACCTTAGGAAGTGCTTAGGGAGGTGGCTGGAAGCATGGAGATGGGGGATAGGAACAGGATGGGGCTGAGGGATGCTGAATCAGTGTGTGGATAAAATTAGACCTGTTTGTGGGGAGAGCCACATAAAGTAGGGCAGCAGAATTTGGTCCAGAAGGCTGTAGAACAGCAGCTGGAGTCACCAGCACACAGCTCAGAGAAGTCAATGCCTGGGGTTCTGCCACAATGGCCATGGGTGGTTTCCAGCGCTGCTCCTTGCTGGGGAAGTGAAGGCCTCTCTCCTGGGGACTTTCTCACCTTCAGGCCTTCAGTGCTCCCACAGCTGCCTTCTTCCAGTGCTCACTCCTTGGATTTCACAGGCAATTCCAGACACAGGAATGCTTTTGATGGGACAGCGTCGTCTGCAGTTCTGGAAGGTGGGCACTTCTGGAAGGGTGCCATGGTTATGTTCTGGATATCTGGAACTCATTTTAATTAGCAACTGGGATGCTTTGATGCCTGAGTTTCCTTGGGCTTCCATGAGCTGACCATCTTGACCTGGCTCAGTATTGACCTCCCATTGACTTGGGCTCTGTTGTCCGTAGGAGGGGCAAGGGTATGTCAGGAGAGCCTATGATGCAACATGGGGTGGGCATACTCTGCCTTCTAACTTGGGGCGGCAGGCCATGGGGCTCAGCTGTATTGTCAAGTGGCTCAGATTGCCATCAGAGCTGGAGAGTCTGGGGGTGGACTGGGAACAGCAGGCTAGAACTTTCAGCGTGGGTACAAGCTCAGAGGTTAGAACTGCAGATTCTGGGTTCAAATCTCAGCTCTGGGGCACCTGGGTGGCACAGCGGTAAAGCATCTGCCTTCGGCTCAGGGCGTGATCCCGGTGTTCTGGGATCGAGCCCCACATCAGGCTCCTCCGCTATGAGCCTGCTTCTTCCTCTCCCACTCCCCCTGCTTGTGTTCCCTCTCTCTCTGGCTGTCTCTATCTCTGTCGAATAAATAAATAAAATCTTTAAAAAAAAAAAATCTCAGCTCTGCTCTTTATAGGCTATGTGGCCTTGGGAGTCATCTAATCTCCTGGAGCCTCAGTTTTCTCATCTGTAAAAGAGGGGGGATAATAATAGTACCTACTTTAGAGAATCGCTGTAAAGATTAAATATATGTGTGTGTATGTGTGTGTGTGTTAGCTACAACTCCTAATATTAGCGTAAGGCCGAGGCTTGGATTGCTGAGCTGGGCATTAGGAGTAGGTGCTGGTCAGAACTGGAGACTGGAGTGAAGCCAAACAGGGAATGAGACATAGAACTGAGGGCAAACATTACAACAGTTGGGATTAGGGCTGGCTCTGGAATATAGCTTGATTCAGCCATTTGCTGCAGACTTCCTCTGAGGGGTGAGAGGGGCAGCGGCAGGGGTGTGGTGAGGGGAACAAAGGCAGCCGCTTTCCTGCTCCCAATCCAGGAGCACCAGTGCGGATGTGCACGCACTCTTGCCTCCCCTTGCTAAACAGGGTGCCGTAGCCATGGAGGCAGCTAGGAGGGCCGAAGGAAGGTTCTGAGTTACTCAAACGTGGGTTAGGGTTTTGGCAGTAGAGCTGGTGCCAAAGGTTGGTGGAAGGGGAAATATACCTGCTGTTGTCAACCACCTGCCAGGTCTCTTCCCCATAATGGATCCCTTAAGGGTAGTCTCTCACCTAGAGAGGTGGCAGTGACACCAATCCTCTATGGCTGCTCTGATGGCACCAGAGCTTGGATGAAGGCCTGTAGAAAATGCGGTTCTCGGGGGAAGCCCTCCTTGCCCAGGTGGCACATCAAGTCCATACACTGAGGTCCTGATGCCCTTGCACCTGCTGATTATTCCTCTGTATTTGTGTCCACGGTCCTCATCACCTGGAGGCAGCTAGTGGAAGAGGTTCTTTCTTTTTTTTCTTTTTCTTTTTTAAAATTTTTATTATGTTAGTCACCATACAGTACATCATTAGTTTTTGATGTAGTGTTCAATGATTCATTGTTTGTGTATAACACCCAGTGCTCCATGCAATACGTGCCCTCCTTAATACCCATCACCGGTCTAGCCCATCCCCCCACCCCCTCCCCTCTGAAACCCTCAGTTTGTTTCCCAGAGTCCATAGTCTCTTGTGGTTCATTCCCCCTTCTGTTTACCCCCCTTCATTCTTCCCTTCCTTCTCCTACCGATCTCCCTGCTATTCCTTATGTTCCACAAATGAGGGAAACCATATGGTAATTGTCTTTCTCTGCTTGACTTATTTCACTTAGCATAATCTCCTCCAGTCCCATCCATGTTGCTGCAAATGTTGGGTAATCGTTCTTTCTGATGGCTGAGTAATATTCCATTGTGTATATGGACCACATCTTCTTTATCCATTCGTCAGTTGAAGGGCATCTTGACTCCTTCCGCAGTTTAGCTATTGTGGACAATGGAAGAGTTTCATTCTGAAAAGGAGGAGAGGTCTGCGGGAGGGAGGACGTCTGAGACCAGAGAAGGGCAGTGTCTCTCCACAAATTCTAAAATGGCTTCCAGTTCCAATCTGCTTTGAAGCAAGTAGAAGGGACAGAAGAATTTGCTCAATCACAGATGGGTGGGTGGACCAAGGAAAGACCCAGAATTCAGCAGCATCGTGGTCTAGAGCAATAGCAGAAGTAATTCTTTTTGTATCATTTCAATACAACGTTCACTTCTTAGGCTGATTAGGACAAACACAGTCATTCTCCGTTTGTTTGTCTCACTCTGCCGG
This sequence comes from Ursus maritimus, assembly GCF_017311325.1. Lineage (NCBI taxonomy): Eukaryota > Metazoa > Chordata > Mammalia > Carnivora > Ursidae > Ursus > Ursus maritimus. The sequence goes on along the minus strand of NW_024423343.1, from coordinate 58,582,638 downwards.
ACTCAGCATGAGAATGTGCACGTCTGCCAAGGGCGCTGGCTCCCCGGGGCCTCAGCAGCAGGGCTGCCCTAGCTGCAAGTGCGGTGCTGTGCTCGGGCCCCTGGGGCATCAGCCTCGCCCCACCCCCTCCGCAGCCCGGACGGCCTGGCGTGACTGCGCGTGCTACACCTGCCTTGTGAGTGCGCGCGTGCGGTTAACGGAGGCAGAAAAAGGTCCTTACGTTGTGCCTTAGGGACAGAAAGGACACTTCTTTGAAGAGCTAACCACCCTGGTGTTACTAAGACTTACATTTTTACGTTAGGATCATTTTAAGTGGTCTGTTAGAAGAGTAAAGTGAAAGGAAGTGGGCACATGAGGGTTTGCTGGGCTCCAGTTGTGAAAATCAGAACGAGGAAACACCAGAGGCTTCTCATTAGAACGAGGAGTGGATTAGAGAACGCCCACCACTACCATTATCATTTGATGTCTTTCCCAGTTTGTAGCTAGTGCAATTAAAGATGAAACAGAAACAAGATTTAGATCATTGGAAAGGAAAAGACAAAATTTTATTATTTGCAGATGATACGATTTTATACCTAGCCTACTAAGAGAATCAAACAAAATGAACCCCAACTCTTGGATTTAATAAGAGAGTTTAGTATGTTGGCTGCAAGCAGGATAGATATACTCAAATCAAAAGCTTTCCCACATACTGGCATTGATGGGCTTTAAAGTATAATGAGAGAGAGAGAGAGAGAGAGAGACACTATTTTTAGAAACAAAGCTCACAAAATATTCAGAAGTGACCTTAGTGAGAATGTGCTAAGGGATCTATGTAAAGATTCCATGTTAAAAAAAAAAATCCCTATGTAAAAAAAATCTGCTGAGATTTTATTTAAAAAAAAAGATGTGACTTAATGGGGAACCATACCATGCTTTGTTCGTTTTCGGATTACAAACATTCTCTATATCTTCCTTCAATAACTACTTACTGCATTTGCGCTATGCCCTGTGGGCTGGAGTTTCAATAGTGAAAAACACAGATATGGTCCCCATCTTTATGGAATTTACATTTGAGTGGAAGAGATAGAGGATAAAAGAAGAAACAAAACAAATATTTGCATAAATACAGCTCACAGTAAACATTCAGGGGAAGTGGCCTTTACCTTTGACTTCTGTGGGAGCTCTTCCCGACAGACTCCGGTTCAGGTCTCTAAAGCGCTTAAACTTGTCTTTACTACAAATACATTGACTATAGCAAATTTGTTAAATAAGCAATGAACGATCGATCTAATTTAACTAGGAAAATATGTAAACCGGGTACCAATAAATCGCCTCGGTTCTCGGTGATGGAGGTCAGAGTTCCCTGCAGACTACATTCTTTCCTTTAAAAGGAAATCTTTTTTCTTTTCTTTTTACTTTATTTGTTTACTTTTTAAAATATTTTATTTGTTTATTTTAGAGAGACAGCGAGAAAGAGCTCGAGCAAGGGGAGGGGCAGAGAGAGGGGCAGAGGGAGGAATAGAGGGAGTGGGAGAAGCAGACTCCCCACTAAGCAGGGATCCCAGGACCCTGGGATCACGACCTGAGGTGAAAGCAGATGCTTAACTGACTGAGCCACCCAGGCGCCCCACTTTTTACTTTGTTTAAATACATTCTTACAAAAGTCACGCAAAAGACCAGAGAGTTCTGTTTGGCCTGTGTTCCCTAGAGGTGGGGCAGGTCCACTTCTGGGCTTCGAGCTGGCCACGTTTAAACTCTGTAGTCAGTCATAGGAGTGCAACAGGTTCTCGACTGAGCTATCAGTTTTGTGGGCCACTGCTTGGCTTGAATGGTCAACCAGGGAAGGATGTAGTTTAAATGTTTTTGCCTTCTTCTTAGAAAAGTGAACAGGATAGAAAATGCCGTTGAAGCACAAGGGTGTTGAACTGAATGTGGGGATGAATCAGTCTTCAGTACACCGTTTTCTAGCATGTTTTTTCTTCTGCATTGATTACCGATCTCTTAAACTTTTCATCTTCTTTATCCCCCCCTGTTCACACCCTGGATGAAAGTTCATGGATTTCCTCTGCAGTTTCTGCCCTATCCTCCATCATCTTCTTTCCTTTGCCCTGTCAGAATTTTCCAAGGGGGCCCATCGCTAACAGACAACAGTCAGCTTTGGAGAATAAAGGAAGCGGATAACCATATTCCGCACAGAGTGTCCTCCTTTGATGCTCTCTTTATATAGCATGCTAAGGACATATGGGATTAATTCTTCTTCTGAGGCTTCACAAGTTGCCAACCGACACATTTGTTTTCAGAAGGAAGGTAAGAATAGGCCAGGTGTGGCGGTGGGTTAGGTCTTAAAAAAAAATGTTTCCGGCTTGCTGGGAGAAGAACTGAGAGTGTTCCTTCATTGTGGGAGCACCCAAGAATTTGAGGACTGTTCTCAAGGAGCAGGACTCACCCTTGGCTTTGCCTCCTGGGCCGCAATCGATACGTTCCAGGAAGCAGGGACTTGAATGATAAACGGTTGGAGTTTGAAGGGAACTTTAAACGCATTCTTTCCAATCATTCCCTTTAACTAATGAAACTGAAGCCCTGAGAGATGGAAGGACTTTCCAAGGGGAGTCTCAATTTTCAGCCCCATGGTGTTCCCAAGACACTTGGCATCCGCTAGAAACTTCAGAAGCCGCTCTTGGAATCCACCAGTGATACGAGCCAGGGCTCTGGGAGTGGCTCCTTCTTGCTCTACGGCAATGAGGAAGTCATATGGTATCTTTTTCTTTAGTGACTGGGAGAATGATTCATCTTTAAGTCACAAAGAGACAGCGACAGATTCTTAAAGCTGCACACAGCTATGAGAAAATAACAAACATGTGAGGTGCTAAAGCAGAAAAGTGCTCACAGTGGTACAGCTGTGAAGAGGACAGCCCCGCGCACTTTTGGGCAGTGGAAACAATGCTTTGCTTGGAACAGGTGTGTGTTTGACTTCAAGTGTTTCAGGAGGGTCAGAGTAGAAGGCATTTGAAACAAAAGATAATTTACAAAGACATGGGGAATGCTTTGCGGTCCAGGATCACGGAGGGAATGAGAAAACCATCGAGACCATATTCCAGTCTCCACCACCTACATTTTAGTTGAAACATTTCAAATCAACAAGAAAGTTGAAGGTTAATGCAATTGACACCTACCCATCCTTCACCTAGATTTACTGATTGTTAACATTTGAATGTTGTAGATGTTGGGACACTTGACTTTCTCTTGAGAACAGTGACATTTCCCCCATGTAACCACAATACCATGATCATACCTAAGAAAAGTAACAATAACTATTATGTATACTTTGTATTCAATTTTCCCCCAAATGTCTTTTTATAACTTTTTTTTTTCAATCTGGGATCAATCAAGATTCATGCATTATATTTGCTTACAACATATTTGGTCTTTATAGAATAATTGCCCAGTTCCCATTTTCATGACACTGGAGTTTGGAAGAGACCAGGCCAGCTGTTGTGCAAAATGTGTCATACCCTGTATTGATCTGTTTGCTCTTCATCATTTTTAGGGAAACATTTTAGGCAAAAATACTGCATAGGTGAGATTGCGTGTCTCTTTTTTGCATCATACAAGTAGACACATAATGTATTGTCACTCAGTCACCTGCCAGTTAGTGAGGTGTCCCCCATATCTCTCCATTTCCCGGTTATAGTGAGTAAATCCTCTGTGTAGTCACACGTTGAGTCCATGTGAGTATACTGCCCCCTGTAGTTCTAGTCATTGCTTGAAATGATGATTACATCACTGGTTCCAAAGCAGTCTTTTTTTTTTTTTTTCTTTTGATAGCGAGAGTGAGCACCTGCACCCATGTTGGGGGGAGGGGCAGTGGGTGAGGGGGAGGCAGAGAATCCCAAGCAGACTCCCCATCAAGTGTGGAGCCAACTCGGGGTCAATCCGACAACCCGGAGATCCCATCCTGAGCCCAAACCAAGAGTAGGATGCCCAACCGACAGGTCCAGCCAGGTGCCCCAGAGAGAGAATCTTTAGCAGGCTCCATGCCCAGTGTGGAGTCCAAGGCGGGGCTCGATCTCATAACCCTGAGATCGTGACCTGAGCCGAAATCCAGAGTCGGTCACTTAACCAACTGAGCCACTCAGGTGCCCCGAAAAGTGGTCATTTTTTAATCCTGTATCACTCCTATATTTATTAGTTGATATTGCTCTGTAAGGAAAATTTCTCTCTCTCTCATCATCAAGACCATGGACCATGGATTGTTTTTCAAAAACATTTCATTGTGTTATAATCCATTATCATCATTACTCCATTATTCTATTTGTTGCTCAAGTTGTACCAAATTTAGGTAGCAGGAGCCCTTTCAGGGTGCCCCCCTCCCCCCAGCCTTTTGGCAAGTCTTGGTTAGTCTTTGAGCCCTTCCTTGCTTTCTGGTGCAACGAAATGTTGCAGGCTCACTTGTATTTTCCCTATTCCAGACTTGGAGTCAGGATTTTATCAAAGGATCCATATGAGGAATGACGTTTTTAAGCCATGGCCCGAGCACTAGATATGCTCATTGCTACTGAGCACACACATTCACAGGAAAATAAAATCAACTTACAACAAATTTTAGTTACATTTCTTTCTGAGATATATAAATAATCCACTTCCCTGATCTGAAAATAAATCAGGAGTGAATAACCAGGGTCCATAAAAATTCTTGAGAAAGCCCCAAGCATATAAAAAACCCAAAACAACAACTGAGTGCCTTTGAGAGACACTGTATTAGTTTCCTGTTCATGCTATAACAAGGTAGCACCACATGCTGGCTTAGAAGAAAATCAGTGGATTGTTTCATATCGTCTGGAAGACAGAAAGTTCAAATCAAGGTGTTGGCAGAGCTGCACTCCTTCTGAAACTTGTAGTGAAGAAAGCTTCCTTGCCTCTTCTGGCTTCTGGTGTTTCTTCCTGACAATCCTTGATGCTCCTCGGCTTCTAAACGCACTACCCCAGTCTACCTCCATTGTCATGCGGCTGTCTTCTTCCTCTGTGTCTCTGTCTTTGTGACTCTTCCCTCTTATGAGGATATCAGTCGTACTGGATTAGGGGACCCATGCAACTCCAAATGACCTTGCCTTAAAGCTTGATTTCACTTGCAAAGACCCTATTTCCAGGTAAGATCACTTTCACGGGTACCAAGAGTTAGGACGTCAACATATCCTTTTGGGGGCGTCCAGTCCAACCCATAATAAACACCATAATCCAGAAGGTAAGCATTAAGAGAGTGTTTAGCTGGAGAATGGAAACATCAGTCTTATAGAAAAATTTTATAGGAAATCACCCCTGTAAATTCTGACAAATGCTCTTCTTAGGACTCCAAATTGAATGAAGAAATTCAATACATAAGATAAACCTACGGTATTTATTTTAACCAGTTTTATGTATTGGTTAGGTAAGGATGAAAGAGAGATGGAGGGAAGAAAGGGAGATGGAAGACAATGAGAAACATATTGAAAAGAGAGAGCTCTCTGAACACCAGGAGATAAGAGATTGAGGGGCCGCCAAAGAGGGGATACATGGGGGGATTTACAGGAAGAGGGCAGGAAATGATGCTCGGTTGCAGGAAAGATCATTGTCTTCTGCTCGTTTAGCTGGATTCAAACGGTGCGACCACACAGTCCATTCTGACTCTTTACTTGCAACTGCATTTTTGATTTGTGCTACTTTATTGAGAAAACTGAATATTAATCTGTTTTACTACTTGGGATGGATGGGGCTGGGGACTGCATGACGTGTGTATCTTTGGCATGACTACCCCAGGGGTGAGGTGTGTCCTACCAGAGGTGGGAGTCCACGAGCAACACCAAGACCGAAGTTTGGGGGGGCCAGATTTGAGCCCGGGTGGGGCCAGTGTCTAGGTCATCAAATCCAAAGGGTCAGCCTTAACTAGACATGGATGTGACCTGAGGAGCCAGTCCAAAGGCCGGTTGCCAAATTTGGTTGTTGTGGTGGGAACCACAGCTGGTAGTGAGGAACGGATAAGTAGCCAAGACATCCGAGTGTGACAAGAGGGCGGGCAGGGGTGCAACTCTCCATGACCAAGGAAGGTGTGTGCCCCGGGCAGACACAAGGAAGGTTTAACTCCGTGCGTCTCCCTCTGGGAGCTCTTGTCTCAGGCTTGTTGGCATCGGTCTGAGGGAGGGTGGTGGGGTGGCGCCTCTAGGATGTGCTGGTGTGAAAGCCTTGGCAGGTGCGGAACCCAGGCCTCCCCCAAGTCTCTTCTGCAGAACCCAGGTCCTGAACCCAAGGGCCTGACTCCGAGCTTGGTATTCGTTTACCTCCTGGTGTAGGTTAGAAGTCCGATTTCTCTAAGAAGCTCAGGGAACAAATACGTGCACCTGGCCCTGTTAGAAGCACTGGAGACAAATGGGGGACAGCAGAGAGCCATGCACCCCTGGGGTGGAGCCGAGGCTTGACTGCCACACTGAGGGCACAAGGGCTCATTCAGCTGTGTCGTTGCTCTGCTTTTTTGTTTAGCTTATTTATTTTTTTAGGTGAAAGTTTCTAATTGTTAATGCTTAAAATAATAACTACAGACTGACCCCAGACGCAGTTCTTTGCCTTTGTCACCATTTGCCATAAATAAAATGAGAACAGAGTTATGATAATGATATATATATATATATCTATACACATATATATGATTTATTTGTTATTTTAGAGCCAGAGAGAGAGAGCATCTCAAGCAGAACCCCCTCTGAGCACAGAGCCCGACACGTGGTTGGATCTCACGACCCCGAAATCCTGACCTGAGCCGCAATCAAGAGTCACACGCTTAACCAGCTGAGCCATCCAGGCGTTCCATGTGAGTTCTATATTTTTAAAATTATTCTGTAACAGTAATTTTCCTTGGCATCACTTGTTTTTATTTATTTATACCAGGAAAGTCATACCATCCAAAAGGTCAGTTTTACTCCTCGTTCTCTCAGTGAGGAAGAACTGTTAAAATGTTATTTCAACATATGATTGTTTTAAACTGGGCTTTAAAACAATGCTCCTGGGGGCCCTAAGATTCTGCCAGTGAGCCCCAGAGGTTTGCTTATATGCCATACAAATTAAAAAAAATTGAAGTGAAGTTCACAGAACCAAAGTAATCATTTCAAAGTGAACAATCCAGTGGCATTTAGTACATTCAAAATGTTGTGCAACCATCAACTCTGGTTCCAAATTATCATCATTACCCCAAAAGGAAACCCCATACTCCCTTTCCCCCCTCGCCCAGCAACAACCAGTCTGCATTCTGTCCCTGTGGATTTACCTAGTCTGGGTATTTCATATAAATGAAATCATACAATATGTGACCTTTTGTGTCTGGCTTCTTTCACTTAGCATTTTTTTAAAGATTTAATTTATTTGAGAGAGAGAGAGAGCACAAGTGGGGAGGAAGAGCAGAGGGAGGAGGAGAAGCACACTGCCCGCTTAGCAGGGATCTCAATGTGGGGCTTGATCCCAGGACCCTGAGATCATGACCTGAGCCAAAGACAGATGCTCAACTGACTGAGCCCCCCAGGCGCCCTTCATTTAGCATGATTTTAAAGTTCACCCACTTTGTAGCATATATCAGTATTTCATTCCTGTTTATGGCTGCACAGTATTCCATTATATGTGTATACCACAATTCATTTATCCATTCACTCATTGATGGACATTTGAGTTCCAAACCTTTTGACTATTGTGCTGCTATGGACATGTCTCTATATGTGTATATGTATTTGAGTACTTGCTTTCAGTTCTTTTTGGGTCTGTTGCTTTGCTTTAAATCATTAAGAGAACACAGAGCTCTGCCTAACCCAGGTCCCCAGTGCCATCAGCCTTTGGGTCCACCGTCCATCACTGCTAATTGGGTAAATCTCTAGCCCTTTTATCTGGGCAAGCTTCTGGCTCCTAGTTTACTCTCACCTGGGAGATGAAGTGGACTGGGGGATTCTGGACCGCACTTTTACATCTACACACGTAGTTTCTGAGAAGATTAATTTGATTATTTGCTTAGTCACTGAAGACATTTCTTTGGAGCATCTAGTCTGTGAAAGGCACTTTGGTAGACACCCAGAGGCTAGCAGGAGGTCTAGATCGTGATCCTGTCCACCAGTTTTGTGCTAGCCAGTTGATTAATATAATACCCACATGCAAAGAACTCTAAAACGAGGCACTTGACAAGTGTCCTAGGCCAAGTACAGAGGAAGAGAGCCCTTTTCCTGGGGTGACCAGGGAGGCTTTCATTAAGTGTATTACTTGAAACGAACCTAGGTTGAACCTATGTTAACAGGTGGGGCGTAGGGCGAAGGCATTTTTCACGGCGAAGGTGTGGCAGGAGGAAATTCAGTGAGGAGATCAGACTGGCTGCAGCAAAGATTAATATAGAGCAAAAAGGTGCAAGAAGGCTGCCAGAGGGTTTGGTTCCAAAGGGTTGGGAGTTTGCACTGTATCCCGAACCAAAATAGAATGTGGTGGGAAGCAGTGTAATAACTGGGCACAAATCTTTATTTCTTTTTTTTTTTATAATGATTTTTTATTATATTATGTTAGTCACCATACAGTACATCCCCGGTTTCCGATGTAAGGCTCGATGATTCATTAGTTGTGTATAACACCCAGTGCACCATGCAATACGTGCCCTCCTTACTACCCATCACCGGTCTATCCCATTCCCCCACCCCCTCCCCTCTGAAGTCCTCAGTTTGTTTCTCAGAGTCCATAGTCTCTCATGCTTCATTCCCCCTTCTGATTACCCCCCCTTTCTTTATCCCTTTCTTCCCCTACTGATCATTCTAGTTCTTATGTTCCATAGATGAGAGAAATCATGATAGTTGTCTTTCTCTGCTTGACTTATTTCACTTAGCATTATCTCCTCCAGTGCCGTCCATGTTGTAGCAAATGTTGAGAACTCGTTCTTTCTGATTGCTGAACAAATCTTTATTTCATTCCATTTTATGGCTGCGTGGCTGCGATGATCTTTGGCGGTGATGCATGGTCACAGTTTAGAATAGCTACCCTTGCCAAATCCTCAAGAATCTTCACTTGTTTACTCACTATTTTCTGCTTCTCTGATGCTTACTGCAGTTCTTTCTGAGGAGTAGCCATTGATTTCTGGGTCCAGGGCACTGTTTTGGTTTATCAAGACTCTGATTTTCATTGAACACTTAGTATTTTAAAATTGGCTACCTTACTAACAAGCTATTTTGCTTTTGTGATCTGAAGTAATACTATCAAATATTTACTGTAGTGATTTCATTGCTTAGATACATACTTTATATTTTTCAAAAAGGATTAAGTCATAGAAGAAAGGAAGAGAACAAGGTAGTTAGTCTGTTTGGTTGTGTTTGTCCTACTGGGGTATCTGACCGGATTATTTTACCTACTATAAAGCCTTTGGTACTTAGTGTCACCCAATACACAGTGCTACCAATGTTACCTTTTGCTACTGTATCATAAATAATACTTAATTTTATCTATTCAATTAAAAAAAATGAAATTCTTTCTGAGGACCTGCCCAGCTTGTAAATTACAGGTCTGTGCCAGAGTGTGTTCTGTGGAACATCACTTCTGTGAATAGGTTCCATGGTCAAACAAAAAAAAATTTTTTTAAAGATTTTATTTATTTGAGAGAGAGAGCACAAGCAGGGGGAGTGGCAGAAGCAGGTTCCCTGCTCAGCAGAGAGCCTGCTGCAAGGCTTGATGCCAGGATCTGCGACCCCCCCCATCATAACCTGAGCTGAAGGCAGATGCTTAACCCACTGAGCCACCCAGGGGCTCCTTTGGGCAAACAAATTTGAGAATCATTGCACAGAGCATCTCACTCCAGGAGGTTCACAAAGCCCATTATTAGCAAGTGAAAGGCTTTCAAAATCCTGCAGCAAGGAAACCAGTTTCATTTGTTTAGTCCAGCACTTCCTAAATTTACTGGCCTCAGTGGGTTGCATGGTGGGCCCCCCTCTCCCCTCAAGATACATCTGCATCAAATCCCTGGAAACTATGCATGTTACCTTATGTGAAAAAAAAAAAAGAGTTTTTGCAGGTGTAATTAAGTTAAGGATCTTGAGGCGAGACCACCCTGAATTCTCCAAGTGGACTCTGAATCCAGGGTCAAGGGTCTCTATCAGAGAAAGGCAGAGGGAAATGTGAGACAGACAGAAGAAAAGAGACACAGAACAGAGACAATGAGAAGACAAGGCAGAGATTGGAGTGATGTGTCCACAAGCCGAAGAAGCTAGGGAGCCAGCAGCTGCCAGGACCTGGAAGGCTGGGAAGGATTTCCCCCTAGAAGCTCTTGCAGTGAGAATTGTGGATGCACTTTCAGTTCCTGCTTTCGGATTCCCCTGCACACGACTTGATTTCAGAACACGGCAATCGCTTTGGTCTGTGGGTGGTGGCAGAGGCCCTGGGCCTCAGCAGCGTCTCGGTGCAGCTGGCAGCGTCCGGCTTACAGCAGAGGCGCACCGTGGTGCCCAGTGCGGCCCAGCGCAGCGCTGGATTTGCCTTGCACCCTCTTGTTCTCGGGCCAGTCCTCTGCTCTGGCTTTGGAATTATTCCTGAAGTTCAGCCTGGAGTCTGTTTCTTGCCAAACCTTCCTCCCCACCCCCGACTTCAGTGATTCTGGAAGTTATATGATATTCTCTTACAAATATCTTTTTGCTTCATCTAGCCAGAACAGATTCTGTTCTCCACAGCTAGACCCTTACTGATGACCTCCCTACGCAAGCGTTGGGTGCATATGTAAATGCGCAATGATTAAAAGGCAATACAGTTAGTATATATGTTGATGAAATCACAAATCTAAAACCTATAGCAAAAATTTGAAAAAAAACCCCTGAATTTATATAATTATGGCAAAATTGTCCAGTGATAGTGCCAAACGTGGTTTAAAAAAATACTGTATGTAAATAAAAGTGAGTGTGTTAGATGCTTTAAAAAATGCTTCTTGGGATGACTGAGATATTGAAAGACTCAAGGTATGAGTTTATTTTATTTTATTTCTTAAAGATTTTATTTATTTATTTGGGAGAAAGAGAGGGAGAAGCAGACTCTCCGCGTGAGCAGGAAGCCAGGAAGCCTGATGCAGGGCTCAACCCCAGGACCCCAAGATCATGACCGGAACGGAAGGTAGATGCTTAACTGACTGAGCCACCCAGACGCCCCTCAAAGTAAGAGTTTAAAGAAAATTGCTTCATAAAATGGGAGAGTGGGAAAAAAAGCAATATTATGAAATCAACGTAGTATTTCACATTTGTGATTTAAATTTTTATGTGTAACTAAATGAATCAATCAAATCCTATACACAGACATTTGACTCTTATCTATTGCCAGAACATTTATATTTTCTTTTTTTTTAAAGATTTTATTTATTTATGTGAAGGAAGAGAGAGAGAGTACGAGTGGGGGTAGGGGGAGACGGAGAGGGAGAAGCAGATTCTCCGCTGAGCAGGGAGCCCAGCTCGCTGGCAGGATCCCAGGACTCTGAGATCAGGACCTGAGCCCGACGCAGACGCTTAAGCGACTAAGCCACACAGGCATCCCTGAAACATTTATATTTTCAACTTCGCCCCAAACTCCCAGAATCTCAACTTTGTTTTTTGAGGTGTTTTTCCCTTGTATATATTCAGAGTTACCTGATAATCCAATTAAGTGGTATTATTATGGCCTGAAACTAATGTGCAAGGGGTGACCTTTGAGACATGCTGGCCTACAGGATCAAGGCTCCGCATAATATATGGTGATTTGGTGTTCACTGGACTACTTAAATAACAGATAAAATTGGTGAGTCAGTGTTGCTGTTCTGACACAGGCTCTTCTGTTTTCTGATTCCTACCATCTCCGCGGTGTCTGCCTTTTCGCCTACTCCTAACACCGATGAGTAAGATCTGGTCTCTGACTCAGGGAGCTTGGGGGTCCAGTAAGGGAGATGATGTGCGCTCTGATTCACAGCGCAGAGAATCGCGCAGTGAGAAGAGGACACTTCCACTTATGCAGAGACTGAGTTCAGGGAGGAGATGGCATTTCGGTTGAGCTATCCATAGATTTGCCTAGATCATTGGAGTGAGCCTTCAGAGGGAAATTGATAGTTTCTTCCTTGGACTTCATCAACCCCCAGTTGTCTGGAATTCTAAATAAAACTCCGCATGTCTTAAATCAGAACTTTCCAGCAAGTTGATATTCACCCACAGTGTGGGTGCAGTGCCCGTGTAAGAGAGACTTGTGAGGCTTAGCCACACTGTCTTGGCAAACTGGACGCCCTGCATTTGCAAAGGAGGAAGGAGACTGCTCCCGCGTCAGCCTTTCCCTGAAGACAGTAACAGGTGGGAGAGAGGCCCCTGTCCGGGTCCTCGCCCCACCGGCTGCGGGGTGGCCGTCGGGCGCAGTTTCGCTGCGCTCCGCTGGGTCGCACTGTGGCCCCACGAATGCGCGCCGGGCCCGAGCAGGGGCGCTCGGGAGCTGCGGCCAGGTCCAGCCTCGGGTGGAGGTGGCGGCGCCGGGGCGGAGGCAGCGGCTACCGAGCTGCGGGCCTCCCGGAGGCCGTGCCCGACGCCGAGCTTCCCCAAATTCCAGCAGAGCTTGCACTCGACAGCTTAGCGCAGAGGTGGGACCTCGCCGGCCCTGACCCCCCGACTTGCTCTTGTCCTTCGGCTGGCGCAAAACGAGCGGTCCCGCAGGAGAGAGGGCCAGGGTGGGGGGTGGGCTCTGATCCAATCGCGCTCAGGGAGGCTGGTGGTGTTCCGGCCCAGTCATTCCGACTCGCCGCACGCTGCTGGGAAGCGCTCTTTTGATTTCTTCCAGAACACAAGTATATAGACGTCTCCTTTGAAACTCCCTCCTTACACAAAAAAATTGGGTCTTCTGCACTCCCACCCCCACCCCCACCCCCACCCCCACCCCCACCCCCGACCGTAACACGTCTTGGAGATGGCTTCACACCCGCGCATGTGTTTGCCCGCCGTTCTATTAGGCAGTACACCGTAATCTTCCAACCAGTCCTCGCCGGAGGCTCTCAAGCTTGTTGGCTGTCTTGCGCTGTACAGGCAGTTCTGCAGTGAACGTGTGTGTATGTGTCTTGGGTTGTGTGTACACCTGTGTCTACAGGATAAATTCCTAGAAGTGGAATTGTCCTGTTGAAGAATATTTGCATTTTTAATTTTACAGACCTCGCCAATTAAAGGTACTACCAAATCCTACTCTCCTCAGTGACTACTCCCCATCTCCCACCTTGTTAACACTAGGTTTGTTGAGCTTTTAAAATATTTGCCAATGTGAAGATTAAAAAGTAGCATGTCATTGTTCTAATTTTCATCTTAAATTTGGGTTGAGGTTTATTCTTTTTCATATGAATAAAGCTATTTGAATTTAATGACCAGATGGTTTATGTCCTTTGCCCACTCCTGTTTGAATGTTGGACTTTTTCTTACGGATGCAAATGCTTTTTATATACCAAAGGAATCCGGTCAGTGGCTGTCATATTGATTCAGTCTTTGACTTCATTTATAGTACTTAGATTTCGTAAATTTTAGTATTTATAGAGTAAAATTTGTCAATTTTTTTGCTTTATAGCTGCTGGGTTTTCTGTTTTGTTTACAGAGACCTTCCTGACTCGACTATTGCATCCAGATGCTCCCCGGTTTTAATTTAGCCATCTCTCCACAGAGATAGCTGGTACTGCGAACAGCTTACTGTAGGCTAGAACAGAAGGGAGGGAATATTCTTTTATTCCGTGGGTGAAATATATGATCTGGAGTCAAGCAAGTAGTTTGTCTTTTAGAAAATAACATTTCTTACCTGTTAACAAAGATGATATGTTTTCATTGCAGGAAATTTAGAAATGTATAATGATATAAAAAAGGAAAAAAAAGTCATCTGTAATTCCACCACTTAGAGATAAACAATGATATCTATCTCTCTATCGATCTATCATATATACATATATATTTATACTGTCTATATTTTGAACCTACTTTAAAAAATATAGCAATATTCTATGGGAATTTTCTTAGAGTAGTAAATATTCTTCCAAGCATGATCTTAATTGGCGATCAAATTTTTAAAAAAGATTTTATTTATTTATTTGACAGACAGAAGGAGAGAGCACAAGCAGGGGAAGTGGCAGGCAGAGGGAGAGGGAGAAGCAGGCTCTTTGCTGAGCAGGGAGCTGGATGCCAGGCTTGATCCCAGGACCCTGGAATCATGACCTGAGCTGAAGGCAGATGCTTAACCAACTGAGCCACCCAGGCGCCCCAATTGGTGATCAGGTTTTATTGTGTAAGTTACTTAATGCGTTTAGCCAATCCAAGTTGTAAGGTATTTAGGTAGTTTCTAATTCTTCAGTGTGGTAAGCAACAGTGATAATACACATGTCTCTCTTTTTCTTCTACTTTAGCCAGTGTTGTACGTGTACGATGCACTTCAAAGAAAGGAGAAATTGGATTTCACTTTAGGCTGGAACCTCCCTGGTCGCTAACCATGTTTTTTGCACATGATCCGTTAATCTCTGTTTATGATGTTCCAGGACCCTATAGATTATATGCTTTCCTTTGATATCTTTCGGGGGAAGTATTCATGCTTTTTGCACATAAAGGAAGAAATAAGTCAACACATCAGTTCCTCACAGTTCTCATATTGCAGAGTTTGCCTGATAGACTAAAAATAAAAAATTTCCTTTTTAAATATATCAGTCTCTGAAGCTCAGAGTGAGAAACTAGAAGCAATATTATTTGTGTGTCTTGAAAGGAAGTCAGAAACCATGTAGTCCAATCCCTCCATTCACAGGTGAAGACGTGGAGGCTCAGAGATCTTACGTGCCCTGACCAGGACTCACACTGCAGCTCCATGAGGGGGCATAGCAGTCATAGTGGGTTTTCTGTTGCCCATTGTCTGAATTGCCCATTCTTTCTTTAATGCCTCCCCCCCCTTTTTTAAAGGTGAATGGGCCTTTACTAGCTGTGATTACAGAATTTCTGAGCAGGGCACACTTCTGGGGAATCCTGGCTGTGCCAGACGCCTGGCTACAGAGGACATCTCTACATATAGGTTTCTTACCTTCTCCTTCTAGGTCTACCATTCGCACTGAGAAAGTTCATTTATGAATTTCCTTTCTTGTGTACCATTTTCCTGTCACAAAGAGTTTAGCCTATTTTACACGGGGTTTTCCCTTAATACTCAACAGGCTTTTATTTTACTTCTCGTCGAGAAAGCAGAACTTATTGTGAACTCTCTTCATAAGGGCTTCCATTTACACTACCACATAACGCTTTAGACAAAAGTATGAAAGTTTTGGAGTCTTCTACGTCATTGATTTGAAGATAAGTATAGTTAAAGACACTTACTTGGATACTGCACTCCTTCTACATACACCAGTTGTTGAGGCTCTTTCAGGACAAGAAATCAAGCAAGGTTAGTCTGAGAAAGCTCAGCTTGCTGGGAAATTGAGGAATTCGAAATTGGTTTGTTTTAGTCCTTGCTGTCCCTTGGACTAAGGCATTGTAAGACAGAATCCATCCCCCTTTTCCTTCTCTTAGTAGATTTTGCAGATAGCTTTCTCCTTTGCTTTTCACATAGAATAAAGGTGTTTTTTTGGGGCGACTGGGTGGCACAGCGGTTAAGCGTCTGCCTTCGGCTCAGGGTGTGATCCCGGCGTTATGGGATTGAGCCCCACATCAGGCTCTTCTGCTATGAGCCTGCTTCTTCCTCTCCCACTCCCCCTGCTCGTGTTCCCTCTCTTGCTGGCTGTCTCTATCTCTGTCAAATAAATAAATAAAATCTTAAAAAAAATGAATAAAAGTTTTTTATTTTTAGGTTTGGGAAATTATTTTTGCTCTGGACTTGGCTTCTGTTGAATGTATGACCTTGGGAGAAATTCCATAAAGAGAGTTCCTTGTACCTCCTTTTCCTGAAGAATAAATAGGATATCCTACCTAACGATGACATTCAGAATATTTAGAATATTAGAATTCAGAATATTAGAATATAAACTTTAATTTTGGACTTCGAATGTGGCTGATACTCACAATCATGGCCTGGCTTGACAAACCTTCACTGAGAAAATGGCCATATCAATTAACGAGGACCCTTTAGATTGCAAGGGAGAAAACTAAGAAAATCCAGCTTTAGAGACAAGGAGGAATTTATCGATTCATACAAATGAGAAGTCCAAGTGGGGGTAACTGTGGCTTCAGATGTGGCTGAATCCACAAACTGAAGTGATGCCTTTGCTCTCCGTTTTTCAGCTCTGTTACCTCTACCTGGCTCTATTCAAGCCTTTGCAGTCTTTACGGTTCAAGATCATAGAGTATGAGAGGCAACATATCTCTTACTACCCACGTGTCAAATCTTAGGGAAGATACTGTTGGTCCAGCTTAAGACGCTTGTCTATCCCCGAACAAATAATTGTGGCTAGAAGAATGGGGTACCCTGATGGGCCAGCCAGGGTTGTGAGCTATATTTTTAGCAGGGGGACAATTGGGGCAACATGATAGACAACCTCACCATGATCCCATGAAGTCAGGGGAGGGTGGTTCTACTGTTCCAAAGAGCAAAGGGATGATAAACAGGCCAAACCAACACAAAAGCCTTTGGATGAAGTGTGAGTGTATCAGCTATAGATTTGTTCAGCGTTTAGACATGTTTTGTCTCTCACCATAAACATAATTTATGCATATGCTCACATTTAATTTGATTTCGCTATAAAGCTTAAGCTCCATTGAACAGAAGCAACACCATGCTAAGCCTGGTAAAGATGTGGCATTGATACAGAAATGTGTATCAGGCTAGAGAGATCAAAGTAAGAAGATAATATATATTTTTTAGCCTCAGTTAGCATAGAGACATTATATATAATAGTTTTTCTTGGTTTCTCTCATCATATAATTTAGAGAAGGTCTTCAAAACTATTTTTTTATTATAAAATAGCACAAAAGAATATAAAAGTGAAATTCTCTCCTACTTCCAGAAATAGAATCGTTTCTTTTATATAATTCCAGAAACTTCCCATGTATTTGCAAGAATAGATGTATATTTTATAGACACATAGGATATATGTCTGCTCTGCAACTTGCTTTCTTCACCCAGGGCCATATTTTGGAGCTCTTCCTTTGTTAGCACCGATAAAGCTCCTTCTTTTTAACAATTGCACAGTTTTCTGCAGTATAAATGTGTAACTGATCCCCTCATCAGAGGATTTTAAGGTGCTTTACAAAGAAAGCCTCACTCTGTGGTCTCTCCTTGCCTACAGGAAACTTGGTGTGGCTGGGAGGACCTGTGGCTCAGAGTTGGGCCAGGCTTTCCCCAGTGATAGTAGACGCAGCGGGGGTGATGATGCCATCAGGGATTTCCCAGAGGGAACAGAATTCTCCCCGGACTGAAGTGGAGCCAGAATCTGGTCCTATTAATGCCCCCCCCCCCCCCCCGCTGCCACTGCCTTCCCTGCGGTTAACCAAAAAGGAGGTCCATTGTTGAGTGGTTTGGCAGGTGTCTGAGAAAATTGCAAGGATGTAATGACTTCCTCTTTAGCTTGTAGCCAAACTTGAGGGGACTGATACTCATTTCTCAGGATTACTAGGTAGCTTCTGTTCTCCAGCCCTGAAGGGGATTCTTGGTGTCCTTTTTCTGTTTGCAAACGTTAGCATGTACTCCTGGGTTATGGTCGATCACAGGTAATTAATTTGTGTCTAGTTTGGAAATGCTTATCTCGGATGCAGTCCCCCCCGTGATTGCCACCAAGTTACCAAGACTGTCTTAAAAAGCAGGCTGGGCTGAAGGGACAGTGAGCAGGATGGGTCGAGAGGGCAGCTTGAAGGTAAATGAGCAAGGGAGCCGTCCTCAACTCAACTGTCTAACTGAGAAAAGGTCTTTGGCCTCCTTTATCTCCAAACTCTGCCTCCTGATATTCCTTTGCCCTTCCTGCTTCACTCCCATCAGCTTCCATGTCAAAGGAAAGGCTTCTTTTTATTTAAAAAATGTCTTGGCTCATGGAGTCTCCTGGGCAGATGAGTGGCTTCAGAGTTGCGATGACCTAGTAACTAGAATTTAAGACCAGGTGTCTCATCCCTCGTTCCCTCGTTTACCCCAGACTTCTCTCTCTCTGCCTTTCATTGCCCTTCCATATGCTTTTGCCTATTGACATTCTTATCCTCTAGACTCAGCTCTGATCCCACTAGGAAGGTGTCTCTAGTTATCCCAGTGAGAAAGGGTCCTTGACCTCTCCTGCATGTACCAACTGCCCATTGTCTTCCTCACTGGACCCTGGACATTCTTGGAGGCCTTGTCTTGGGGGTGCTGGGATAGACAAGCTTTGTCTCTTCCCTACCAGACTGTCCGACTTCCTGCCTTAAGTCTCAGAAGGCACTGTATTCCTAGCAACTAACATGATGCTTGGTTCATAGTAGGTACTTAATATGTCTGATGAAAATCGGACTCTGTCTAGTTCAAGATCTGCTGTGAGGACTTGGACTTTGTCTTATAATTAAATCACTGGCATCTTTTTGGGGGTCACTTTATTTGTTCCTTTTGTTGGTTTTTGAGTTCTGGTGATGCTTTAACATTTCAAAATAAATATTTTTAAATAGAAGGTTTTCCCTCCTTTAGTCCCCTAGTAGACTTTGAAACTATCAGATCCTAGTAAGTAACCACATAGGGACAGGTTGTATGTAAGTCTAAATTGTTTTGTAAATTCTAAAGGCAGAACAAGAGGGAAAAAAATAAATGTAAAAAGACCCTAGGAAATAGCATCTTGCCATGCAAGAGGCTGGGCACAATCCCCATCTTGCCACAATATATTTTTGGACCCTGGAAACCCTCCTGAGCTTCTCTCCAACATAAGGAAGAACCTGCAATTACAAGTACAGTGCCATTATTTTACCTCCCTAGGGTGGCTGGAGCACAAAGAACTCAGAGAGGCTCATGTGGGCGTTGGTTTGGGGCTACAGGAATGTGCTCTGAAAGACGGTTCTGTTTGTTTTATGACTTGACACAGATGTAAATGGCAGCCCTCGAGTCCTTTGTTAAAGCATTTACTCCTTAGGTTTTCTGTCCTAGAATATCACCTCCTCCTCCCCGAGGATGGCAGTTCTGACTAAACCATGCTGCAAAAGCTATCTTTGGCTTTTTATTGTCTTCTGAAGACAGTCTAACCTCTTAATGTAGATTTTCAGGGGCCCACAAGCCCAGCTCTGGCTCTGATTTATGGTTAAGATGGCAAGTCTGGAAGCTGTAGGAGAAACTATTTCCTATTCCTAAGTGGAAAGAATCAAGTTTTCTCCTATTTTCAAAGAGCTCTAGCAAAATTTCTGGGACTTCTATTTAGTGACCAATTTTCATTTATGATAGCTCTCTTGCTAGGGGAGCTCTGATTGACTTTCCCTTCTTCGTTTCCTTTGGGAGGCCCACCATGGGCCTTTCATTTCCTCTTTTCAGACCTCATAAGTAATTAAAAAAAATTTCCCCTGAAGAAAATGTATGTTGGGACACCTTGGTGACTCAGTTGGTTAAGCGTCTGACTTTGGCTCGGGTCATGATCTTGAGGTCCTGAGATGGAGCCCTGCATGGGGCTCCCAGCTCAGCGTGGAGCCTTCTTGTCCCTCTGCCCCTCCCCCAGCCCCTGCTCTCCTTCTCTCTCAAATAAATGAATAAAAACTTTAAAAAAAATGTATGTTCATTGAAGAAAATTAGAAAACCGCAAACAAGTTTAAAAGACAATAAAAGTCTTAATTTTATCTGTAAGATTGAAAAAACATTTAAGCTATTTTGGGGTATTTCCTCTTGAGATCTGTATCTATATATCTATCTATTGGTTTGTATCCAATAGATACAGATCTATCTATCTATCTATCTCTATCTATCTATCTCTATCTCTATCTCTATCAATTGGTCTGTACCTTGCTTTTCTTCTCAATTCAGCTCGGCATTAAAAGCATTGAAAGCACTTTCCTACATTAATAGAATTCTTTATTAACACTTCAAATACTGCATAATATTCAAACTACAAGAAGTTGTATGGCTTACTGTAAACTTTCTCCTTTTGATAGTTTTCAAGCTGGCAACTAAATCTTTGCTACTTTTTCTACTTCTAAAAAATAGAGTCTGAAAATTGGAATCACTAGTTAAAAAGATATAACCTTTGTTATTGTGGGAAAATATGCATAACATAAAATTTACTGTTTAACCATTTTCGAGTGTGCCATTTAGTGACATTAAGGACATTCACATTGTTGTATGACCATCACCATCACACATCTCCAGAACTTTTTCATCTTTCCACACTGAAACTCTGTACCAACTAAACACTAACTCCCCATTCCCATTTCCTCCCAGCCCCTGGCAATCATCATACTACTTTTTGCCCCTGTGAATTTGACTACTTCATATAAGTGGAATCATACAATATTTGTTGTTTTGTGTATGGCTTATTTCACTTAGCATAATGTCTTCAAGGTTCATCCATGTGGTAGCATGTGCCAGAATTTCAGCATTTTTTAAGGTTAAATAATATTTCATTGAGTGTTATACCATTGATAGACATTTGCGTTGTTTCCCCCTTTTGGCTAATGCAAATAACACTGCTATGAACATTGGTGTACAAATACCTGAGCCCCTACTTTCAATTTTTTGGGAAGTATATACCCAGAGTGGAGTTAGGGGATGACATAGTAATTCTATGTTTAATTTTTTTAGGAACTCACCTCTAGTGAGTTTTTCATTTCAATTATTGTATTGTCCTTTTGAACACAAGAATTTCCATTTTTCAAAAAAATAATTTTTATCCTTTATTGATTTTCTCTATTTGTTGAGATATCATTCTCATACTTACCTTTAGTTCTTTAGATATGGTTGCTTTTTGTTCTGTGAATATTCTTAAAATAGCAGAATTTAAAGTCTTTATCTAGTAAGTCTGGTGTCTCAGATTTCTCAGGGACAGTTTCTTCCAACTGTTTTTTTCCTGTGTATGGGCCATACTTTCTTACTTCTTTGCATATCAGATAATTTTTAGTTGATAATGACATTTTTAATGATTTAATGTGACAACTCTGGAAATCAGATTCTTCTTCATTCCTCGGGTTTGTAGTTGTTGCTGTTTGTTTAATGACTTTTCTGAACTAATTCTGTAAAGTCTGTATTCTTTGTTGTGGGTGGCTATTGAAGTCTCTTTTCTGTTAGCTTAGTGGTCAGCTAATAATTGGAGAGATTTTCTTAAATGCTTGGAACCTGTAAGTCTCCAAACCTTTACTGATGGTTTTTGCGTGTGTGTTGGCATATACCTTCACTGTTTGGGTAAGTATATTATATCCCTGCCTCAGCCTTCAATCCTGGCTTGTGCAGAGCCTCAAGGTTAGCCAGAGGCAAGAACTTAGGGTCTTCTCAGGTCTTTCCTGGGCATGTGCACAGCCCAATGCACACAGCTGGCCTTCTAGATTTACAGAAATATGTTGGAACTTTTCAAAGTCCCCTATGAACATCTCATTCCCCAGCTTTTCCTTTTGATTTTTAAATTTGTTTGGTTGCTTGCTCCAACTCTTGTCACTGCCTCAGATAGTTGTGGTGTTAAACAATTGCCACTGATTGATTTTGACAAATGTGTGTGTGGGGGGAAAAGTTATTTGCACTAAGTGAAATCTGTGGCTGGCCAAATAAAGACAAGACTTGTGAGTGAGTTTTTCCAGGAAACTGTTAGGTAGGTCAAACAATGACAGTCCTCTGTGAGTTGGGCTTTGAATGAGCTCCAATCTTGTTCTGTGCCCTTCAGAGGCTGCTTGGTGGCTGTGTTTTGCTGTAATTGTGGGGCTGTTGGTTTTCAAGGCTCCCATGAGGCTGGAAATAGAGGGGTGGGACCAAGGCAAGTTAAAATGAAATAAAAGCTTGCAAGCTTGCTTTTGTTATGGAGATTCAGCTGCTTTTTCACGTGAACACTCCCCAGATTGTTGCAAACCTACGGTTAATTTCCAGGGTTCTGAAAAAGTTGATTTTGACAATTTTTGCTTGTGTTCTCATTACTTTTATGGAGGAGAGGATTTTCAGAGGTCCTTACTGGGCCATTTCTGTTAATGTCACCTCTTCCGTTGATTATTCTGCATCTGGTTTTGTCAACCGGATGTCAGATGGTAATTTGATTCTTGTTAATTTTAGGTACTTTGTTTTTAGGTATTATGAAGTTTCACCATAATATATCCAGGTTGATCCTTTTATTCAAAGGAAACGTGTACTTCCTCAGCTCTGGGAAATCTTCTACTGTTTCTTTGAGGGGTTCATTTCTTAGGTTCTCTCTTTTCTGGATGCACCTTTCACGTCTCTATCATCCTTTTCATTTTTTATCCTGTTGTTCTTTCTGGGAAAATTTCTTCATCCCACCTGTCAGCTTTCTAAGTCTATCTTTTGCTGTGTCCATTCTGTCACAGTAAATGTTTTATTAAAATGTTTGGTGGTTTGTGATTGTGTTTTCATTTCTGATTTGAGAGGCTTAGATGGTGTGTCTGAGAATGT
Organism: Ursus maritimus; assembly: GCF_017311325.1. NCBI lineage: Eukaryota > Metazoa > Chordata > Mammalia > Carnivora > Ursidae > Ursus > Ursus maritimus. The sequence goes on along the minus strand of NW_024423343.1, from coordinate 58,560,171 downwards.
GCTCTCCTCAGGAGCAAGATGTGGGGTTGGGCAGGGTGAGTCAATAGACTTATCTAGCCAAGATGCTTCCGCTCTTTCTGGATAAAGCTAACTACCAGAGACATTGCCCTGATTCCCTGACTGAAATGCTGGCCCAAAATATGCCTCTGGGGCCTCCTGCTCCTATGATTTGATATATGTATGTGTGTGTGTGGGGGGGGGGCACCGCCTGCCTTCCTCCCCTTACTGCAATGACCCAACCAGTTCTGATGATGTCCCAGGAACCCCTCATCCACGCAGCATCCCAGGATCTTCTCTCTCTAATTTGGGGCCCGTTGGAGCTATCTCCACCGCTGTCCTCTCCTAGATATGTTTTAGGTTACTTTGATTTCATCTGTCTTGTGTCTCTCAGGGATGGCTCATATTTCTTGCCATAGAGGTTACCTTTCTTTACTTGCCTTCATTGTTTCAGTTTATTTATTTAAAATTATTTTCTGTTATTACTGATGAGTTGGAGTGGGGAGGGTAGGCTGGAGCATGTCAACCTTCTTTATCCCATTTCCTCGGGTGACTTTTTTTTTTTAAAGACTTTATTTATTTATTTGACAGCCAGCCAGCGAGAGAGGGAACACAGCAGGGGAGTGGGAGAGGAAGAAGCAGGCTCCCAGAGGAGGAGCCCGATGTGGGACTCGATCCCGGAACGCCGGGATCACGCCCTGAGCCGAAGGCAGAAGCCTAACGACTGCGCTACCCAGGAGCCCCTCCTCGGGTGACTTTTTAAAAAGTCATTTGGGGGCACCCGGGTGGCTCAGTTAGTTAAATGTCTGTCTGACTCTTGATTTTGGCTCAGGTCATGATCTCAGGGTGATAAGATTGAGCCCCATGTAGGGCTCCGTGCTCAGTGGGGAGTCTGCTTGAGATTCTCTCCCTCCTTCTGCCTCTGCCTCTACCCCTGCTCACAATCTCTCTCTCTCAAAGTGAATAAATAAAATCTTTTTTGAAGTTATGTTCAGTTAACCACTGTATAGTAGATCATTGGTTTTCGATGTAGTGTTCAATGATTCATTAGTTACGTATAACATCCAGCGCTCATCACAACACGTGCCTTTCTTATGCCCATCACCCTGTTACCCCCTGCCCTCTGAAACTCCCAGTCTGTTGCCCAGGGTCCATAGCCTCTCATGGTTTGTCTCCCTCTCTGATTTCTCCCCCTTCAGATTTCCCTCCCTTCCCCTCTGGTCCTCTGTGCTATTGCTTATATTCCACACATGAGTGAAACCATATGGTAATCATCTTTCTCTGCTTGGCTTACTTTACTTAGCATAATCCCCTCCAGTTCCATCCATGTCGATGCAAATGGTGGGTATTCATCCTTTCCGATGGCTGAGTAATATTCCATTGTATATGTGAACCACATCTTCTTTATCTATTCGTCTGTTGAAGGGCATCTTGACTCCTTCCACAGTTTGGCTATTGTGGAGATTGCTGCTATGAACATTGGGGTGCACGTGCCCCTTCTTTTCACTACATCTGTATCTTTAGGGTAAATACCTAGTAGTGCAATTGCTGGGTTGTAGGGTAGCTCTGTTTTTAAATCTTGTTTTCCAGAGTGGCTCTACCAGCTTGCATTCCCATAAATAAATAAAATCTTAAAAAAAAAAAAGTCATTTGAAATTTTTCTGGGGACCAAAATTTCAGAATTGATAATCAGAGGAGGAAATAGCTTAATATCTGCCCCCCAATATCTTAATAAGTGTTGGGAATTTAAAACCTGAGTACAGATAAAGCATGGGTTTGGACCATCCCCTCGACTAAAATTCAAACTTTCTTTCTCCATAGTTAAATGCCACTTTCCCTCAGAAGCTGCTCCTTGACTCTTGCCAACCTTGTCGAAGGAGAACTTTGGTGGCCCAACTGGAGACGGCACCTCCTTAGCTAGAGGCACTGTTTGAAAGCCTTGCAACTTTAGGGAGTGGTCTGGGTGGGGTCACGTTCCAGCTGCACCCCGTAACATTTCCCACGAACTGGTGGTGTTGATAGCTGGTGCTGTCTGCGGTTCAGTGTTCTGGCCAACGGAGGCAGAAGGGTTGCTTGTGTTGAAAAGCATTGACTCACCCAGCAGCCTCTGGCTGTGGTTTACTCACATGCATTTACAGACCTCTGGGGCTGGCATTTCTGTGAATTCTTTCAAGTTCATTCCTGTTCCTCAGGCTCACCCCTTTACAAGTGCTTGCTTGCCCTGCGTGCCTCAAATGACAGAAGGACATCAACTCCACACGATAACTTGTCAGTGACTTGACTTTAGGATTCTCCTGCACTCATGTGGTATCATATCTGTGTTTGTGCAATGTAATAATAAAGACACTTTGTACATCTCTAGAACCTTCCCCCTGATGAATTTTTGAACACTTAAAGCCGGTAGTTTTGTAATATCATAATTTTTCAGTCTGAGGTAAATGTTTCTTTGTTGATTTTGAAGCAATGAATATGACTTTGAAGAGAGCACAGCAGGCTTTTCACTTTACCACAAAACAAAAGAACTCTGTATCCTAGGTTGGGGTAGAAATGTGGCATTTTATACTTATTAGGGGTGTAGATATACATACAGCCATCTTTCATTTATTAGTATTTCAGTAAAGTTGACTACAAGCTATTTGTCACAAAATTTATTTCATTTCCCCAAGACTTTTTGATACAAAATTAGAGAGTTATTTTTCCAGAGGGAAAAATTCGAACAGAAAATGTTCCGATTTTGTGAGGCAGGATTAAGGAGAGAGTTTAGCTCTCAGGTATCTAGTTTCGTAGTTCTTCACCACATCTGCACTCTAGAAACACTTGGGAAGTTTTTTTTTTTTTTTTTTTTAAATACAGGTGCTTGAACTCTGTAGAGACTAGAAGCAGACCAGTGGTGCCAGGGGCTGAGATGAGAACAGAGACTGATCACAGACTGGTACTGACCGGGGAGCTTTGTGGGGGTGGAGAGAAGGGTCTAGACGTGATTGTAGTGGTGGTTACACAATTGTGTGTATTTACTAAAAATTATTGAACTTACAGTAAGTGAAGTTTATGGTCTGTAAAGTATATCTTAATAAAATTCTTTTAAAAAGCCTGTCTGGGTATCACTTCAGATCAGCAAAATCAGAATCTCTGAAAGTAGGACTCTGGCACTGACATTTTTAAAAAGCTCCCTAACTGATTTTAATGTTCAGCGCGGGTAAAGAACCACTGGCCTAAACCTTGTTTGCCTTGGTAGGACAATCCTGCCCTAGGGCCAAGAACCTTCCAAACAGTATTACTTAGCAATGAGATTTGGTTTCCTTGCCTTTCCCTTAAAGTAATAAAGGCTTATAAGACTTAGATATAGAGATGGATGATACCTCTGGATTACAGTGCAGTGGTCTGAATTTAGGTGGCAGTGCTATGCTGGAAATATGGGTGAGTGACCGAATGAGTTGTTATTGATGTGTTGGGGAGACCCTAGCCTTTGCACATCTGGTGATTCTCTACAGGCCTCATCAGGACCATGGTGTGGGTAAAGCGAGTGAGGCACTCACTCACCTTGGACACAAAATGTAAGAGAGTACCCAAAACTCCGTAATCAAGATAAATGCTATTTTAATGCAATTAAAAAAAATAAAAATTGAAGCCAAAAATCCACAATGACAAAATATCAACATTTGAAATGAAGAGAGGACCCTCCTAGTCTCCCTGATGAAGCTTGGCTGTCCCCTCTTCTTGAGCGCTCAGACCGCATCCAGCTTTCTCTGTAAGAAGAGGGCCAGACGGGGGCGCCTGGGGGGGCTCAGTCGGTTGCGCGTGTGCCTTCTGCGAGGGTCCTGCTCAGCCAGGAGGCTTCTTCTCCTTCTCCCTCTGCTGCTCCCCCTGCTTGTGCTCGTGTGCTCTCTCTCTGTCGAATAAATGGAAAAAAATCTTAAAAAAAAAAAAAAAAAAAAAAGAAGAGGGCCAGATGACTGTCTGGGCCTGAGGCGGGAGGACTCACCCCCCATCCTGGCTGTTCTGCTGTACCTGCTGGCTGCATACATGTTTTTTAAATACAGGTGCTTGAACTCTGTAGAGACTAGAAGCAGACCAGTGGTGCCAGGGGCTGAGATGAGAACAGAGACTGATCACAGACTGGTACTGACCGGGGAGCTTTGTGGGGGTGGAGAGAAGGGTCTAGACGTGATTGTAGTGGTGGTTACACAATTGTGTGTATTTACTAAAAATTATTGAACTTACAGTAAGTGAAGTTTATGGTCTGTAAAGTATATCTTAATAAAATTCTTTTAAAAAGCCTGTCTGGGTATCACTTCAGATCAGCAAAATCAGAATCTCTGAAAGTAGGACTCTGGCACTGACATTTTTAAAAAGCTCCCTAACTGATTTTAATGTTCAGCGCGGGTAAAGAACCACTGGCCTAAACCTTGTTTGCCTTGGTAGGACAATCCTGCCCTAGGGCCAAGAACCTTCCAAACAGTATTACTTAGCAATGAGATTTGGTTTCCTTGCCTTTCCCTTAAAGTAATAAAGGCTTATAAGACTTAGATATAGAGATGGATGATACCTCTGGATTACAGTGCAGTGGTCTGAATTTAGGTGGCAGTGCTATGCTGGAAATATGGGTGAGTGACCGAATGAGTTGTTATTGATGTGTTGGGGAGACCCTAGCCTTTGCACATCTGGTGATTCTCTACAGGCCTCATCAGGACCATGGTGTGGGTAAAGCGAGTGAGGCACTCACTCACCTTGGACACAAAATGTAAGAGAGTACCCAAAACTCCGTAATCAAGATAAATGCTATTTTAATGCAATTAAAAAAAATAAAAATTGAAGCCAAAAATCCACAATGACAAAATATCAACATTTGAAATGAAGAGAGGACCCTCCTAGTCTCCCTGATGAAGCTTGGCTGTCCCCTCTTCTTGAGCGCTCAGACCGCATCCAGCTTTCTCTGTAAGAAGAGGGCCAGACGGGGGCGCCTGGCTCAGTCGGTTGCGCGTGTGCCTTCTGGGAGGGGCCTGCTCAGCCAGGAGGCTTCTTCTCCTTCTCCCTCTGCTGCTCCCCCTGCTTGTGCTCGTGTGCTCTCTCTCTGTCGAATAAATGGAAAAAAATCTTAAAAAAAAAAAAAAAAAAAAAAAGAAGAGGGCCAGATGACTGTCTGGGCCTGAGGCGGGAGGACTCACCCCCCATCCTGGCTGTTCTGCTGTACCTGCTGGCTGCATACACGTCTTGTCTTTCCTCTTGCTGAGTAAGAAGCAAGCCAACTTTCTGGGGACCTGTAGGTTCCTGAATGTGCACTGAACCCTATCTACAGTGGTGAGAACTAACTTCTACTTCTCCCTTTTTCTGCCCTGGGGCACAGGAGAGTAGGAGTGGTTTTGAAGATTGCCTGTGCTGTTTTCCATATTCTGGTAGGTTTGTGATTCTCTGCTTTTTCTCCAAATCTGGAGCTAGAAAATGCGTCTCTAATCTGATAAATTCCTGGTCTCATCCAGGGACAGATCCAGGTTTTGTAGAGTCTGAAGCTTGTACTATTTTGAAGGGCCTTCCTTAAGGAAAAGGATACACATTTATAAACACAACATTAACTTGAGAGCTTTAGAAGAAGCTCCCCGCAAAGGAAGAGCACATACGTGTCATTAACTTCGTGGGAAGATCGTCTCCAATCTCAACTTAGTATTTCATTTTCCTTGCCCCTTTGCAGGGTTTCTCTCCCCAGTTTGTTAGCTCACAAGGCCTATAGACTGTAGGACTATATCTCAAGTCTTATTTTTCCAATTTCGTACTTTCAAAAGCCCCAGAAAGTTTCCTTTCTGAGGTAATGAAATGATTAAGAGCATTAGTTCCAGTGTCAAACTGGCTAAAATTCAAGTTATTTGACTTGAGCAACTTACTTAGTCTTTTTGCCTCTATTTCCTCCTCTAATCTTACTTCACAGGGTTCTGCTGAAGCAGGACTAAATGAGATAATGTGTGTGTGTGGGCTTAGCACGATGCCTGAACACAGAAGACACTCAGGAATGTTACTTAGTGTTATCAGTCAGGATTCTTGATTCTAAGCAGCAGAAACGTACTCTGGCTACCTTAAATGGAGAAAGAATTTATTGGGAATATGTTGGATAGTCCACGGAATTGACAGGGAGTTTGGAAAAGCAGAGGCTGAAAACAGGCAGGACTTAAGGAAGGCCAGCAGCAGAAATAAGGTGATTAGAACATTCTGTTCCCTCTGGATTCTGCCATTGCTGCAGCCCTCATCTACGCATTCCTTCTTCCTGGAATCTCTTAAGATTCAAAATCACTGATGAATCTAAGTCAGCTGAGCCCAAGGTCAGGGAGAGAGGGATCTATCTAGTTTAGCTTCTAGTAGAGGTTGGGGCCTCTTACAATGGAGGATTCCACCCAAATAGGAAGAGGGTTTGGATGTCGGGGACCAGAAAACTCTCAAACTAACACTACTGTTTCCCTTGTGATTCTTTAAGGTCTAATAGAACTGAGCTGCAGTATGATATCCTGCCAGTAGGTGCCACCCTTTAACATTTGAGTCTGTACATTAACCTCTAACTTCAGAGGTAATTGGCTACGTATAGACCACAGTGATATGTACCCATATAGTCAGACTGTGATGGCCAACTGTTAGGTTACAGGAAATGGATTCAGTGCTCTCGAATGGAAGCTTGCCATTCATAAGTTTGTTAATTCTTTGGTACTTGTTGATTTTTATCTGACAATAAATAAACCCATTTAAGAATCACTGCTATAGTCTGAAAAGTCCTTAATCTTGAAAAGAGTTTGACTCAAGTCCATTTATGGGTATGATTTTTCCCCATCTGTTTGCTATCTTTCCCCATATGTTCAACCAAAATCCAGGGCTTACATACTGTACAGCAGCCGTGTGTTAGGCGCCGCTGTGAGGGTTTGCCAGCCGTCTCTTGACCTCATGGATTTCATGTTTGCGTTTAGGGACAGACAGACAGACACAAAGAGAACTGTAAAACGATGAGGTCAGTCCCATGGTGGAAATATGCACACAGGGGCAGTTCAGAAGAAGGACGCGTCTCATCTAGCTGGGCATCCATCTGGAAGCAGTTCTGCATTTTGAAAATAGAAAATTGACCAATAGCTGTGCAAGAAGGCCAATTAGAAAAAAATATTCATTAGATTAAGATAAATTTCTATTCCCTGCAATACATACTTTCAGCCATCCTTCATAGGTCCCCAAAAGAAATCTTTTTTTTTTTTTCCACGTGAAGGCGACTTATTAGAACTTGTTTCCAAAAGAAATCTTGGTTTAAACTGATGAGCATGTGGAAATGCATTTGTTTGCTCTAATCCTGTTTGAGTTCCTGAAACTTATTTTGCAAAAGGGAAAGGTTTGTCTTAATTTTTTTCCTTTTGACATTGAAACATGACTTTAAGTTTTATAGCATTCCTTCCTAGTTCTCTGCTTTGCTTATCCAAAACACCACAGAACTTTGATTTAGGTCACAGTTTGGTTTGGTTTAACCTGTAAGTAAAAACCGGAAGCTGGGACTGGAGGTGTCCTGGGTCATGTAAGGCTATAAGGGAAGGATGTTTTGTAAGATCTAAGGAAAGGCGTACAATTCGGCCCTGGTTGACTAAGATACTCTCTAAAAGAGACGATGCATGTGTGGGGCTTAGCCAAATGCATAGAAGGCACTCAATCAACATTATTAGTCTATCAGCCAAGATTCTTGGTTCTAAGCAATAAAAATGTACTTATTTTCACAAAAGCCTAACTTACGAGGACAGTCATAGTCCTGCCCCTGTGGAATCCAAGGGTCAGCTTTCCTCTACTTCTTGAGAATTGCATCTTACCTCTGATTTTTAAAAGTTTTGAGTAGAAAAATTTGCCATGTGTGCAATAAACAGTGAAGATCCTTCTGCATATATAGGGTTTGCTGCTGTAATTAAATTAAATTACATTTATAACCCAGTTAATCTGATGCATGTTCAGTGATTTAAAGAAATGATTTTGTGTTCCACTGGGGACAAGGAGCATTTCTCATAAACGCAGATTTTTAAAAAAAGATTTTTATTTATTTATTTGAGAGAGAGGGAGGGTGAGAGAGAGAGAGAGAGAGAGAGCGAGCGAGAGCACATGAGCACGGGGGAGGGGAGGGAGAGAGGGAGAAGCAGACTTCCCACTGAGCAGGGAGCCCAGAGCGGGACTCCATCCCAGGACCCTGAGATCATGACCTGAGCTTAAGGCAGATGCTTAACCGACTGAGCCACCCAAGTGCCCCTAAATGCAGATATTTTTAATAGCCAAATGAACACTTTAGATGTTATTTTCTCAATGTATCTAGGACTTGTAATAACCCTATTGCCCATTTTTTCCTCTGACACTCTGTATCTCTTAATGAAAACCATTTAATACTCATTCTCCTATGTTTTAATACAGAGGCCCTGGTCTCTTCCTGGAAGCCAGAGCTCTCTGGCTTCCTGGCCCGGTCTCCCTCCCTAGAATCGATGTGTCTTGGGCCTCCCGTCTGCGTTCTAGCGTAACTTCTCCAGTGTGAGGCTTGAGCAGCGGCTGTAGCCCCCATACAAAACAAAACCCTGGGTTTTCCTGTGGGCCAAGAATCCTTCCATTCTTCTTTTTTTAAATGTGACTCTGCGATGGTTCCCGGTTGTTTGACAAATAGGGATAAATAGCTCTTTCCTTAAATAAGTTTGAAGATTAGTGAGGGAGAGAGGAACCGTTATAATTCAAGGTGATGAGTGTAGGTGGGGAAAATCACAGTGCTTGACAGAATACAATGAGGGTTGGTACTAACAGACTCCCAGGGAGGCCAGGAGGTCCTCCCATAAAAGGTGATGTCCCAGTGATCTTGGAGAATAAATGGAGAAGGATGGGAAAGGTGTTCAGCACATGCAAAGGCAGAAGATGATGGAGAGCATGGCCGTTTCACGGGACCACGAGTGGTATGGTGGGGACGATGGCACAGGGTTTACGGGGAGAATGGTCAGAGGGGAGTCTGAGGGGCTTTGTGTATCATTCTAGGGAGTCAGGACTTTGTACTATGGAAAGTCAATGAAAACTGTTAGGCGAGGGAGTGACAAGGTCAGATTTGGTTTTAGAAAGACCGTTTTGGACAGACTAGGGACTGGTGAGAATGTGATCAATATCTGATGGAAGATAATGGCAGGGGAAACAGAGATGAGGAGGGATTCTGGAAATGCATTTTGAGTTAATAGGACAGTATATCTGGTTGGATGCAGCCAATGAGGGAGGGAGAAGAGAAAAATATGATCCCCAGGTCTCTGGCTTGGGTAATGGGGTAGACTTCTGAATCCAGGAGGAAAAGGAAAGGCTTTGTGGGAAAGATGTGAAGTTCCAGTTGGGCTATGTGGACTTCAGATGCTTGTGGGACAGCCACCTGGAGATGTCCAGCAGGAAGTGGGATCTTTGAGTAGGGACCATGGGGGAGGTCTGGGCTTCACTCAGGGAAGAAGTGAGCATGAAAAGGGAAGGAGTCCAAACCCCCGGAACTACCAAGTCCCTTTCTCCCTGTCATGCCAAAGGCCTAAAAGGGTAACCTGGGGCTTCCCTCTCAAGTGTTGGCTGCTCTGACCTCCCTGCCGCTGGTTCATCCTGGCCTCTGACATGGCCCATAGGGGTGAAATTCCAGAATGCGGGAAAGAGAAATCCTCATACGATCCCTTAGCGTGGCCATTCCTTTTGTCTGGAAATCTGTTCACCCAGATGCCCCAGTAGCTCATTCCCTCACTTTAAAGATTTTGCTCAAAAGTCACATTTTCAAGGAGTCCTGGGTGGTACGGGGTTGGAAAGCCATGCAGTTGTCAGGAGCCACAGGTGACTTTGTTTTTACAGTAGCTTTCAAATGACTTGGCCTTTCTAGCCCCAGTTAATACAGTTTTTCATCATAGGAAGTGTTTTTGCAAGCAGAGTTCTCTGAGAGGAATTTGTTGGTGAGGGAATGCTGTGAGTTCTATCCATCTGTTTCACCATAACTCAAGGGGTGGAAGTCTAGACAACCATATAATAGCCATGCACTCAGCTGGCAGCTGTTTGGCCCATCATAACACCCCTGTCCCTGAGCTTCCCACCTCGGTAAACATGTGCGAGGGGGCTGGGGCATGGAGGTTAATGCATGGGGGCAGTGTGGCCTTGTCACGCTGCCCTGACAGTAAGCTCTGATCCGTTTTAATAGCTAAGTGTTTCTACTCTAGAAAGTTCTGTAGCTCTCTGCCATCTCTCTTTCCACACCAACAGGAAGGATTTGGATTGTTGAAGACAGGTTAGAACCTTGACACAGCCAGCTATGCTTAGCCACTCCTGTCCCTCTTCCTGTTCCCTAATTGGGAGCTTCATGGGGGTTTGTCTTTGTAGTTGGATGTCCCAGGTGGCGTCTTGTGTGGGGATGAATTAGTATGAGAGGGAGACCTTGTATTTCTCACACTATTCACTGTAGGAATACCTGCTTAAGATATAGACACAGGGGAATATTCAGGGACTTCCTTTCATTCTTTTTTTTATCCCCCTAATTCTCTTTCCAGGGGTGGTACCCATCTTCCTCATTTATAGACATCAAGGGCATCTCTCTTCACAGTTATGTCCCATGCTACCTTACCAAGGCAAGGATGGGCTCATCTGCCATCGGCTTTCTCCACCAGATTCATGGAAGAAGTAACATGGGTCATCGCAGTGCTTTCCCTTCAGCCGAGCTCATGAAGGCCGACCAACCCTAGACCCACCAAGATGGGTTTGGATTAGAAGGAGGGATGCATTCTCAGTGAGAGGTGTCAGTCCTGAGGAGGCTGTGGACTTCCTTTTCTCCAGGCCTTGACAAATCAGAGATCTTTCCCTTTGTTAGGAACGTGTTGTGCTCCTGTCTGAAGCTGGAGGAAGGCTTGAAGGACCTCCTCATGGAAGCTGCTTCCCTGTGTCTCTGCTTTGTTGTTTTTTAACTCAAGGGAGTGAATATTGAGTAAAGGCTGAGGTAGCAAAAGAATCTATTTCTAGAGCTAAGGTTGTGTAAAACAGAGTCAGGGAAGAGCAGATTTTCTCTTCTGGGATGGCAATTTTCCAAGACTGTCCATTGTGAAATAGTCTAAAGGGGGAAGGGGCCTTGGTATGATTCATTCCTGGCCCCTCTTTCCATGCTCATAAAAGACGGTGAGCCCGGGGTCAGGGCTGAGGGTGACTTCAGAGTTGATGGCTCAGTTGTCAAATGCTCTGTGCAGATTACAGGGCACGCCCCGAGCCGCGCTCAAAGTCTCCAACCCTCCCAATGCCATTCCTCACACCTGCTGAACAGTCTCAGGGAAAATGCTGGAGTATGGAAATGGTAAACCAGGGGAAGGCATACATTGCTGAGAAGTGCAACATTAACAGAGGATACCGCCATGAGTTAATATCAGTTAGACAAGGTTTTTGGTTTTGTTTGGTTTTGTTTGTTGCTGTTTTTAGCATTGTCAGAGTAAACTTTTTTTTAAATGAAACTTTGCGGTTTATTCCAGCCCTCATCAATCTTTCTAATATATTTCTACTAGCCCTTGCTTAAAACGTCTTGCTTTTATATTATAAAACTAAATGTTGGTTGTGAAAAGTTAAACCAAGAGAATAACGAGCAAAAACCTGTTTTCCTCATCCATTCTCTCTCCTGGCGCCTGCTGTCAGATGGCCCATCACCCCACGAACTGCCCCGTAAGAAAGGCCTAGTTGGTGGTGTGGGATGAGTTCAGGGAGGTTTGAAATCATCCGAGCTGAGGGTAGTCAGGTCAGGGACAGGAGGGATTTGAGCTGGGCCTTCAAGGAAAAGATTTGGTTGGGAGGAAGGGCCTTTGCAGAAGGGGGAATGTCATAAACAAAAGCATAGGGGTGGAAAAACACAGGGTTGATTTAGGCAAAAATGAGCGGCTGAGAAGAGTGGAAGACGAGCCTGGAGAAGTCAGTTGGGTCAGGCGGAGATCTCAGAGGCCGAGAGTCTGGGTTTGAGCACAGTGGCAGCGGCAGCTGACTAGAGGTCTCTGCAAAGGCAGCTGTCTCTATGGTGCTTGGCCACGTTGTGCTGTGGTGGGTCGTCTCCAAGGGTTCTTTCCTTCCTATACACATATACCCTTCTTTCCTTCAAGAAGTGGAGTCTGTTCCCCTCTCCCTTAAATCTGGGTTGGCCTTGGTGACTCGTGTGACCAAGAGAATGGCGTAGAAATGACATTTGGAGATTTCTAAGGCTAGGTTGTAAGAGGCCTTGCCGCTTCCTCCTGGGTCCCTTTGACTCCTCAGTATGGGATATTCCCTCTTGGGTTTCAGCCACCGCAGGAGTCCAAGGCGCGTGGAGAGGCCACGTGTTTGCACTCTGGTCAACAGCCCCCCCACCCCCCCCGAGCTCCTCACAGCATCAGAGCAGAAAGGACAGAACCTGGATCCTTGACAATGTCCTTTGGTCACTAAATCAAATCCAACTCTGACTTCCAGTGTTAGGAACCAATAAATCAGCTTTGTTTTTAGGCAGTCTGGGTTTATTTTTCTGCTTCTTACCTCGAAATGCATTCTAAATGGTACAAAGGAGTATTGGCTCCAAAGGGATGCTGGTACCGGTCCTGGTTACCCCCTCTTTACCATGTGATTGGGGGCAATGCCTCTTGATTGGCTTTCTTATTTCTGCGTCTTTAAGGGATGCTCTATGTGGCTGGTCTTCAGGTTGCCCTAAAGTATCCCATTTCTTTTGTTCTGGATAAAAGCATTTCTCTCCCCTGGGCCTTGTTGCATGCATATTGAGAAATTTCTCTCCTTGAACTGTCAACTACTTTTACATTTCAGAGTCACTTTCTTTCCATTTGCTCCAGGCATTAAAGCCGCCCCACCCTTGGTTCATATGTAATACTTGCCATAACCTTCTCAAATGTCTACCTTCGTCCAATAATGCCACTCTCACTAAAACCTCTACATAGAGCTGGGATGTCCTCGTCAGAACGTGCAAGTGTCGAGTTATAGGAAAGGTTGTACTCAGTTTAATTCAGTAAATCAGCTCTTAATTAAAAATCAGTGCTGACGGAGTTTGGATAGAATGAATAGTTTCCCGGGAGCCTAATTACCTATGGTTAAGCTGACTTTTGAGGTTTTGAACTTGCAGCTCTGGAACAATCCCCCAATCTGTGAAAACCAGCCAAGATGCTACCCAATGAGACCTTAGTCTCCTTAAAGCCAAACTTCCTCCTTAACTTACTGGACTCCTGTCTCCAGGGATTTTGAAGGAAGTGTTCAGAAATTTTCTCAATTCTGGAACATGATACATAACAAAGTGTGTGTGGGTCTGGGTCTTCTGAAATAAAACAAATCTCCTGTCCAAAAAATGTTGGAATTACAAGCCTAGAATACAGATTGTCAGGAGGGGCTCTGAGAAGTTCTGCAACTGCCATCCTTTTTAGTCGTACCTGGAGGGCTAGAAACCTTCACCTTGACATTCTTTCTGGCATTGCGAAGGCCGCGGTGGACGGTGTCAATGCCGTGGTTAGCAGCTCTCGTTTAGAGAGCTAAATTTCACAAATACAGAAGCCAAGCTCAGACACGTCTGTCCATGGCTGCCCCGTGGTAGGGGTTCTGTATTCTACCCTCACGTTCAGGGAATAAAAATTATACCTTCCTTTGTATTTGACTCCTAGAATACACCCTGGCCCCGTCTCAGAGCATTCCGGAGCAGGAGACCTGAGTTCTCGGGCACCCTTGACTTTATGAGCCCTTTGACCTTGGGAAAGTCCTTTGAGGAGGTAGTTCTCATGCACGTACAATGACCACCACCACACAGGAGTGGGATGAGAAAAACACAGTAGGAGACAGCGTGTTGAAACCGTAAAGTACTAGACCTGTGCATGTCGGCCTTTTCGGGTTCTCTGTGCCCTTTCAAAGTGAGCACTTTCCATAGAGTTCCTGAAGCCAGTAGAGGTGAGTATCAATGAAAACAAAAGGCGGATTTGTAACATTGCAAATAAATCCTTCTGTAAATGGTCAGTCCCTGTAGCCTGTTTTCTTCTACTAGCCCAAATCACTTTGGAAGGGAAAAAGGACAGAACAGCATATGGTAACGAAGGAAGGAGAAGGAGCCGAAGCAGGAGAAGCCCCGTCAGATGCTCTGCGGCCTGTCTGCATAGCTTACTGGAGACTTGGCCATTATTTGGTTAATTCGATGGTTGTAGACAGACATAAGATAATTACAAGGAGAAACATTAACTCTGGGACATGATTTGCCCAGATTGACTGTCTAGAATGATCTAATTATCAAGCTAACCAGCAAATCTTTATTTCACTTGAGGCTATAGAGAGTTATAGCTGGTTTTGTATAATTGGGAGCAATGCTTAAAAATATATCGTGTATATCTGGTTTAGTGCTAAAGGAGATTTTTTTTTGAGTGTTTTTGTTTTTTTGTTTTTTGGAAAGTTGCATTTCAAAAAAACACATCAGATTTCTAGGCCTGTCATTGCATTTCCATTCGGGATGTATAGTTCTGGTGTTGCCCACGCATTTAGTCGTGGGTTATTTAACACCACCACATATTTTAAACTCCCCTTCTCCTCCATTTCATTAGTGATGAGAAGAAGATTACAGCGTACAATCACAGTCTTTATAAAAAGGAAAAAAGGAAATTGGTTGGTTCTTCTCTATTTATTCATCTTCTCTGACTTCCCAAATTTCCCCAATTAGTTTTTGGGTTGTGTGCCTGCCGGGGTAGTTAGCATTCTATTGATGTGGGAGTCCGTTTCCTGCGCACTGGCCTTCTAACTGGAGTGCCACGTTGCTTTCTTTAAATCAAACCTCTTAGAGCAGTCCAGCTAAGAGTCGGAGTAACAGCGCTCCCAGGCCTGACTTGCGTTAAACTTGGATTCGCGGCAGCCACAGGGTCTCTGATGTGAAAATGGTGGCCTATTATCGTAAGGGTCGGAGAAAGCACCGTGGAGAGCAGCAACGTCAAGTAACTGCAGTGTATTGTTCTCTGGGCAAAAGGGCTTCAGACCGAACAGCACAACAAAAGAGTGAAGAGAAAGTGCTTTTTGTCACCCTGGAGAACTCTTTGCCAAAACTCCCCTCTACTTGGAAAGGATGAAGAGCTTTTACAAGGTTAAAAAGAGAGCAAGGAAATATGGCTCCATGCCCACGTCGGGACCTGCTATTTCTTGGTGGGTACAGAAGGGCGCTGGTGCACATTCACCCAATTATAGGAAAGAAGCATTTACCAGCAAAAGCGTGACATGCTTAGAAAAGGCATACGGCCTTCCTTTCTCGCCAAACCTAAAATGACAGTCTGGACGAGGGGAATTGGTTCATTTTGACAGGATGGTAGTAGCAGCATTCTAATTTCCAATGTATTCTTGCTTGAAATCACCTTCCCTTAATAATAAAAGTCCTCCCAGGACAATGAGTACTGAATAAAATAGGTATTAGAAAGATTGTAGATGGGGGGCGCCTGGGTAGCGCAGTCGTTAAAGCATCTGCCTTCGGCTCAGGGCGTGATCCCGGCGTTCCGGGATCCAGTCCCACATGGGGCTCCTCCGCTGGGAGCCTGCTTCTTCCTCTCCCACTCCCCCTGCTTGTGTTCCCTCTCTCGCTGGCTGTCTCTGTCGAATAAATAAATAAAATCTTTTTTTTAAAAAAAAAAGAAAGATTGTAGATATCAGATTATGGGGAGATCTGGGATTTAAATTCAAAGGTCATTAGAAAAAAAGACCAATGATGTGTTTCACTTGAATCAGTCGGTTTTATATTGTTTTCCGCCCCCCATCACGGTGGTTCTCAGACCTTACCCACATCACAATCACCTACAGGGCTGAGTCCCACTCTGCGATTTCTGTTTTAAGGGGATTGTGGTGGGGGTGGGGTCTGATCGTTTGCATTTCTAACAGCTAGTGATGCTGCTGCTGCTGGGTTTGGAACCACACTGCAGGTGGAACGGGGCTGGTTAAATGTCTAAAACCCTGCCCTGACTTGTATCAAATCTGGTACAAAGCAAAGTTGAATTTTTGGCCAGCTGCTTGCTAGTTGAACTTAAACTGGTATGTGTTGGTCAAGCTGATGGGCTGGGTTCCCGTTGTTAAAGACAATGCCAGAGGAGTGATTCTTTTATACTCCCCAGGGAAGAGATATGTAAGAAAAACGTGTAGAGGCTTGAGCATGGTAAAGATCCACAGGCACATAAGTCCATGTAGACCTTATACAGTGGAATCACTTTTCTTGCCCGAATTTTCCCTTTATAATTCTGAATTATTTGAATCTACGAATAACTGATTTATAAGAAGGGTTGGATTTGAGAATATTCTGTGCTGCTCCTAGGATAAGCCAGAGGGTCTTTTGTTCTTAAATGTTTCTTTAGGAAACAGAAAACCGCTCTGTACCAGGTCTCAAGGATTTGGGGACTTTTACCGTTGGCTGACACAGGCAGGCAGGGAACATGCCAGCATCCAGCCTTACACAAATGTGAACCGTAGTAATATGGTAGGATGATAGGGGTCAGTCTGCTCCCTCAGATACGCAGCCTGTGCCAGAGTGTTTGAAGGAGGTGACTGGTGAACTACACAGTCTAATGTGGTAACTGGTGATGGGTCTGTGTCCGGGGGCGGAAGTTCAGGATAAAGGGCCAATGTGTCCTGTCGCCTTGCTTGAGCCTTTGCGACCTGGCCTGTGGAGGCAGGGGATTCAGGCTCTGAGAGGAGGAGGACATCGTTGGATCTGGCGGCTAAACTGTGAAACCACCATCCCTCGGATTTCATCGCGCCTGTCGTCTCCTTGGGCGGCCAGCCAACTTGCTGTCTGCCGTTGAGAGTGGGCGCGGAAGTAGGAGGGAAGAACGGTGATGAGAGAGTAGGAGGACAAAGAGAAGCTGTGAAGAGTGGAAAATTTGTTGAAGGGGGTGAGGAAGAAGCTGGTGAGGCACAAGAACCCCAATTTAAAATACACGACTTAAGGGACCCTGCCATCTCCAGCAGACCAGGGACTTCGCACGTGTTGTCACTCGATCCTTGCAGTCTCGTGCTGGCCGTGGGCCCGTTGGCCCCAGATGGCGCCCGCGGTGAGCCACAGGACAGCCAATTCATAGGGCACGTGCCCCGGGCTACATGTGGATAGTGTGTCCGGTGGGAGGCACTGGGAGGACTGGAAGGTGAGGGAGAAGAATCCCTGCGAATTCCCCTCCCCACCCCGTCTCTGCCTCACTCAGCTGCCCGACAATCCCTCAGAGACCCAGCTTCCTCAGGCGACCTTGGACTTCCATCATGTCATCTCCTCTCTTGTCTTCCACCCCAGGGTAGGTAGTGGTTTCCTCTCTCCCAGCTCCCTGCTTCTTCACCTGTGGAAAGGATTCCCTGAATTACACTCTTTCTATTGTAAATACTTGAAAGTAGTTCATTTCATTGGTTAGATCCTGGCTGATACAGGTTAGAATTCTTATTCCTAGGGAGCAGATGAGTAAACTCAAGCTTGTATAGGTTAACTTGTTCAAGGTCATCACAACCAGAAAATGATGAAATTGACATTCAGGATGCAAGACTGCAGAGCTCACACTGCTAACACAACACTGTGTGTCCTCTCAGGAAGAGTTTGGATGAATTAAGAAAAAAGAAGGAAAGAGATATTTTCATGTATGAAACAGTGGTAATGGTGTGAAAATGTTGCTTTGACCTCAAGCAATTAGGTGATCTCTGTGGTAGAGTAGGCGTGTGTGCCCTGTATTCCATCGTCCTAAATCTTGGTGAATTAATTCAACTCAGGCACAGATGCTAGTCTTTTATTACAATTCCTCATTTTCTTGGTTGATCACAAGGGGTTACTTATTTCCAGTCATCTAGCTGTAGTTTGTGAAAATGTGGCCTGAGCCTTGCTTTGAAACTCAGGTTGCTATAGAAACCTTCGACTGGAGGTGGATGGATCACAGAGGTTTATTAATGAGAATTTACCCGTTCTACTTCTGGGCTTGATCTGTGTGGAAATCCAAGAAAGGCTCATTAGTTTTTATATTAATCAGGGTTCTCCAGAGAATCCAAACCAAAAGGATGTACGTAGATAGAGAAAGAGATTTTTCTTAAGGAATTGGCTCATGTGATTATGACAATCGGCAAGCTAGAGACCCAGGAGAGAAATGGTGTAGTTCCAGTTCGAATGCCAGCAGGCTTGAGATCAGAAAGAGCGGGTATTTTAGTTTGAGTCCAAAGGCAGGAATAAATCATGTCCCATCTCAAGGTAGCTGGGCAGGAGTTCCTCCTTACTTGAGGGAGGGTCAGCCTTTTGGTTTATGCAGACCTTCAACTGATTAGATGAGGCTCACCTGTATTAGGAAGGCCAACCTGCTTTAATAGTCCACTGATTCAAATGTTAATCTCATCCAGAAATACCCTGACAGACACACCCAGAATAATGCGTGGCCAAATGTCTGGGCATCCTGTGGCTTTAGTCAAGTTGGCACATAAAATCAACAATCACAGTTTTCATTATCAAAGGCTAATATTTCAGCCTAATTGTTTGGTAATGAAAGCTGAAGTTTCTCTCTCCAATCAGCCCAACAGAATGCTGATCTTCCCGCATCAGGGGAGGGTGTATTCTTGAGTTGATTGCTGACTGGTTCCTTCCATAGAAATCCGTCCTGAATTGAACGCTCTCAGTGTGTCAACTAGTATTTGATAGAGGGGAGTGGTCCTCAAAGAGCGGCCTTGGAGCACCAGCATCAGCATCACGTAGGGAATTGTTAGAAATATAAATTCTTGGGCCCCACCCCAGACTTACTGAATTGGAAACTGAAAAATTGGTGTTTTAACAAGCCCTCCCAGGTGATTCTGATGCAAAGTCAAATTCAAAAAGCAGTGGGCTATCTTACAGCAGTGTTTCTCAAACTGAGAGCCATGGGTCTGCAAACATACGCGTGGGGACATGAGATTTGTCTAAAAGAACGAGAGAGGAAATGTTTTATTTTGACAAAAATCCAAAAAAGCCAATATAAATATATTCTAAGTAGCCTCAATGATCAGTTTAAAAACAAATACTGCCATACTGTTTCTTCGTCCATAATTTGTGTCTGCATGAGTTTTCATGTTGGGATAGAGAAGAATTCCTTTGCTACAGGTTCACGAGATGCATCTGTGCTCAGTGAAGTCTGGGTGAATTGTTGTGGGACTTTGAACCTGGAAGGGTGATGGACAATTGAGGTCGCACGACACTATCTGCCTGTCAGACATGTGGGACCTGTGCCCTAGCAGACACTGTGATTCCATTTCAGCAAACAGCACCGCCTCCCATGTTGACTTCACATTGTTAACTTGAATTTCAGTGGTTTTGTAGGTTTGTGTTAATTTGTAAGCTTCTTTTGGCTTTATAGTTGATTGTATACATAAACCCAAGAACCTTAAGCTGAAATTTATATTTGCATATATCTAAGTGACATAATAACTAATGTAATTTATATTAACTTTGAGTCTATACAAATTTATTCCTTTTAAAAGGAATTTGTGTTTTTGTATCAGTAAAGATAAGCAAATTTATGCAACAATATATATTTAAAAAAAAAAACCCCGCTCAGTTATGTAACTCAAAAGAAGTTGAGGGGGTTTTGCTAATTTGAGATCACTCAGGGACCTGGGCTAGCTGAGGCTTCCTTTTGACTTTAGCATTCTATTTTATTTTTTAAGATTTTATTTATTTATTTGACACAGAGAGAGAGAGAGCACAAGGAGGGGGAGCAGCAGAGGGAGAGGGAGAAGCAGGCTCCCCGCTGAGCAGGAAGCTGGAGGAAGGGTTCGATCCCAGGACCCTGGGATCATGACTTGAGCCTAAGGCAGACACTTAACCGACTGAGCCACCCAGACGCCCCTTGACCTTAGCATTCTCAAAATAACTTTTAACTGAGGTATAATTTATACATCATCACAATTTGCCATTTAAAAAAGTATAACTCAGTGACTTTTTTAGTATATTCACATAGTTGTGCGATATCTATTACCTAATTCATCACCAGTACCTAATTCCAGAATATTTTCAGCACCCCAAAAAGAAACCCTGTACCTACTGGCAGTCACTGCCCATTTTCCCCACATACCAGTCCCGGCAACCACTAACCTGCTTTCTGTCTCTTCTCTGTGGGTTCACCTAGTGTGGACATTCCATATACATGGAATCATACAACACATGGCCTCATGTGTCTGGCTTCTTTCATTCAGCATAACGTTTTCAAGACTCATCCATGTTGTAGCATGTATCAACACTCCGTTCCTTCTTGTTGCTGAGTTCATAGTATGGATATATCACATCTTGTTTATCCATTCCTCGATTGTTGGACGTTTGGGTTGTCTTCACCTTTGGGCTCTTGTGAATAATGTTGTTATGAACATCCGTGTGTAAGTTTTGTGTGAATATAGATTTTTAATTCTTTTGGCTACATACCGAGGTGTGAAATTGCTGAGTTATAACTCTATGCTTAACTTTTTGAGCAAGTGCCAAACTGTTTGCCATATGGCTGCACCCTTTTCCATTCCTATCAGCAGAGCACAAAGGTTCCAATTTCTCCACAAACGCTTCAATACTTGTTATTGTCTATCTTTTTGATGATAGCCATCTTAGTTTGTAGGAAGCTGGGTTTGTTTGTTTCTTTGTTTCTTTTTTTGTTAAGATTTTGTTTATTTATTTGACAGAGTGAGACAGTGAGAGAGGGAACAAAAGCAGAGGGAATGGGAGAGGGAGAAGCAGGCTTCCCGCTGAGCAAGGGGCCCGATGCGGGGCTCGATCTCAGGACCCTGGGATCATGACCTGAGCCGAAGGCAGACCCTTAATGACTGAGCCACCCAGGCGCCCCTCTTTTTTTTTTTTTTTAAGATTTTATTTATTTATTTTAGAGAGGGAGAGAGAGACAGCACAAGAAGGAGGGGTGGAGGGGGAGAGAGAGAGAGAAAGAATCTCAAGCAGACTCCACGCTGAGTATGGACCCTGGAAACTCCATGTATTACTGAGGTTCACATTTCATAGGCTACAGAAAGTCAGATGATTTTACCTAATTTTAGGAGACAGAAAAGTGCAAACGTACTGTGTTCAAAAGTGGGGAAAATAAGAAATAGTTGTTAAAGAGCACTAATGACCACCGTGACTGAACTCACACTTGAGAAACACCAAAGTGGGGATCACCAAGAACAGCCTATGTGGGGTATTTTAGAACCCAAAGATCTGTCTTTACTGAAATACAGCCAGACCTTACGTCCTTGCCTTTTCTTAAGGTTCTGTATGAGAAGTAGTCACGTGAAAAATTTTAACATCTTCAGCAAGCTTAGGCCAAACTATATCGTTCATTATGTTACTTGGTGGCTTTTACGTAAGGAAATGCATGGTAATTCTCCTTAGAATTTAGTAACAGGAAGACATTTATTTCTAGATGAACTTATATGCTTCCCTTTTATTTTGTAATGGGAAAATTTTTACTTTCGTTGCTAGGGAGCTCAGAGCTGAAATTAACCACCATCTCATATAGCTAATACTCTCTTGTTCAAATATGAAGATTTTTTTCCTCTAAATGTTTATTGTAGCTGTCTTGCGTCATTTGTGTGTATGTGTGTGTGTGAACTACCTCATTTTTTTTTTTTGCCGTGCAGTTAGGAGATAAATTACAAATAAATTACAGATATTATTATATTTTTCAATATAGTTCTTAGGGGAATATTATGCTTAATTTTCAAATTTCCCAGATCATTCTGCCATGTTCATGCATCAGAAGTAAAATACATTAAAAGTATAATGACCTTAAGACATAATATTGGTACAACACGTGTAAGGGGTTGATACAATGGGTGAAGTCACCTTTAACTCTTAGCGTTGACACTGGCAATTGCATGATACTCTCAATTTACGCTTTTGTGGGAGGGTGGTTTGGTAATTATATCACAAGCCTCAAAAATGTGCATACTGTTAGACTCAAAATTGAACTTCTGGGTATTTATCCTAAGAAAATAATTTGGGAAGTGGGCAAAGATTAAAAGTCAGTCTCCAATGCTTTTTTTTTTAATTTGGGGGAGAGAGAGTGTGTGAACGAGCGTGAGCAGGGGGAGGAGCAGAGGGAGAGAGAATCTGAAGCAGACTCCACACTGAGCACAGAGCCCAACGTGGGGCTTGATCTCATGACTCTGGGATCATGACCTGAGCCGAAAGCAAGAGTTGGACCCTTCACCGACTGAGCCACCCAGGTGCCCCACAACTGCTAATGCTTTTAAAGCTCATGGATAGTGCTTTACATATGTTTTCTCATTTAAGGGTAGGGTCCACTATAACCTCATTTAACAGAGGAGGAACGTGTGGCTCAGAGAGGTTAAATGACTTGTTTGAGGCCGCTTGCAGCTAAGGGGGCAATACCTGGGATGCGAACCAGAGTCGTTCAATTCAGAGTCCAGAATTTTAATTATTATTCCCAGTGCAGATGTGAGAATAAAATTTGGAGACAGTAAAAATGTTCAACTATAGGAATTTGTTAAATAAATTAAGTCATCCATTGGAATAACATGACACCATCTATGGTGTTGCAGAATTGATTTATGGACGTGGGAAGCCATTCACTATATACTGTGGGGTGAAAAAAGCAGAAAAGGAAATAGCATGCTAGGTATGATATGTGTCTATATGGGTGTGGAGGATTGAAACAGTGAAAAGGGCTAGAGTAGTGGTTCTCAACTTTCTCTGAGTCTCGGAAACCTTGAGGGAAACTTTTGAAAAATACTGATGCCAGATCAGTGAAATCAGATCAGACCTGCAAAATTTGACCTCTCCAGACCACTGAAATCAAAGTCTCTGGGGGTTTGTCCCAGGATTTACTATTTTTGAAATATTTCCCAGGTCATTCTAATGTGGTGCCAAGGTTGAGAAACTTGGGTAAAGCAGGAAGCTCACCTAGGAATTAAAAGTGGTTGTCTCTGAGTAGAATGGACACTTTCCCTTACCTGTATAAGCCCTGTAACTTACTCTTTTATGTTCTAGAATGTAAATATATTTATAGCGAAGATATGCAGTATGTGTATGTGTGTGTGTGTGTGTCCATGTGTGTCTGTGTGTTTGTGTGGGTTGTGTTCTTCCACGGTACCTGGGAGCCAAACTATCATCCGTACAGATGCCTGTGGGACCAAGCCAAGTACCCCCCAGTCCTGCTTCTGCAGACAGCTTGGGGTGGTAAAACCTTGGCCTGCTCAGTTACCCCCAACAGCCACTCCTGCAGCTTCCTCCACACCTGCTAGGGTGACCAGTCATCCCCATTGGCCTGGGCCTCTCCTGGTTTTAGCACCAACAATGTTGAGTCCCAAGAAACCTCCCAGTCTTGGGCAAACAGGACGGTTGGTCCCCCGTTCCTACTCGCTAGCTGCTGTTATCCTTTGCCCCCTACTCAGTCTCTCTGAGCCACAACGCTACTACTCCTCCACTCTTCATAATCACCCAACACAACACGCGAAGGCGGGGATGAAGCAAACCACATCAGTGTTTGCTCCAGGGCCAAAGTACAAATGAAAAATATATTTTCTTTTTTCATCTGCCTTTTGTTTGGAAGGAGGAGGATATCTTTAAGCCCAACAGTACCAGGATTTACTCTCTTTTATTTTGCTCTGGGCTTTCCTTCATAGCCTTGAACGTGCTGAGTTTTCTAATTTATGGGAGAGCTGTGGCATTCTTGCTGAGGAGTCCATTTCTTTAATACTCCTGAATCATAATACATTTCTCTAGGCTATGGTAGAGGCCTGCCAGCCAGTCCTTCATTGTGACTTAAGCTTTGGTAGGATTCTGCAAAAAGCTGGCCTGGATTCTGCCTAGATAATTCTAGAAATGGAATCCAAGCAATCTGTTTCTCCCAGTCCTCCTTTTCTAAATTGCTGTTTGATCTTGTCATACTCTGCTAAACCTTGGGTCCTGTTTCAAATTGCATATCACTCTTTTTTGTATGGTTTGACTGATAAAACAAACTTTATTGGAAATGCATACAGTACATCAAAATCCACTGGTTACTCATAATATTTGAAGTGTAACACCATTGCACATATATGACTCTTTTTCTTAAACTTGGTGCATCAAAAATTTTCCCATTCACATGAGTGTCATCTTTACGCATCAGTTCCCACTGAATAATGGCACACACCTGACCCAAATCAGTTACACCAAAGTGTCTTTGATATATTAAAAAAAAAAAGAAAAGTAAGAACCAAAGCTCCATTCCCAAGCTGCAATAAGATCTAGTTTGTCAGTTGGAGCTGAAGATTCGAGGCCAAGGTTGTGTGAGGGATGGCAGGGGTTGTATGCTCTCTTTGTGAAAATGGACACTGGGTATCATTTTGGACCTGACATGAGTACCACATTTACCCACCTTCCGCTATAGCTGCTCACTTAGTAGAAGAACTGGTTTCATTATGTGAAAGTTCCTCCAGTCCCCTTATCCAATTCAGATAGACTTGGGACATTACAAAATTGTTCTTTTTACAAGAGACTAAATAGCTAATATTTCTCTAAAAATTGTAACATTTCTTTCAAAATGTGAAAGGAAGCTTAACCCCTTATTTACTGAGCTAGCATATTGGCAAGCAAAGGCCCATGGCTTCTCTTTCTTTCTGTGAAATCTTGGCTGGTTACAGACAAACAGATAAACAGTTGGGTAAACAGAACTTGCTTTCCACCCATCATGTCATGACAGGGGCTGCTCTCACCTCTTCAACTGTGAAGACACATTTTCTTCCTGGAAAGGTTTGGGGGGTGGAGGTGCCAATATCCTGTGCCTCTCCTTCAGGAAACTTTGGGCCATTGGCTACCTTGGGTATCTCTCTCTTGTGCCCTTAAGAAACACTTCTGTTCCCTGTGCATTTCTTTTTGGTGAAATGCCATGGTTTGTATACTAATAACTAAGCAATATTAACTCCCTCCAAAATCCAAAACTTCCCATCTTTCAAGACCCTTTTCAAATATTTGATAACCAGATAAGAAGGACCTTGCTCCCCTGCTCCCTGCTCTTCAAATCTCTTTCCTTCCACAGGAAAGACTCCCGTTTTCAGGATGACCTACCCCTGTCCACCAGCCCCCACAGCAGTCTGCTAAATCAGAGAGGTGAAACTCCAGATCCAGTTTTCCTTTAGTCCAGCCACCATCGAGAATAGTAGTCAGCCTGGTCCCTGCATTGGTTGACCTGTTAAATTTAAGCATCTTCCAATGACAGACATTCATTGAGGATGAAGGTGGTAAAAACTTAAATCTGAAATCACATTAAGAAAATAACTATTTAGTGCTGTTTTGGGGAGTCACTGGACTTCCATTATTATTTGGCTGAGCACTTAGCTTCCTTCCATTTGTTTTCTCTCTTTGGCCTGGTTGGGAGTAATCCACCAGTACGAAAGAGGAGCTATGTGTGTTTAATGACCTTTTGTTACTCAAAGAAGGGCTGTGGCATTCCATCAAATTTTAAGGTTCTTTTTGTTTCATTTAGTTTAATGTTTCTCAGTGAGGGTCCAATGGGTGATTTATCCAGGGCAGTTCTACTTTGACTACTATAGGATGTTAAGTATCCTTGCTTCCCCCCATGTCCCAATGACCCCAGAGAAGACTACTGTCAACAGTGGTTAAGAAAACACTATTTTTGCATAAATGCATACATATTATAGCTGGTAGAATTCTAAGAACATCCCCAGTGATCCACACACTTATCTAATCTCCTTGAACATGGACAGAAACTATGAATGCAATGAGATACATGATAATGTTACATGATAGGAGAAAAGGGAGATTATCCTGGTGGTCTTGACTTAATCAGGTAGGCCCTTTAGAAGCAGAGGATGATGTCAGAGCCCCTTTAGAAGCAAAAGACATGACACTGATGGCTTGAAGGTGGGAGCCATATGGTAAGGAATGGAGGAAGCCTGTAGGGGCTGAGAGAAGCCCGGCTGACAGTCATGGAGGAAATGGGGGATCTCAGTCTTACAACTGCAAGGAAACAGATTGTGCCAACAACATGGATGAGCTTGGAAGAGGACCCCAGGCCTCAGATGACCCACAACTGGACCCCAGCCCAGGCTCACACGTTGATTTTAGCCCAGTGAGATTTGGGCAGAGAACCCAGAGATTTGGGCACAGAAGTCTCTGTGCCCAGACTTCTATAGAACTGTGAGAAAATCAGCTGTGGGGGTTTGTTACACATCAGTAGAAAGCTAAAACCCCTGCATTTGTTTTCCAAAAGTATATAGATTTGTCCAATAAAATATAATGTTTTCAATTATAGGAATGGTGTCAGCTTCAGCTGGGGTCTACCATCATGCCCAGGATGACACCTTGTTGTGGCAGAACTCTATTAATGCCTGCCTAGTGAATGAATGACATTGTTAGGTTCACCTTAAAGGTTGAGGGTAGGGAGAGAGAGAGAAATGTCCTTCATAAATGAATCCCAATTCAGCAGAACAACACGGGTTAGTCTCTACTTCTTTCAAGGCACAAATACAATACTGTCACATATTGATTTCTTTCAGTGGCTGAAGATTTTCAGTCAAACTCGACTTTTCCTGGGCTTCCCTGCAAGGCTTCCTTCCTTGGCAAGGATGTAATAAGAAAGAACCACATCAGCATATAATTTTATTAGTGTTATTCTACTAATACCCTGCGGCATGAGTATACTCAGTCTACCAGACTGTTGGAAATGCCAGGGTAATAATTTTGATTTTGTAGTTGTTTTCCCTAATTCCCAGTATAGTCTCAGGTCCCTGTGACAGGACAGGAAGCCAGTGGTAGCTGAGGCCATAGCTAAACCCTAGCTCGCCTCCTTGTGCTTCCTGTCCTGGGACATGGTGTGGAGCGGTGGGGAAGGGTCGGACTCTGGTCAGAGCCTGTGGATTGGAGTCACAGTCTTATCCCTAGTGGGATGTGCCTCTGTCTCCCCATTTGGCCAAAGGGATGATAATAGCACTATTTCATGGGATAGCTGACGCGTAAACAAAATAATGTATGTAAAGTACTTAGCATAATGTCCGCTGCTAGGCAGCTCTCGAATATTAGCTATTATCGTTCCTACCAAATGTGAAAGATTGATTTCTGTAAACTTAAGAAATATTTGCACTTTCCTTTCTGTAGTTTCTATTGCAAAAACAATAGTTTTCCAAATATAAAATGACATGCTATTAATATATTTTTCTTTTTTTTTTTTTTTTAAGATTTTATTTATTTATTTGACAGAGAGACAGCCAGCCAGATAGGAAACACAAGCAGGGGGAGTGGGAGAGGAAGAAGCAGGCTCCCAGCGGAGGAGCCTGATGTGGGGCTCGATCCCATAACGCCGGGATCACGCCCTGAGCTGAAGGCAGACGCTTAACGACTGCGCTATCCAGGCGCCCCTATATTTTTCTAAATTAAACATCGTCCCATATATTCTCATTGTGCTCCTCTTATGGGGCAGGCTCCCTGCTCGGAGAATCCCGTTAACAGATGTGGGTCATCTGGGGAGGGAGGGGGTTGGCTTGTCCAGAGGAAGTCAGGTTCAGGCTGTTGGCCCTAAGTTCTTGCAAAACCAGGTGTCACCTTTTGTGGGGGCTGTGGTGCACATGATTTAGAGATAAGAGCCAGGTAGGAGAGGCCATACCGAATTTTGGTTTCAGGAACGTGGGGAGGCAGCGCTCCTGGTAGGTTGGGCCCTAGGTTGCTCAGGGAGAATGGAAAGTCTTTCCATTGAAGGTGGCGAAGTAGTAACTTTGAGCTGTTTCTCTGTAGAGCAAAGCAAAAGGGGGAAAATCCCAGTGAAGAATTGCCAGTGAAACCCACTTGTTGCGCTTTCAGAATCCTGTTTTGAAATGGCATCTAGATTTCAGCAACATGCTTGCACTTGCAAGGCGCAAACCCTGGACGGACTGCTGTTCACGAGTGTGAACTTGCCCTGGCATCCAGGGTAATTTTTTCTGGCTACGAAACTGCCATTCTTCCCATCTGCTCCCTCAAGCAAATCTTCGTGAAAGAGGAGTTCCAGCTGGGGAGATCTGGGTTGCCTTGTTAAAAATGGGTGGGCAAGGGAAGGGGTTTCCCTGTCTCCAGCTGAGGAAAGCGTTACTCGTTACTCGGGGACTTCCTCAGGAACAGGAGGTGAGGAGAGGGGAACACTGTATTTACAACCAGAGAGAACAACTGTGGCATCGACTCCTTTACCTTTCTTGGGCTATTTAGGGATCAGAACTGCTTAGCTCAGGCCCCTCCTGGTGGGAAGATACTCTTACCAAGCCCTAAGGGCGGGCTCCTGGAGTGGGTGCTGTAAGGATTCTCTGGGCCTTAATGGCTTGGTTACATTCCAGTGACCATCTGCATGGTAGTTTCTGACCCTTATTAGCACGCTTATTTTTGCAAGGACTAGTGCTTTATTGGGAGCCTGTGTAGGGTTGCCAGGTAGAATACAGGACCTGGTTAAATTTGAATTTCAGATAAGCAAAAGAACAATTTTTTTAGAATAAGTATTCACTATAGATGTTGCATGGGACATGCACTAAAAAAATTATCTGAAATTCAAATTTAACTTTTTTGGGAGAAGGGGAGCTGAATCTGGGCAACCCTAGCTCCATGGGGCCTAGTGACCTGGGCTGCAGTGAGGTAGCATGTGCCAGGAAGATAGCAGGGGTCATTTTCTGGTGGGTTTTTGTGGTGACTTGTGATGACAAAGTGACACCGAGCAGTTCCCTCCCCAAGCAGTCTGCTAAGTATCAGAAAGCTGTTTGGAAGCAGAAAGGAACCTGATTAAGAGTACTCTGCATTCCTTCCTAATCAGACTAAGAAAATCTCCCCTTCTCAAACCAGCCTTTCCTTCTGGAAGACCAGCTCCACTGGCTGTGATCAGCTGTCAGTATCAGGCCTGGCATAATGTCATCGATTGGTGAGCTGTTTATCCTACATTCCTGACCCAGGAAACAACTCCTGTGTTTCCTGCCAAGGGGTGGTACTGAAATGTCTTGTTTGGAGGGCTGATAACAAAGAGCGAAATGAGAAATCCAGTGTGAAGAGAATGTAATTGGGAGGTATGGCAGGCTGTTGTAAGAAGGGGAACTTTATAGTTAGACAGACCTGGATTCAAAGCCTGGTCCTCTAGTTTTTTTGCTGTTGGATCCGGGGACTTGGGCTCAGTTACCTCATCTCTCAAATGGGATTGACTGTGATATTTTTACCTCACAAAGTTGTGGAGAGGGTTAAATGAGATGGAACAGCCAAGGCTTTGAGAGAGTGTGTTATTTGGCAAATGCTAACTTAATGACAGTGCTTATTGCCACATCCACACAGTAGTTCAATCTACCCCATGCCACCCATGATCGTCAGAGTGATCTTCTCCCTTTAATCTTGCCCTGTGTCACGGAAAGGGGATGTCTTCGCTTGATCTTAGCCAAAAGGGTGGGAGGCGATGGAAAGGGGATGTCTTACCATGCTTCCTTTTGGACAGCAGAAAGCATCCGGATGGCTTCCGAGGGTCTTTCTAGAAGGACTCTGGCGTTTCTTGGCACCATAATCAATGGCGACACTTGGGTGGATCTGCTCCAGCTCTGAGGTGGGGGTGGGACTGGGGTTCCCCATGATTTCATGAGTTCCCACTCTAAACCTCTGCATATCAACATTAAATTTATGTCAACACTGTGTGCCAGCTCTGCAGAGCTTCCAACCAG
The DNA here is from genome assembly GCF_017311325.1 of Ursus maritimus. Lineage (NCBI taxonomy): Eukaryota > Metazoa > Chordata > Mammalia > Carnivora > Ursidae > Ursus > Ursus maritimus. The sequence continues at coordinate 58,530,561 of NW_024423343.1, read as the reverse complement.
TCCTGTCCCCCCAGTCAGACCTAGCCCAGGCCCTCGTGTAAAAACCTTGGGTGCCATTGCTGGGCTAGATGAGAAGTGCCTGAGACACCAAGCGTGAGCAGGCTTTCCGTGCAGAGAGGCCGCCAAGGTTCTTAGAGCACTGGCTCTTTAAGAACACAAATAAAGCAGATAGAAGACACTGGGAAGTTTCAGCATTTGGTTGAAAGCTTCTTTATTAAGATTATGTAGCTAATTAGGTGCCTATCAGAATGTGCTGATGTATGTATTGCAATAGAGGATACATGGGTAAAGGGCAGGCTTAATGGGACTGATAGGCTTTTAGAAAGGGCATTCAGAGAAAGTTCCAGTGACATTTTAATGCAACTGATTACACATAAGGATGGGGGAGGCTTGTTTTGGGGGCTGGACCATAGACCCTGGGCCAAAGAGGCTGGGGCTGCCTGGGGATTTGGGCAGCAGGAGGGGGCAGAGCGAGCACAGCGGCCCTCTGTCTCCCTGGGCCTGCTGTCCTCGACCTGGCAGCTGGGGCCAGCCTTGCCCCTCCGCCCACCACTGCCCGGGAGAGTCAGTTGGCTGGTGGGCCGGCTGACGGGGGTGGTGTGCGCTGAGTTCTCTTCCAAGGAGGGGGAGGACATGCCGGCTACTCCATGGATCACCCTCTCCACCTGCCAAGGAGGCAAGATAGTGCTGCAGAGAAAATGGCTTTATTCTTTCCCTTGTACTTGGGCCTGACCAGGAGCCAGAAGCAGTGGGATTTGGGTCATAGGTCCGTCACACAGCACGCTGATGGGAGCATAGAGTCTGGGACATTGGGGCTGGGGAGCGTGCGACTGAGTGCTGGGAACCTTAGGGTGTTCTCCTCCCCGGGCTTCCGCTTTTGGAGCTGTGCTGGGGAATCACGCCGTCATGGCAGGTGTGAGCAGCCAGCTGAGACAGGGAGGGACAGGCCAGGGTCAGGTTGGCAAACACTGTGAGGTCTTTGCATGACGTGATCATTGTGGCGTTAGCATGGAAGAAGCTGTTGCCTGCTCTCTGAGTAAAGATGGGGGCAGAGATATTTTGCCTTGTGCACAAAGACAGAAAAGGGCAGACGGTTGCTGGTGTCACCACCAAACCCCATCAGATGCTGCTGGGTCAGGTTTCCTCTGGACCTGTCTTATCTCTCAAGAGGGCCAAATTAGCTGTCACACTCAGAGAAGGGACCCATCACATTCAGGGGCATTTCTTTTTGTCTTGGGGACATCGGGGTTTGGCATTGTTTTTCCTCCATCTGATCTCAGCGTGTTTACATAATACATCTTCATGAAAATAGGGGCTATTGCTCGTTCATGAACTATTGTCCAAATGCCCCACCTCGCCCACCTTGCCCCAAACACACACCTGCGTCCTGCTCAGCCCCCTTCTTTTCTCCCCAGGTGACTGGTTAGTTTATGAGTGAATTATACTCAGGAGGGCCTAAGTATTTTTTTAAGCCATGGTGGTGAACTGGCCTGTCTCCCTGCTGCCTTCCTGAGTCACCGCCTGGCCCAGCTGCCAGGAAGAGGTGATGAGCTGGGTGGAGGAGGGAAAGGTGACTAATAACAGGGGAGAATCGTTAGCCTGGAGAGCAGTCTCCCTGCTTTCTTGACATCAGGTCATTGTGCGGAACGAGTGTGTTTGTGGGTGCGTGTGCACGCGTGTGCTTGAACGTGCTGAAGCCTTGTCCAAAAGCCAGTGCTTTCTCAGCATCACCCGAGGCCCTTGCTGTGGGCGGGTGCTCTGAGGTCATGCTCTTCTCTTTCTTGTAGTCGAACTCAAGTCCAACGTTAGCTCTGTTGCTCCACTCAGACGAGGAAAAGGACCCTGTGAAATTCGTTTTTTAAATCACGGTCAGGGAATGTTCTTGGATTTGCTAATCCTCGCACCTTCCTTGGGTAGATCAAGGGTCGGCATGAAGTATACTAAATCCTTCACAAAGGTCTTTTTCCTTTGTTTCAAATTTCTGTTTTTCCCAAACTGTAAAAAAACAGCATATGCTCTTTCAAAATGGAAGTCCCTCCACAAATGACTCTATTGACAAAGAAAATAAAATCCTTCAGCCAACTCCTCGCTTCCTGGGCCCTCCAAGGAGGGATCGGCCTGGGAGATGGAGGTCAGGCACTCAAACATTACACTTCCATCCATCCTGGAAAGAGGATCTGTGCCCTTATTTATAATGTATTTACACAGTTCAGTGGCCATTGAATAAGCCTGTGTAATGAAATGCTGGGCTTGTATCTAGATGGGCCTGTTAGAAATCATTATGAGTAAACATGTGTAGAGATTTATTTTCCTTCCCCCAGAGGTCTTTCACAGGTCCTTGAAGATAAATATTTGCATGGTGTCCAGTTTGTAGGTCCCCAGCCTAACGTAGTGCTGAGGTAAGAGGTTTGCCTTCTTCCACTGAGCTTGTTAACTTGCACAGAAGCACCCTCCTCCCCGGGCGGCAGTGACCTTGCCTCAGAGACCGCGCCTGGGCGGCAGCCACTTACCCAACCTAGAACGTTAGGGCAGGCATGGGCTGGTTGCTGTGCCAAGCAGACGCATGCCACCACGGAGTGGACCAACTGGCATCGGATGTGTTTTGCCTTGAGTTCTGGAAGCCCCGTCTCCTCTCCTGTGTGAATCCACGTTGCTGTTTGGGTGTTATGGAATTTGGGGGTGGTGGACCTCATTCTCAAGAGTCCTGCAAAATGGAAATCTCTTGAATTCTCTGCGTTCCTTCTGGGAAGCTGATTCAAATTTTCTTTCAAATAACTTCTTTTTCCTTTAGACTCTTAATAATATTCCAAAGCAAATCATGAGATGTTAGCTAAGACCAGGATTTAAAAAAATTGTTTTTTAATTGGTCGTTGTCTCCTTTCTTGGGTGAAAGAGAAGGGAGAAAGAATTATAGAGTATGTCATGCTTTTAACATACATTTTTATTTATTTAACTACAAATTAGGAAAGTAGGCCTAAGGTTACTCCATAAAGGACGTGACTAGTCATTTGAGAGTGCATTATCATTAGCATAAAATGGGGTTAAAAAGAGGTCTGAGACTATTCAATTTATTTTATGGCCCCATATTGAGGATGGCAGAGGTCTTAGAAATTGGTGTCTGAATACATTTAGGAAATATTTTCAGCTCAGACTCAATATTCTTTACCATAAGGTATGGATAGTACTGTAACCTAAGAAATACTATATACTCCTATCTATGATCTTGAAACGGGCACACAAATTCATGGACAAGCTTGAAGAAGACCGAAGTCGCCTGTCACGGGCTTAGAAGAGCCCAGTTTGAATTCAGTCTGTAGGAATATATCAATCTCGTCCTGCAAGAGTCAGCAATTGATGATTTTAAGATCATTGTTGGAAGTTCAGGGCTGAAAGCTATTATGAAACCCTGCTCCTTGGGTAGCTCACCATCCATGCTATGTGAATTGTCCTGACATGAGAAAACAGAGTGCAGGAGGCCAGTGAACTTTTTGAGAAACTGGCAGCCCAGCAGACATGCTGACGCCAGCAGGACACCGGCGGGAACTGAAGGTCTTTGTACCAGGAAGAAAACAGTTCTTCTTTCCTTGAAGGAGAGGGAGCCCTGCCACTTGGAAGGCCCTGGGTAGGAACTGGGTAGTGAAGCCTGGGGGAAGGGCCGGGAGATTGGCGAAGCGCTGTGTGCACAATAGCGGGAGAGGAATTTAGAGCTCTCCAGCTTGAAACAGAAGGGATGTGGCCATAGGAAGGGGGCGGGGAGAATGGCTGAAGTGTCCATCAAGATGTGACCCTTCTTCTGGTGGAAAACCCCTCCTTGTTTTCAGTGAAATCTCTCAGGAACTGCTTCATGCCAGCAGATTTATTTTGGGAACCAGTGAAAGGGCTGCATTTTGCTTTAGGGTTGATGGAGGAACCAAACAAGAAGGGTGTGCAGATTCGGGAGGTAGGAGGACCCCCTGGGAATTAGCACGATCCTGGGGGAGGTCTTTGGACCTTAGACTGTAGAATTGCTAGGATCAAAACAATTTCACCTAGGTCTTACAGGGAAAGTAGATCTGCACGTGGCATCTTTCAAATACTGTCCACATGAATATTCGGTCTTGAAACTCGTGTGCTATCAGGCTCGCCAAGCAACTCTGTCCCTTGATTCTGCTTTCGTGCCCCGACGAATACGGAGCGGGAAGGGAGGATCCCGAGCGAGCTTTGGAAACTCGGCCAGCCCCCTGGGGAAGGGGCGCCCGCCGCGGAATTCCGAGCGGAGCTGGGCCCCCCGGGGCACGTGGCGCGGGCCGGTGGGCAGCGGCGCACGCTGGGTGGGGGGTGGGGTGGGGGGGCGGGCAGTGCTGTCAGCGGTGGGCGGTGCCCCGCGCCGTGCGCTCCGGGACAGCTGGCGGGCTCAGCGGCAGCGCGGCGAACGGTGACAGGTTCTGCAAATAACAGCTGCAGAGCAATCTTTATGTTTGGACAACGTGGGAAGGGCCATTGTTCACAAATTGGTCTCTTCAACAACACCTGCATGCACAGATAATAATCCATTGTCGGTCTCCGGCTTTCAAAGACAAAAGACAGCCGCGGAGGGAGGAGCGAGCAGTTACTGGAGATAGCAGAACAACTTTTGAACCAAGGAAAGTGCAAACGAGGACTTCAGGTTCTGTTCCTGGATCCGCCTGGGACAGTAATTCACTGTGGGTTCTCTTTCATTTGCCGGTGGTGAGCGCCACCTCTTTTATTCTTGCAGGCCACCACCGCTGCCGATGCAATCATTTCCTATGCAGTTGCAAAGCGTGCTCCCTTGCAAATCAGCGATCAATCCTGGTGGAGCGGCCCCGGGATAGGAAAGGTCGCACGTGTGTATGTAAATCGAAAGGGTTACGAGGCGCAGGTGGTTTATACTCCACCGAGATTTTAGTATTAGCATGTCAAAGCTAAAATGAAACCAAGGCATCCCTTCATTGTCTATTCCTGTGGCTCCAGGAGGCCCCGAGAACAGCCCTCTTGATCCTTCCGTTTGAAATCATACGGTGGCGCCAGATGTGGCCACCCCATTGCTAATGCATCCAGTACCTAACATTGGTACAATGCTTTGCAGTAAAAGGTTAGGTAGTTTGCTTACTTGCACTGTCTCATTTGAGTCTCGTTATATTTCCAGTACTCTTCATTTTCACAACGCTTTGCAGTTTGTTAGGTCTTCTTAGTTGCATTTCCCCATTTCCGCCTCATAAGGACAGTATGAAGTCTGCAGTGAGTAAAAGCTCCACTTTAATGGAAGAGGAACCAAAGGGACCAAATTTGATGTTACGTCAACTACACTACTTGGCACAACTACGTACATTGGGTTATTTGGATCTTCTTTTATTCTTTCTTTTTCCTTTATTAAACAGCTACGACTAGGGCCAAGATTAGGTAATAGGCTAGAGATATAGGAGATACAGTCCCTATCCTCACTGCTCTCTCCCATTGGCGCCCTAAGCCACATATGGCTATTGAAATTTAAATTAATTAAAATGAAATAAAATGTAAAATTCTGTTCCTCAGTTGTACCAACCACATTTACGTTGCTCAATGGCCATATATGCCTAGTGTCTACTGTACTGGATAGAGCAGAAAGTTCTATTGGACAGCATTGTGTTTAGAGGCTAACAATCTAGTGAAATTTAAGAAAATATTTCTTTTCTGTCCTGTTTGATTTGTTCTTGAAGTTCAGTTGTTTCTTGGTGCATACGTGCTTCTTGCTTTCTAAAAGACAGCTTGAGTGATTTTAGTTTCCCAGTAAAGGGGTAAAACGTCTGTACAATAGATTCATTCATTTTGATGCATGATTTAGTGAGTTTTCACTAATGTAAACGACAGTGTGGTCACCACCATTGTGAAGACACAGAACTTGTGTGATATCTTTCCAAAATGTTCCCTTGTGCCCCTTCCCAGTCATTCTTCCTCCTAACTCTTGTTCTAGGCTAGCACTGGTCTACTTTCTGTGTTTATATCCTAAATTCGTAGTTTCTACAGTGTTAAAAATGGAATCCTACAATATTCACTCTTTTTCTGGAATCTTTCACTCAGTTTGAAGTTCATCCATGCGATTTATCCACCTTGCTACACATATTGGTAGTTAGTTCCTTCTTATTGCTGAGTGATGTTCTTGCGTATGGATGAATGTATTACAATTTGCTTATCCACTCACTCACCTGTTGAGGGACATTTGGGTCATTTCCAGTTCTGGCTATTATGAACATTTGCATACCTGTCTTTGTGAGGACATGTTTCTACTTCCTAAAAGTGAAACTTCTAGGCCATAGAGTAAGTATATATTTAACTCTGAGAAACTGCCAGACTGTTCCCAAAGTGACTATACCATTTTGTATCCTATTTAGCAAGGTTATAGAATTCAAGGTTAAGATGTAAAAATCAATTCTATTTCTGTAGGATAGCTATGAATAATTGGAACTAAAAATTCAAAAAGTACCATTGATAACAGCATAAAATATGAAACATGTAGGGTTAAATTTAACAAAATGCATGTCTGACCCAAACACTGAAAACTACAAAATGCTGTTGAAAGAAACTTAAAAAGACCTAAATAAATGGAGAGATAAATATTGTGTTCATGGGTTGGAAACTTGATCTTAAGATGTTATTTTTCATGTTTGTTTATTTTTTAGTAGAAACTGGTAAACTAAAAATAGAAATCCAAAGAATCTAGGATAGTCAAAACAATATTGAAAAGCAGTACAAAGTTGGAAGGTTTACATGAGTCCATTTCACGAGTTTTTTTTTAACGCAATGATAATCAAGAGGGCATGGTTCTGGTATAAAGATAGTCTAGGTAGAAGATACTAGAGAAGGGACTACAACAGGTAAAGATTTAGGAAAAGACTTATGGAAAGGGGTCAAACTAGTAGCCTTGGCCTTATAAAGAGGAATTTGTAGGGAAAACAGAAAAATCTAATGGAGATTTTCTATCGATTTGTTTACTGCCTAGTATGTGATGTAATTCTTCTTTGGTGATAACCCTGAGTCTTCAATAAAGTTCTTAAGCTCAGAGGATGCTTGGTTTAAGTAAAATTATCATAGAAAGTCATGGAAGGCCTAATCAAGATGGTAGACTCAGATGATGGAGTGGAGTTGGGAGGCAGGGACTATCAAGAGGACATAATAATTAAGATCCAGAAATAAGTAGAATATAGACAGTAAAGCCTGAAGTACGATTAGGCATTGTATAAATGTATGAGAGCTTTTGGATGTTTCAGACTGTGGAAATAGAGTTCAGACCATCGTCAGCCAGATTCTCTATGGCCAGATAAAGGCTTTTCTTATGTGAAGGAGAATTTCTGAATCCAGTCATGGCATATTGTGCATTTCGGAGGGCACTGTTTTCATGTTCTCTGAATTTTCAATGAAAGCTGGTTCCCAGGGTTGTGCCACTCAACTCAGTGGCCCTCATTGATTGAGTCTGAAAACCAGCATTTTAAAAAAGGCTATGGGAGTGTGAGGTTTGCAGCATAATCTCCAAAAAACATATATTTTCTATTTCGTGTCTCTCAGCCATGTCCCTATAATATGTTCCTTACTTTATAAACCTCTCAGACAAAGACCCATTAAAAAGGACATGAAAGGGACTCAAGCCACATTATCAAATGGGACTCCCAAAAGGAATTCTTTCTTTTTTTTTTTTAAAGTTTATTTATTTAAGCAATCTCTACCCCCAACGTGGGGCTCAAACTCACCACCTGAGATCAAAGGCCACAGGCTCCATGGACTGAGCCAGCTAGGGGCCCCAAAAGGAATTCTTTTTTTTTTTTTTTTTTTTTTTTTAAGGGGCAGAGGGGCAGAGGGAGAGGGAGAGAGAGAATCTCAAGCAGACTCCCTGTCCGGCGCTGAGCCCCATGCCAGGCTTGATCTCCCAACTCTGAGATCCTGACCTGAGCTGAAATCAAGAGTCCCACACTTAACTGACTGAGCCACCCAGGCGCCCCAGGAATTCTTTCTTTACCCCTTCGATCTTCTCTGATTTGGAGAGTTAGAAAAAGGAAGGAAATCTTTTATTCACACAGCCTGGATTAAACCGTATGTCTAGTTCATTCTACCTACGTCTCAAATTCATTTTTTTTTTTAAGATTTATTTATTTATTTGAGAGAGACAGAATCTCTGGCAGACTCCCCACTGACAAGGAGCCCCACATGGGGCTCAATCCCAGGACCATGAGATCACGACCTGAGCTGAAATCAAGAGTTGGACGCTTAACCGACTGAGCTACCCAGGTGCCTCTCAATTTCATATTTCAAACCATTTACAAAGTCCTTCCCATTTAGGTATTCCAAATAATTAGGCATGTCCAAAACAGTAAAGCATTTACTGGTTTTTTTTTTAATGATTTTTTATTATATTATGCACTTACTGGTTTTTAACATTCAACATCCATTTCCTCTTCTTTCGTACCCAGATTTCCCTCTGGGGAATCATCCTCTCCCTCACTCAGGGTAGGGTTGACTGTTCTCCCAGTACTGGGCAGAGCATGCCACCACCACCACCCCCCCCCCCCCCCACAAGGCAACCCGCGCATCACATTCCCTGGCTTTTCTGATTGGTTTTCTAAGTTGGGTCAATCAGAGTGAAACTTTAACTGTGGAAAAGGCTTCCTTCTAAGCCATGCCTAAAATCGGAAGCGTTACCCATAACTCCTTTGTCCCCCTTTAAGTTAGTTAGGTCAGGTTCTATATTACCACAAAGTGAAACAACCCTAAACGGAACGCCGGATTTATTACGTCATCCTCCAAATTCATCCCAGCTTTCTGTATTTGTTGTCAGAGTGGAATGACTGCTGTTTCCGTCTCAGGATAAGCTAACTGCCATGACAGGTGACTTCCGGGATGTCAGTCACTGCTGTGGGAAGCCCAGCTGGTGTTTGTGTCTGGCCGGCTGCCTCTCAGGTAGTCGTTCAGAGACCCAGCCTCCTTCAGTCTTGTGGATCTGACCTCCTCCTCATTCATCGGGAGGGTGGGGAAGGAGAGGGGAGAAGCATATGTGGGAGGTTTTCGTGGACCAGACCCGGGTGAGAATCCTATTACTTCTGTTCACAGTCTTTGTTGAGAACCCAGTTACCCTGTACACCCAACTGCACGGGAGGCTGGGAAAGGTGTTCTAGCCGTGGCCCCATGAGGACGAGGAGGGGGCCCTCAAGCGCCAGAATTCAAAAGTGTGGTCATTTGTTATTTGTTCCTGTCCTTGAATTACTTTATTCAGCTGGTCGCTAAGTCCTGCTAGTTTTTATTTGGCAGTGTCTCTCTCCTCTCCGCCTTCTCCTCCCTTCTCTCTGCCACGTCCTTAACCCAGCCCCAACTGTTGCTCTCCGGTGCTTCAACCCATTCTGCGTTCCCCTTCACCAGGCTCCTCAAGGGCAGCCGCTGCCTTTCCCAGCTTTATATTCTTAGCGCCTACAGTCCCCTCCGAAGCACCGAGAAGTGTTTGCTTTGTGGAAACCTGACAGACTCATCTTCCTTATGCACCAATTTTCAGCAGGTCATCCCCTTGCTCAGAAATCTTCAGGCGATCTTATAGCTTATCCTGTCAGCCTTGCAGTTACCTGCTTGCCTTCAAGTGCTCGGGCCTTAATTTCTATCTTGTTCCACAACCTTCTTCTCTGCTCCCCAGGCCCAGCTCTCGCTCAAGCGGGTTCTGTCTTCTGGGTACGAAGGTATTACCATGTCTTTCCTGAAGTGCTCTCTTCTTTTCCCTCATCCCTCTGACTTTCCAAATACCGTCTTCCTTCAAGTTCTGTCAAGTTCTGCCTCCTCCACAAAGCTCTTCTTCTCTCTCCCGTTCTCCTTGACATCCCCCCTCTCTCAACTCCGGCTGCTTGTATTATTGGTAACCAGGGTGACCCCGTGTTCTGGCTTTTCTGAGAGGGCCCTGGATGCGCACGTGGTCTGTCCTCTTGTCAGACACTTTGGACTCAGATGCTCGGCATGAAAACTAGAAAAGATGGAACTGCTCTGAGTGGAGGGAGGGGGGCAGAAATAAACCACGCCATCAGCCCCAGCACCTTCTTGCCACCCTGTGAAGAGTGGAGTTTAAAAACCAATGATTGGGGAGCCTGGGTGGCTTAGTTGGTTTAGCATCTGCCTTCGGCTCAGGTCATGATCCCAGGGTCCTGGGATTGAGCTCCATACCAAGCCCCATATTGGGCTCCCTGCTCAGGGGGGAGCCTGCTTCTCCCTCTCCCTCTGCCCATCCCCCCCCCCCGCTTGTGCTCTCGCTCTCTCAAATAAATAAATAAAATCTTTAAAAAACCCCAATGATCAAGTCCAATCCCTTCCTTCTGTGGATGAGGAAGTGGAAGCACCTAGAGAGGCAGACTTGCTTCAGATCTCAGCTGGTTAGTGAGAGAAGCAGTCAGAAGCCTCGGCCCCTGGCTCCCAGGGCTGGCACAACTGCGTAGGAGGTAATAAATTCGACAGGGCCACTCCTGCCTGGTCGACTTCCCCATAGCTGAGATTTCAATAGTAGTAAATGCTCAATTCATACTTACACTGACTTGAATTCAGTTTCATATCAGAGGGTTTGAAATATAGGGAAATGAGCCAGGATCTGTGACTAAAACTATGAACCCATTATATACATTTAGACAGGATTAGAAGGGAACACAGAGAAATGGAGGTAATTTAATTTGATGGCTGGCAGGACTATGGGTGAATTTCTTTTACTTGTGCCAGATGTGAGGATGGCCATCTAATAGAATTAACTGGGGTCCAGATATCTTCTGTGCTACTCTCAATTTAACTGAGAACAGCTTTTTTCCCCCTCTTTCTTCCAATTTTCTTTTCTTTCTTTTTTTTTTCTAATTTCAAAGTTTACTGATACCAATGTTCTATCTTCTTTGAAGTTCCTTCTAATCTTCTCTTTTCCATTCAAAACCACCACCGCTGGCATTTGAAAGTCTCATTCACATTAGAAATTTATTATTAATATTATCAGCAAAATGTAACCTGAAATTATATACACCACAATTTTAAACATGGTAGAGCATTTGCAGAAGCATGGACCTTGCCTCAAGGGTTATAATGTGCATACTCCACGTCGATATGAAGCATGAATAAATCCTTTCAGATAAGATGACTTTTGGATCTTAAAGGTAGAAGATTCTTCAATTATGTTCAATAATAATATAAATCAATTTTTCAGGAAGAGACCATCCCCAAAGGACAGAGAACAAAGGCAAGAAGGAGGCTGCCTTAAAGAAAGGCTTGAAAGAGATGGGGGGAGTGATGTCATGCAGCTGAGAGTAAGCCAAGCTAAAGCCATGGGGTATAAAGTTGCTAACACCTCAGAGATGCCATCCTGTGAAAGAGAGGATTCCGTAGCATTTCTTCGCTAGATTTAGGGATAAGGACCAGGAGCTGCTTGTGTGTGAGAGAGATTGGTCTGATGTTTTCATTTCTCAACTCTTAAGAGCTGAGCAGTTTTGGAAAGCCATCATTTGCAAAACCTGCCAGATCACAGTGTGGTGCAAAGGGGGGAAGAAAATGCTGCTTTCAAAACTTTTAAATCACAAGGAAATTTAAGAGTCAACTACAAGTATTTCTTATGGGCCTTGTTTGGAATCTTGTTGTGTAGACCTTGTTGGGTGGGGGCCAAGGCTGCCCCATAAGGTTGAACAGTTTGTGCACTGCACGAAGGCCCAGGCTGAGGTGGTAAATCAAGCCAGGCTTTATTATTGGGTCCTGCACTGGTATAAGGCTGCTTTAGCCCAAAGGAAGGGCACTTTTCTCTAATTTATCCAAAACTGGCTTGCCAAGCCAAGTACCCAAAGGGTGTGTTCTTCTCTAAGTAGCTCAAAGGCACTGAGTAAGCTCATAGTGGCTTGGAAAGAAGGGGCCAAAAAGAGAGGAGTAAGGATACAGGAAGACGATAACATGGAGAGTTTAATTGAATTTGGAAGAGAAACATTCAGAAATGTTCAAGATACCATATAATCCGTTGTAGCATGACTGCCAGGATTCCATTTTCGTATTTCTTCTACTCTGCTCTCTACCTTCCACCCTCAGTGACTTCCTTCAAGCCCATCACTTTAACCTCCACTTTGATGCACAAGACCCCCAAATTTCTATCTGTGGCTCTGCTCTCTCTCCTTAGCTTTGGCACCACCTGCCCAAAATCCTATATTGGAAATATGCCTGGGTGGCCTTGATGCATCTTAAACTCAACACGTACCCCAAACACTATTCATTACCTCCCATGACCCCAAACTTGTTCTACGCTCTTGATCTTCCAAACCTGCATTCTCCTCTTTATTTCCTCGCCAATGCCTTGGTTCAAGTCTAATAGCATCAAAACTGTTCTGCCTGCCTCCATTAAAGCTGCCCTCCACATTTCTGCCGCAGTGATTTTCCTAAATGGAAAATCTTTTATGCCTCTCTGCTCCTTAGAACTCTACTGGTCCCGATTGGAGGTCAGAGGTCTTCATGATCTGGTCCCCGTATGTTTCTCTCCAGCCTCCATTCCTACTCCCCTCCCCTTCATATTTCTAAACAACTGGCCTGGAGGGTACTGCTCCTCCTTGCACCGTCTTCCTTGCCTCCTCCGTGCCTCTGCCCAGGATGTCTTGCTCTCCTCGCCTGCCAACTCAACTTGTTATTCACGGTTTCGCTTCCCTGAGGAAGGCTTCCCTTACAGAATTACTCTTTCTTCTGTGCCCTCTCAGGGGCTTGTACTGTTTGGGAACATATTTCTCTACATGTCAATCTTCCCTCCTAGATGGGGCTCCGTGATGGTTCATTTTATGAATCATCTTGACTGGCCTAAGGGATTCTACATAGCTGGTAAAACATCATTTTCGGATGTGCTGGTGAGAGTGTTTCCAGAAGAGATCAGCATTAGCATTTGAATTAGTGAGCAGAATAGAGAAGATAGCCCTCTCCCTGGGTGGGCATCATCCAATCCACCGAGGGCCTGAATAGAATAAAAAGGCAGAGCAAGGGAGCATTTGCCTTTTTTTTTTTCTTCTTCTTCTGATTTGAGCTGGACAATTGATCTTCTCCCTTCAAACATTGGTGCTCCTGGGTCCTGGGCCTTCCCACTCAGACTGGAACTTAGACCATTGGCTCCACTAGTCCTCAGGTCTTGGGAGTAGGACTCGATTACACTACAGGCTCTTCTGGTTCTCCAGCTTGTAGGTGGCAGATTGTGAGACTTCTTGGCCTCCCTAATCACGAGAGCTAAATTCAAATATGTGTGTGTGTGTGTGTGTGTGTGTATATATATATGTATATATATATGTGTATATATATATATGTATATATATATATATATATACACATATATATATACACATATATATATATAAAGTTTTACCGGGAAAATCAGGTGTTCTTACTTGGGAATTTGAAATTCAAAACACTGAAACAAGTTGCCAGCTGGCGGCAGTGGCAAAAGATGGAAGGATGCTGGGTGGTAGTTCCAGGACCCTCGCCAGCCGAATCACAGATAAATCACTGAGGTTAGAAGGCAGCAAAACTGTGAGTGGGAGAGGGAGGCAGCTGATGGAGCTGGAGAAAGAAGAAGGCACATGGAGAGTAACAACTTTGTGAAGGGTGGGTCACCAGCATGGGGAAGCTTGGGACTTTTTGCCGCTCATGTCTCTAAAGATGCCTCAAATCCAGAACACCTTGAAAGCTTAGTTCCCATGAGGACTGCCGTACCATGACTCAATATCAGATCCTGTGACGTCCCTGTCTCCTTCCTTACCTTTTGTGTGTTCTTAGAGTAACTCCCCCGCTCCCCTATTGATCAGATTGAGCAGATGGCCGTTCCTTTCACCCCCAACAGTGTGACTCAGAGTTGGGGCCCGATTAGATTAACACTCGTTGAGTTACACCGTAGGGATTTAAAAAGGAGAAAACGCAATGTAAGTGGCTGTGATCAAGCAAGGCTTTTGGAAAGAACTAGAACTTTAAGGGTGGGGGAAGAGTAGAGGGGGAGATAGTCCAGGCTCCGGACAGAGCACAGTGAGTAATCCAAAGTTTTGTCAAGGAAAGGGCTGGTTAGCGAGCAGCGATTTGGGACGGCGTTGGAAGGCTGCAGCTTGAGAGTCCTCTTGTGGATTTTTAGGCTGCCCCCCCCTCAGTTTCCCCAAGTCATCATTTGGATTAGTCTGACCCCAGAACTTGGGGAAGACAAAGGATGACTACTGAAGAATCTCACTGTGCTGTGGAAGATGGAAAGGTAAAATTGTACGGTAATAGTCCTGCAGACAGAATAATGTTGTAGTGGATTATTATGTTGTCTAAAAACAGTCTTTGCGAATGGTGAATGACACTTGTGAAATTTTCAGCCATTTACTTTGCAGTGCTTCCATTTCCATTCTATTTGGAGTGATGGTTTCTTTTCCAATGCCTCCCGTTTCCCTTCATCTTGGCGGTGGGAAATAGCCTGACAAGGTGCATTCAGGAGCTCTCTCAAGGTCCAACCACTCAAAGTTCTCCAGAATACTGGAAAGTTCCACTTCTTCAATTGTGTTAGTGTGTGTAGGAGGGGCGGGGCGAGAGAGAGCACAAGCAAGAGAGAGAATGGGAGCCAAAGAGAGAACAGGCAGCACTGGCCAGCTGCCATGGAGACAGACATCCGTGAAGAGGCATTTATGCAGAAACCCCCTAAGGGTGGGGGAATGCTTGAGGATAAAGCAAAACCCTTTCACATGCTTGAGCTTTGTACAACAAACCTAAATGTGGCTTATGCACCCTTCTAAACCTACGTTTCCCAGCATTTTAATTTTTAATATTTCATTTACTTAAGAAACTAGGTAATGTGCTCATGGCACGACATATAATATTTACGTGAGTCTTTGTAGTGAAAATCAAATCACTTTCTCATTCCTATGTCTCAGTCCGTCAGTATCTCAGGATCTTTCTTTGGAGACAACCTTTCTGGGGTGTGTGTGTGTGTGTGTTTTGTTTGTTTTTGCTTGACTTCCAAAAATAGTCCATGCATCAATTAGCAAAAAAAAAAAAAAATATATATATATATATATATATACCCACACACACACACACACACACACCCTTCTTCCTCTCCTTTTAAAGGTGAATGATAGCATACTATGCATACTATACTTAAATTTTTCATTATTTAATATATATCTTGGAGATAATTCCAGGGAGTATAATTTCAGGACTTACAACGCTGCTTTATTTTTGAATGATTACACGGTATTCTATCATATGAATGCATCATCATTTGTTTGACAGATTTTCTATTAGTGGTAGTGTGGGCTGAATTTGTATCTCCAAAATTTATAGGCTGAAGTCCTAACTCCCAGTTCCTCAGAATGTGACTGTATTTAGAGATTGAGTCTTTAAAGAGGTAATTTAGGTTAAATGAGGTTATTGGGGTGGGCCCTCATCTTATATGACTAGTATTCTTATAAGAAGAGGAAATTACAGGGCACCTGGGTGGCACAGCGGTTGAGCGTCTGCCTTCGGCTCAGGGCGTGATCCTGGGGTTATGGGATCGAGCCCCACATCAGGCTCCTCTGCTAGGAGACTGCTTCTTCCTCTCCCACTCCCCCTGCTTGTGTTCCCTCTCTCGCTGGCTGTCTCTATCTCTGTCAAATAAATAAATAAAATCTTTAAAAAGAAAAAAAGAAGAGGAAATTAGGACACAGACACACACACACACACACACACACACACACACACACACACGGAGGGAAGACCACATGAAGACACAGGGAGAAGGCTATCGTCTACAAGGCAGAGAGAGAGGCCTCAGCAGAAACCAACCGTGCTGACACTTTGGACTTCCAGCCTCCAGAATCATAAGAAAATAAATATCTGTTTGGAAGCCCCCCAGTCTGTGGGACTTGTTAGGGCAGCACTAGCGAATACTGGTGGGTAGCCAAGTTGCACTCAATCATTTGCTATTACAACTTACACTTGAATAGTTAACACTGTTTATATATCTGTATGGTAAATTCTAGAAGTAGAACTGTCAGGTCAGAGCAAAACTGGGCTAAAATAAAAGCTCTCTTATTTATAGAACTGTGTGTAGGGAATTCAGAAAGTAGATAAGCCAGTTTTGTTATATATGTTGAGGACCCATTGAGTTAAAAAAAAAAAGCGCCAAAAACCAGGGCCTAGGAAAAAAAGGGGGCATTATAGCTCAGAGAGTGTTAAAATGGAAAGACCTGTGGAAACTGTCTGGTCTCAATCCCCTAACAATACATATGAGGAAACTGAGTCCTTAGGAGACCACAACGTGAGCAGAACAGGGGCAGACCACAACATCAACCACCCCACCCCACCCCACACTACAACACACCACACAACATGGCCAGGTCTTTTGAAGTCCTATTGACATGACTTTTCACAATGCTTTAATCAACGAGCTGAAGTTTATTTGGGGGGAACATAAAGGCTGATTTTGCCGTGGGAAGGATACTACAGTGGAGCCATTCTGAAATTAAGCATGAAACCTCTCCTCCAAGAGAGTACTTACGGATCCACATTTCCGACAGCAAAATGAAAAAGTTGCAATATCGCTCATCGAGCTCAAAAGCCAGATTTCTCAGAACACATATAACAGCTCATCACTTTGACAGTAAGCACGAGAGCTGCGTTTGTCAAGCCTGCTCTGTGTCAGATGACACCAGGTGCTTCCACACACTTTTTCTTGTCGTTACCGCCGAAACGCTCATCTTTGGTTTCTTCACCTGTAACAGAGACAGAAAGAGTGCTTACCTCATATGTAAGGTTGTCTTTGGATGAAATGAGGTAGTCCGTGTACAGTACTTAGTGACCTGTCAGGCAGTGCTTGGTACTCCCTGAGAATGAGCGGTTCCCGTCGGTATCTCATGTATTTCTCTACAGAATGCCATGAGGTAGGGACTTTTGTTCCTATTATAGAGATGAGTAAACTAAGACTCAGAAAGTCAAGTAATTTGTTGTTCTATTGATTCTAATTTATTTTTATAACTTCGTTATAAACAGCCCGATGCAGTTGTGTATGGGTGATAAATGTCATCGCCCCCCCGGGGGTGGTTGGCTACCACCGAAAGCACGCTGTTAGAAACCCACTCTAAACCTGGCTACGGGCAGGGGCTGCAAGTCTCATCATCTGCATCCTCAGCCGGGCCTCTGTTGATGAGGGTAACACACATTAGAAATAGGTTTTTATCGGTGAAACGAGTGGCATGAAGAGGTTTGTAGGATAGGACTGCACCGTCCTTCCCACCGCTGTAGGAACAAGATACAGGAGCTGGCTCGGCACACCCAGTGGCTCAACACTTCATTCTGGGACCCCCCCCCCCCCATTCATGGAAAACTCTGTCTGTGGGTCCATGAGAAGATTGTGACCCTGACTCACAATGGCTGAATTTGCGATGAGTGAAGCCTCAGTGGAAAATCTTGTAGGTGCACCTAGGGACATCATCCTTTATTGGAATGGCCTGTGTGACTGCTTCTGTCCAGCTTGCCAGGAATGTCTGTGTGTCTGCGAATTGCCTGCACTGAAGCATCACACTGTGCGGCAGGTGGCTGTGGGAGCAGCTGTGGCTCCCAGCCACCTCTAAGAGTGGCAGGCCACTGGTAGCCAGAGCAAGTGTTGAATGGTCGTACTGGCTTGGATTGCGCAGATTGTGGCAGAATTGGAATGAGAACCTCAGTCTAGCTGACCCCAAAATGCGTGTCCTCAGCCAGCTCATCTTTCTACTTGATAATAGAAATGACTGGGGACACTCCTGATTATTCAGTTCAGGGTATTGCCACATAAAATGGCAAAAAAAAAAAAAAAAAAGTATCATAAAGGATTGAAAGGATTGATAGGATCATAAAGGATTGAAACTCCCTAAAATGGGAGTTTCTCTGTCTGAGCATCATGGATCTTAAGGGGCCCATGCTAAGCTTCAGCGCTCCAGGAATTCCTGAAAATTGTTTGCAACAGTTTTTGAATTATGTGACTGTGTGGAGTCATTTTTCATGATCAGAGTTCATAATTTTTCTAGAGAATCTCGAAAGGGTCTGTCTGTGACTCTACTGCCTAGAAATGTTTACTTCTGTTTTAGAAAATCAGGTAAAGACCTTCCATCTGCCCTCTAAAGACATTTTCCTAGACATCAGCACATGAATTTTCTCATGATTTACAGTTAGAGGTAAGTGGAGGGTGGTGGTGTCCTCATTTTGCTTAGCGAGGAATGGAAGTGCACCAGAAGCTCAGATGATACAGGGCCGGGCATCCTGCTGCATGGTCCTGTCTCTGGAGCTGCTCGGGAAGGAGCCTTCCCCAGGGTCCATCATTGCGGGCTTCCTAGCTCCTTGGTGACACGATTCATCTGCTGGCCTCTACGGCTTCCCTGAGAGGGCCTCCCGTGGTTCTGCCTCTGTGTTTCCTGCCCAGGCCACCTGCTTGGCCTGGAAGCTTCTCAGTTCTTCTCGCCCTGCAAGGCCCAGCTAGAGCTGAGCCCTGAGGAGCAGCCTCCCTGCACCCCCACCCCCCAGGGGAAAGCGCTCTCCTCTTACTCTGCCCCCAGAAGGGCTTAAATGTGTGTAAGTGGGCGAAGGTGAAGCGTTAACCATGGACTGCCTGGGATTGCTTCTCATACTCTTGAGTTTGTCCCTGGTGTTGGCCAGGTCACCACCGTCCGCGGAGCTCCCGGAAAGCTAACAATCAGTGGTGCATTTCTTAAGCTCTGTCCTCACCTGTTGAGGCAGGTCCTTCTGTCCCGCTTCAGGTCATCCTTATTGTTTCTGAGAGCCCCCTGGGGTGGCCCATATGTGGCCTGAGCACCACCCCCACCCTCCTGCACTGACTCTGGCCAACGGTGACGGCTCCTTGTGGCAGCCCCCGTGCTCACGGAGTCCCTGAAACTTGCAGCCAACGATGCCTGCCAGAGCCCATTTGCACCAGGGCCTCGGAGACAAAACTACTCTGGCTCTTCTGTTCACACTGCAGGAGACCCTCAGGGGTGGCCTTGAATTGGCCTCTCAGCTAAGTGGGGGGCAGCCCCTGATCTCCACCTCTGTGGTTTCTTTGTTTCATGCGTCTAGAGCAGTGGGGCTTTGCTCCCAGTGGCTTATGGAGTTTTATCTTGATAGCTCTTTTCCCAGTTCACTTGCCGGCCCCTCCCCCAGCATGCCATGTCCATGGGGACATATTCTAGGGTACCGTCCCTGGTCCAAAGTATATTTTCTTACCTCTCTTTCTCTTAGGGTAGATTCTTTGTAGAAGGTCTCCTGGTAATAATATGCCGCAGGCAGGTCCTGGCTGCAGGTTTGCCGCAGCTCCATCTTGGAACCCTTGCCGTAAACTTACGACGCTGGCCCTTCTCCTGTGTCCAGATGAGGAAGCCCTAGCCCAGAGGGGCGAGATAACTTGCTAAGGTGGCCCAGAAAATTAGTGGCAGAACCAGGCTTCCCGACTCCCAGCCTACTGATTATTCCTCAGATCAGTGGCTTTCCAGCTTTCTCTCTCTTTTTAAACCCAACGTACCTCTTTCTTGAAATCATTTGAGAAGCCCAACATGTCAAACAAATATGGCTGGGGCGGCTCTAGATGAAGCTGAGGAGAACGTGGCCGTTTCCATAGCTCCGCTGTCCCTTCCTCAAAGGCAGCTGCGCCCTGAGCTTTGTCTGAGGAAGGACTCTGAAAACACTACTCCCAGAACACCTGGTCCCACCCAGAACACCAACCAGCCCCCGTTCCATCAGAAAGGGATGCAGGTTCATTTTTCCACAGGCCAACAAGTAATGCAGTTTATCTGGTGGTGATTTATTCTTTCTTTCTCCCGGCCACGTCACTGGAGTCACATCTCCAGGGCTCTGAGTCTTTAATCTTTCTCTTCCCCATGAGGTCCTTTCGCTGAGACACTTTCATCCTGGCAGGTGATCCCACAAGCCTTTAAGGAGTGGTAAAATGATATGGAGAAATAATCAGAGGCCCCAAGGCTGCCTTAGGTGATGTTTGTTCCGTCTCCCCCGCCCTCCCTCTGAGCTTTGGGTTTTCTATTCAGGCTCATGAATGCCACACCCGGGGCATTCCAGCTGAGCTCTCTGTAGCTGAGCCAGAGTTCATAGACAGCTGGAGAAAAATGTGCTGAAGAAGCAAGACCTCCATGCTGTTATCCTGTTGGGACTCACCCAGTAGCTGCAGTCAGCCTAGCATGACCAGGTGCTGAAACGGTCTGCTCTGTGTGGTGAAAAATGTGAGGCTGGTGAGCAGTCCCCAAAGCCCTCGGCCTCGGTCCTCGTCCCCCCCTGAGTCAGGAATGACTGCAGAATGAGCAAGCATCAAGGATACAGGAAGGACTTGCCAGAGTGAGAGAGGTATGTGGGAGCCATTCAGGATGACTCATGAGATTTCCACCTGATAAAGGAGCGCCAGCCCTTCCTGGATATGCGTTAGGAGACGCTCAGCTCTTGAGAACCCTTCCCAAATGCAACACACTGCAAACTCCAGCCTGTTCCTGTTCTCCAGGTAGGGAAAAACAAGACTACAGAAGGGAAATGGATTCCAAAAAATGACACTTAGAGACACCTTCATGCCTCAGGTGCAGATTCTAGGTTAAAATGTCTGTTGGCCCCGGGGGAGACTGTTCCAGAGTGTGGCCACTTGTCTGCTCTTCCTGAAGCTATGCATTCCATAGTTGATGGCTATTTGTGTGGCCCCTTTCCAGATGGCAGCTCCGGGGACTTGATGAGTAACAATAACCCACATTTCCATGGCAGTTTCTAGATCCAGAGCACTTTCTCATATATATATAGCAGGCAGGGTTCAGCGCAGGCCACAGAATTGAGTAGTTTAAGCAGAAAGGGATTTAATATAGAGAATGAGGTGCACAAGGAGCAGGCTTCAGGCTGGGCCTCCAGGAATGACCCCCAGAGCTGTCTCCCAGATCTGGCCTGCCCAGAGACCATCTCCTTTTGCCACAGTCAGGAAGCTACTGCCAGAAATGTTGGCTCCAAGGTTGTTATAAAGTGGGGATCAGAGCTGTGGGCTGCAGTGCCACGTGACTCCGGTTTTGATCGGTGCCAGCAGAATGCATACCTCATGCTCACCTGTCTCCCACCTTAACTTTTTAAATTCAAGCCCTGTGCAAGGACATCTGGTTCGTAGAACCAAATTATATCTGGAAGCATAGCTGCAAGGGAGCCGGAAACAAGGTTTTAGCTTTGCAGCACAGGAAGGCACACAGAAAACTGGAGATGTCTATTCTGTATCTGCCCACACTATATCTCACTTACTAGTCACAGGAAGTCTGAAAAGTGATGGGAGAAGGGCTAGCCTCATGTAGCACATGAACAGAGGGGGCATGATGATGTGGTTAGAGAAGAACAGGGAGGGGAGCAAGTGAAGTTTGTGTTGAGGTCTCCAGAATCTGAGGGCCTCAACTAGATGAGGGACTGAGCAGGGATAGTGTTCCAGGCAGGCAGAGAGGTGCGCAGAAAGCTGGTGAGCCTGGAGGGAGCGTGCTGCAGGTGCAGAACAGAACTGAAGGAGCAGGGGGTGTGTGTGAGGGGCAGGGAGAGGAGGAAGTGGAATGAGGCTGGAGAGGCTCCAGGGACAGATGGTCAAGCCCTGGAGGCCTCATTGACAAATTTGGCCTTTCTCCTAAGAGCGATGGGAAGCCACTCAAGGGTTTTATGGAGGGGAATGGTTGGTGGAGGTGTGCGTGGGACATGATCGTATTTAATTTTGCAGAAGTCACTGGCTGCAGTGTGTCCTGACGCCATGCCTGTATTTGCCCACAATTGCCATCAAACCACCATTCTCCTATATTACTAAAGGGGTTTATTTCTGCATCGTTCCCATTCTTTCCTTCCAAGCAATAAGAGAAGGAAACAACAGCAAGATGAGGTCTACAAATCTGGGAAGGTATTTATGGTTTTTTGTTTGTTTGTTTGTTTTTGTTTTTTGTTTTTTTTTACGTTTGTGTAAATAAAAGCTCCTGGGTAAACCATTAATTTCCTTTGTTGCTCCTCTAGGATGTTAGGAAGGGCATTCAGTGTGAGCTGTTCGAAATGCTTCTGCAAGGTGCTCTGTGGGTGGTGTTCAGTAAGGTGTGGAAATGAATCAGCAGGTGAGGCCCCTGACGTGCCTCTCGTCCTCTAGAAATCCGGGAGCACTGGGCTGCTGTGGCCCCCGGTGGGCAACAGCTTGGTGGGGGGTGGGTCTCCTCTCACTGTTCAGTGACTCGGGGGCTTGCCAGCACACGGTTGGGGCCTCACTTCAGAGATCAAAGGGCAGACATTTAAAAAAGTGGCAGATGTGACCGGGCTCTGAAAAGGCCACTGGTTCTAACACAATTGGCCCCTGAGACTCAACTTCCTCCAGAGCCTTTCTTCCCTCAAGCAGCCAGCTCTGCTAGCCCTTCCTCCAGGAGGCCTGCATGCGATGTCCAGCTCATGGTCTCAGCTGGATGGAGACCCAGGCTCCGGGTCCTGGGTTCCTAACCAGCTGGTGAGCTCCTTGCAGGAAGGGATCACATCTTTTACATGTTACTGTATTCCTTACCACGTTCATCTTGGTTGGCTCATGGTCTGAATTCAAAATAGTCCCCAATCAGGAGATTTTTTTACTTCCTTTGGGTCATGGCTGTGGGGTGGGGTGTCTATGGACCGCACGTTCAAAACATTTAAATCCTCAACAGGGCTTCTCAGAAGTGAACTTCTTTCTGATTCTCCCAGGCCTACACCCTGGGGGGTTGTCCACAGTGGCCCTGAGACCAGTGGTCAGGCGCAGGCCGTGTGCTTTGTGAGGTGACCCCTGGGATGGCACGTGGAAGCAGCTGCAGTCCTTGTGGGCACGGCCTCCCCCTTCCTGCAGAGTTGTGCAGAGCCAGAGTTGGTCTGCAGGTGCATTTTGAGGCAGAGTATTAACAACCATTTAAATGTGCGGGCCAAAGACATTGATGTTTCTTACTTGCCCCGCTTTTCTTTCACTGGTTTCCCAGAGAAACTGCTATGGTAGGAGCCCTATAGACGTGATGTGGTCCCCATGCTGATTGCCTTTCAAAGCCGCTGTGACCCACCGGGGGAAAGTATTGGATTGTAGCAAACTGATTTCTCTTTGTATGAACGACCAGAATGTGTTGGGTTGGGTACTCTGGAGCTTACTTCTTTGCTCATTTGGAACATTCCTTGGTCATCTCTGCTTCCCCATCTATGGCTACCCAATAGGAATAAAAACTCCAGAGAACCATTTCTATTTATATACAGGGGATTCTGAGAAAAAGACAGCAAGAAGCCAAAGATAACAATGAAGTGACAAATGATTAATGAAGTAAAACATTATGCACAGATAGTTCAGTCAAATTCATAGGGACGGAAAGTAGGTGGTTGTTTCCAGGGCTGGGGGGAGGGGAGAACGGAAAGTTGGTGTTTGATGGGTGCAGAGTTTCATTTTGGGGAGATGAAAAAGTTCCGGAGATGGATGGTGGTGATGGTTGTACAACAGTTCATGCCCCTGAACTGTGCACCAGAAATGGCTGACGTAATAAATTTTGTGTTATGCATATTTTGCCACAATGAAGAAAAGTTAAATAAAACCATTTGGACAGCATTGTGTCGATGAGGAGACGCTAAACTTGTTGACTTTTAGCTTGGGTGGTGTGTGTGTGTGTTTATATTAAAAGTAACCAGTTTCCTGAAAACACATAACCTACTCTTGGCCAAGAGGCTCTTTCCTGTGCTGTTGTGCATCCTGAGGTGTCTCCACTGTGTGCTGGTCAGGAAGTAGGTGACTCATGGGGCCTTCATGACAGATCCCTGAGTCACACACACGCGCCCAGAGGCTTCTAATCCAGGCAGTGATTAGGCCGCCAGGGACGTGTACCTGGGCATGGCGGGGGTGCCGGGTGCGGTTGCCACGCGCGTTCCTGAGCGGCCCGTCCGGGGCGTAGCGGTAGACTGCAGCTGTGGCGATGCCTCTCACCCCGGCTCAGCGTTACCTCCCCTCGGCCTCTCTTTAAGGCCAGCCTGAATGGCAACAGCATTGGAAAGCAGTTGGTACTAGGAGCACCCGGTGCCCACCTGACCGCTGTGGCCACGCCTGCTTCAGGGGCCTCTTTATACTTCTGTGTGAGTGACACTGCGTGTGGGAATACGGAACAGCAGGTGCGTGGTGGCTGTCACACGGTCAACGGTCGGGTTAACCACAGGGCTGGTGTGGCCTCTCGGTGAGTTTAGGAGCTACTCACTTATAGAAAAAAAATGGACGACTGAGCTAGATGTCAGGAGACCTGGGTTTAGACTTGGCTGTGACACTAGTTTCATTTCCATGGCAAGTCCCGTAAGCTCTCTGGCCTCCGTTTCCTCCCAGATCAGGATGGGCGGTACACAGCTCCTGCACGGCCTACCCCTGCTGTGCCCACAGCAGACACTGCTCCCTGCTCACAGCACTCTCCCCGGAGCCCCGATGCCCGCTCATGGTCCTGCTCAGACAGCTTCTCCCATCATTTTCATTGAATCAGAGTTTGTTTAAAATGACGCCTATTTGCCACCTTAAAGGCTAAATTGTTGGTTCTCAATTTTATTTTATTTTTTTACTTATTTTTTAATTTTTTTAGTTAACATATAGTGTAATATTTGTTTCAGGAATAGAAGTTAGTGATTCATCACTTACATATAACACCCAGTGCTCATCACGAGTGCCCTTCATACCCACCACTCATTTAGCCCATCTCCTGCCCACCTGTCTTCCAGCAACCCTCAGTGTGTTCTCTGCAGTTAAGAGGCTCTTATAGTTTGCCTCCCTCACTTTACCCCCCCTTCCCCTATGTTTATCTATTGTTTCTACAATTCTGTATATGAGTGAAATCATTTGGTATTTGTCTTTCTCTGACTGACTTGTTTCGCTTAGTATAATATTCTCTAGTTCTATCCACGTCGTTGTAAATGGCAAGATTTTATTCTTTTTGATGGCTGAGTAATATTACATGGTGTATATATCTATCATTTATATGCATATATATATACATATGTTTACCTATTATATATGTATATAAATATGTTTATTTTATGTATATATGTGTGTGTGTGTGTAGATCGATAGATAGGTATAGATAGATAGAACTAGAGAATATTATACTAAGCGTAACAAGTCAGTCAGAGAAAGACAAATACCATATGATTTCACTCATATACAGATTTTTAGAAACAATAGATAAACATAGAAGAAGGGGGGTAAAGTGAGGGAGGCAAACTATACACACACACACACACACACACACACACACACAAACACACCACATCTTCTTTATCCATTCATCAGTTAATAGACATTCGGGTTCTTTCCATACTTTGGCTACTGTGGACATTGTTACTATAAACATTGGGGCACAGGTGCCCCTTTGAATCAGTACTTTTGTATCCTTTGGGTAAATACCTAGTAGTGCAGTTGCTGGGTCATAGGGTAGCTCTATTTTTAACTTTTTGAAGAACCTCCACACTGTTTTCCAAAGTGGCTGTACCAGCTTGCATTCCCACCAGCAGTATAAGAGGGTTCCCCTTTCTCCACGTCCTCACCAACACCTATTGTTTCCTGTGTTGTTAATTTTAGCCCTTCTGACAGGTGTGAGGTGGTACCTTATTGCAGTTTTGGTTTGAATTTCCCTGATGCTGAGTGATGTTGAGTATCTTTTCATATGTCTGTTAGCCTTCTGTATGTCTTCTTTGGAAAAATGTCTATTCATGTCTTCTGCCCATTTAACTGGATTATTTGCTTTTTGGGTGTTGAGTTTGATAAGTGCTTTGTAGATTTTGGATACTAACCATTTATCAGATATATCATTTGCAAACATCTTCTCCCATTCTATAGGCTGTCTTTTGGTTTTGTCGATTGTTTCCTTCACTCTGCAGAAGTTTTTGATCTTGATGAAGTCCCAATAGTTCATTTAAAAAGAGTTTTTTAAACAAAAATTTGAATCTATCCCTTATGATGATTTTGTAAAGATTCAGTGAGATAATATATACAGCAGCACCCAGCCTAATGCCTGCTAGTGTACCATAAAAGTGCTTGTTCGAAACTTTTTTAAAAAGATTTTATATTATTTTTTTATTTAGAGAGAGAGCTTGAGCAGGGGGGAGGGGCAGAGGGAGAGGGAGAAAGAATCTCAGGCAGATTCTACGCTCAGCACAGAGCCCATCACAGGGGTCGATCTCAAGACCCTGAGATCATGACCTGAGCCGAAATCAAGAATGAGTCACCCAGATGCCCTGCTTGTTTGAAAATTTTGACGGAGATTACTACAACAGTAAATCACAAATGGAGTTTTATGTGCCTTCAGAGGAAGGATAAGCTCGTTTCTGTGGTTGCTTTGTTAGAACTGGAACTGTATTAGATTTTTCTAAGGTAAAAATTTATGAATGTTAATGCCTGGAATATTCCCATTATAAAATATGCAAATGATAGAGAAGTAAAATGGGCAAACTATGGAAGTCCTCCTTATCTCCCCCACCCCACTCCTCCCCTCTCCAGAAGTAATCACCAACAGTGATTGAAGTGTATCTGTCTGTCTAGGCCTCTTTCTATGCACTTACGTCACACGCACACACACACACACACACACACACACACACTCGCACGTGTTAATTTTTCTTCCCACAGAAATGAGATCTATATAGTATTCTACAATTTGCTTAACAATGTGTTTTAAGGATCATTCCATGACTTCTGGAATGTTACTGAATCTTTATGCCTTAGTTTCCTCATCTGTAAGTGGGGATGATAACATAGGACTATTATAAGGACCGAATTGGTTAACGTATATAAAGTGCTATAAATAACGTCTAGCACTTTTCTGTGCTATTTTACTAAATGACTGCTTTATTGGATAATGGTTTAAAAAAAAAAAAATCTTTATCTTCATTTGTGCTGAACTTAGGGCTGATTGTAGAAAAGTACCCACCTCCCACCCCCAGCATGCAAGCTGAAATTTGATTAAGAGGTTGTTCTGGAAGTATGTGCATCTTTTACTGATTCTTCATGTTTCACACAATAAATGATGGGTACTAGGGCCCAAGCTTGGAGACTTCAGTGATTTTATCTTTTTTTTAAAAAATATTTATTTATTTTTATTTTAGAGAGAGAGAGAGAGCAGGGTGGGGCAGAGAGAGAGAGAGAGATCTCAAGCAGACTCCCCTTGGAGCATGCAGCCTAACATGGGGCTTGATCCCACGACCCTGAGATCAGACCTGAGCCAAAACCAAGAGTTGGATGCTTAACTGACCGTGCTACCAGGTGCCCCCTTCAGTGATTTCTTTTTTTTTTTTTTCCTTTCTTTCTTTTCTTAAAAAAAGATTTTATTTATTTACTTGAGAGACACAGAGAGAGAGAGAGAGCACGAGTGGTGGGGGGTGCAGAGGGAGAGAGGGAGAAGCAGACTCTCTGCTAAGCAGGGAGCAGGACGGTGGGCTTGATTCCAGGACCCTGAGGTGAAAGCAGACACTTAAGCTACTCAGCCACCCAGGCGGCCCTCAGTGATTTCATCTTAATGGATATTCTGATCTTAGCCTTTTCCAGTTCCACACCTCAGTTTCCCCACCAGAAACCTAGGCACGGTATTATCCACCAGGCAAGAGGTACCCAGAAGAAATGGACTCTTAGTAGTACAGCTTATGGTGGTTTATGACATCGCCAAGTGTTCACCTGCACTGCTGATGAGCAGAAGGTCATGACCTTGTCTTTGACTTCTCTTTGGGTTTTGTTAGGGAAGGTACAAGAGAAGAGGTGTTGGCATTTTGCCTCTAGGAAGAATTTTGATTAAGGATAAACATATTCCAAGATGCTGTGAAGTTGAAGTCACATGAATGCTAAGTGATTTCTTGGCATCAAAAATCAATCTCTTTTATGTCAGTCCTAAAAAAAATAAACACTTTTACTTTCTTTGGTACCGGGAATAGCCAGGTTGGCTTCAGCTATTACAGCAAAAGCTTTTAAAATAATTACTTCTAGAATACGATAATATTAATGATTAGCTTTGTGTTAAAATTGAAGAGATAAGTAGTTAAATACGAAGAATAATAAACCTTGGAAGTGTCATTGTGTAACAAGTTTGCCCTTTAAAAGTATCATTTTTCAATGATTTTGCTCATCGTGAATAGTTCAGGGAAAATTAAATCCCTCACTAAATAATCCTTTTTCTACAATTGAGGTGACTTCTTAAAATGATCTTTGATTTTCATACATTAGAGTCAGTCCCCTTTAAAACAACAGATTTTTTTTTTTAAGTAATTACATTCTCATTTATGGAGTACCTTCCTTGTGCTGGGCTGCGTGCGTGCACCATCTTATTAACTCTGCAAGCAGCCCAGTGGAGAGATAATGACTATTATCATCCCATTTTAGAGATGAAAAAAACTGAGGCTTAGAGAGGTTAAGTAATTGGTCAAGTGAACATAATACATAAATGGCAGACCTGAGATTTGAAGCCGGTGTCTCCTTAGGAAACAAAGTATCTGACTGGTTGCTCCAAGAGCTAGAGAATTCTGTTAGTATGACGCTAATTACTGAAGGGGTCTGGATTCATTTCAGGTCAAATCACTCCCCAGTAACATCAGCAGTACCTGTTGTAAAAAATGTGTGTGTGAATGCGCATGTGTGTAAAAACGCGGAGGATAAATGGAGTGAGAAGAATGGGAATCTGGTGGGCTTCTCAAATGCAAGGTTTTTGGAAAAAGCTCTCTCCCAGGACTGGTTTCTGCCTGGCACAGACGGACCTGCAGAGGGTGGAGGGCAGCAGGGGGCTTCCCTCTGAAGAGGGTCTGGCGCGGGCTGCCGGGAGGCCCCTGGGAAGAGCAAACTGGTCTGTTGGGAATGTTTTTGGTAATTAAATTAAGGGTAAGGGAGGCTTTACTGAAAATTCTGTTTGGTGACTGAGAACTTAAACTTCACACCGCTGCTTCCTGCTCTTTGATTGTTGCTACGACTAATATAATAAAAATCATAATTTTTTTTCTTTTTTCTTTTCAAAGACACTTCTTAGGTAAAAATTCAGAGGTCTACATTTGCTTTATCTCTCTCTCTCCACACATCCACATCCACACACATATTCACACACGTATACACACATACACACACATCCACACGTACATTCACACACACACACACACACATGCACGCACACGCATGCTTGGAGTTGACCTGTTAAACTGTCTCCCCTTCATCATTTATCTCCTAAAAGCAAATTCATTCTCCTACCATCTCTTATGTTGATCGCATCCAGGAATTTAAACATCGATCTATCAGGAGTACCATTAATCAATCTACAGTCCAAATTGAAATTCCCCAATTGTCCCAATCATGTCCTTATAGAATTTGTCAACAACTTGCTGACTCAGGATTCCACAAGATTTGTGCGTGGCATCGTTTCATCTGCTACAGTTTCTCAGCAATTTTTTCCCTATTCTCTATGTCATTGACGTTTTTGAAGTGTGTAAGTGAGTCGTTTTGTGAGAATTTCAATTTGAATTCAACTGACTATTTTCTAATAATTAAATTAATGAGACCCAGTTGAAAGAGTCCAGTGACCCAGCTGGTATTTTTTTTATATTTATGTATTACCTATATTTATGTGCAAATATAATATATAAATATATATTATTAAAACCATAGTTTTCCAATTATGTAATTATGTAAAACTTAATGGCTTTAAAAAGTACAACATAACAAATGACGTTCGCCTCCCCAGTCTCTTTCCCTAAGGTGACACTGTTGACAAGTTTCTGATTTTGTCCTGAAAAATATCTATAGGTGCACCGCCATATCCATCTCCCTGTTTATATGTGCCTTTTTATTTACACAAAAGGAGTCGTCATGCAACGAAAAGCTTAGACCTTTGAACCATCTTTGTGTTTCAGTGAAGGGAAGTTCCCGGGGTGAAATGAATCCTAAGGTTGTTCCCTGGTTTGAAGAAAATCTCCGCATGACTGCTTTCCATCACCTTTGTGAGAAGCCTCTGCGGGCTTGCACGGAGACGCGGCATTTGGGTGATTAATACAGACCAAGGTCAGCGTACACAGTGGTTGTCTGGCATTGGCCCACTTAATCAGACAGCTCCTTTATGGGGTTGATTGGGAAAAATTGGTCGTTGATTAACTCAGGGAAGCTTTTAACAAGGCTGAATTCAGGAATGAAGGGAAGAAAGGCCTCTGCTAAAGACGATGGTTAGTGTGGCTTCCTTTTTTTTTTTCTTTTTTAACCCATTAGGCTTTTTAAAAAAAAATGTGGTAAAATTCACGTGACATAAAATCTACCATTAGTGACATTTAGTAAATTCACAATACGGTGCAGCCATCACACTATCTAGTTCCAAAACATTTCCGTCCCCCAAAGGAAACCCTGCATTCTTTAGCAGTCACTCCTTACTTCCCTCTCTCCTCAGCCCCTGGTAACCACGGATCTGCTCTCTGTCTCTATGAATTTGCCCATTTGGGATAGTTCATATAGGTGACATCATATAATGGGGGGCCTTTTGTGGCTTCTTCCACTCAGCGTGACGTTTTCAGGCTTCATCTGTGTTGGTGCATGTATCAGAGGCTCCTTCCTCTTCCCGGCTGAGTAATGCTCATTGTATGGATGACCATATGGAAAAAATCCATTTATCGGTCAATGGCCCAGTTTGGAATATGGCTGCCAACCTTGGATCAAAGGGACTGTCCTGTGTGGGACTGCTTTAAATTGTACAAACCATGAACCCTGTCAGTAATTTTCTTAGGTCAAGAGTTTGGTAGGCCAAATCAATTATTGAAAAATCATCAGGTCTCTGCTGACTAATAGCTGATTGTCTCTGGAAGGTAGGAGAGAGAACGACTCCTTGACCAGAAAGTAGAGCCTCTAAGGTTTCTGACAAGTTATCTGCTTTCCTATTCCATAAGCCCTTCTACTGTGGCCCCCGTTGGGCAATCCCCCCCCCCCAGCCCAGACCTCCACGCTACTCAAATAATCGCCTGAGTCATGTGTCGGCTGGAGTGGAACAGTCAGGCCTCACAGGGCAGCTTAGGGCTGGGGCGGCCACAAACACCACTGTTGATGCCAGCTCCCTCGTCCGCACCAAGAACTGCTTCCCTTGCTTCCCGTCTGCTTATTACTTGAAAAACCCAGGAAAAGTCCTCCTCTTCAAACAAAAGATTTCCAAATTTCGGCTGTCAGTAAGGGACTGCCTGCTATTTACTCCAACCTACGTTTATACTGTGGCTGTGTGTGTGTGTGTGTGTGTGTGTGTGTGTGTGTGTGTGTGTGTGTGTCTAAAATCACCCAGACGGGGATTAGCAAGAGACTCCTTAAGAATTCATTTGATGGCTAATGATGGAAAATCCCAGGATTTAAAAGGAGCAGGAAAAAAAAAATGCCCGCCTTGTTTTCCAGACAGATGCAAAACCTTCACCTTCCCTATAATTAAAGTCTTGAGGCCTACCGTGGGGTGGGGAGGGGAGGAAACACAGGCCCCGAGAGCAGGAAGATAATGTCAAATCGCTGATCGCTCGGTGGCACCGAGCATTGTCTAGCAGATGAAATGTGATGAGGAATAACCAATTTCCCCTCTCCCCCTCCCAGCTTCTCTCAGTCGTTCCCATACTTAGCATTTTAAAGACTTCANNNCAGGAAAGGGCATCCTGCAGGGAGCACATGGGGGCATCCTGAAGGAACGTTCCAATGCCTGCCTTCAGTGTTTTCTGCTGCGTAAATCCTGATGTTCCACACGCTGTTTCTCTTCCCCCGGCCGACTGAGTCCTCCGCACCCACTCCCATTTCTCTCTTTTCATTTACCCGCCCCTGATTTTCTTTTTTCAACTTTCTTTCTTTCTTTCTTTCTTTCTTTCTTTCTTTCTTTCTTTCTTTCTTTCTTTCTTTCTTTCTTTCTTTCTCTAGAGAGGGGGACAGAGAGAGAGAGAGGGTGGCGGAGGGAGAGGGAGAATCTTAAGTAGACTCTACTCCCAGCTCAGAGCCCGATGGGGGCTCAATCTCAGGACCCTAAGATCATGACCTGAGCCTAAATCAAGAGTCAGACACTTCACCGAGGCACCCCCTCCCCTTCCTTTTGAGTCTCTTGCAGAATCCTGACAATACACTCCTCCTTGCCAATGGCATTGTACCAGAAAGTTGGGCTTGCTTTCTTCATGGACGGTGGCTTCCCATGACTGAAAGAATCAAGCCCCATATCAGCTGTCCTTCCCAGGCCTCTGCATCAAGGTCAGCTGGTGCAGTAGGAGGGAAGTATTTTTCTCACATACAGCTTTGGTTTTGAAGGTTCTAGAACGTTAAAAATGAATAGATCAGGCTTTCTTAGAGCATGTTTTTGAGAACCACTTGGGAATTTGGGCGGGGTAGGTAGGAAACAAGTGTCTGGCCTATCCCAGGGGATATTAGTCACCCAAATTAAGTTTCAGGATAAAAAAATATTAGACAAGTTTGTACATGGTAATAACTGTCAGACTGGCCACTCCCTGTTGATGCTTGAGGTTTTAGAATTCTGATCTGCCTTCTCAAGGAATTTGTTTTTCAAAAAGGAAGAAGGCTCACAGAGAAGGATCCTGGATTTTAGGAATGTGATTTCCTTACTGAGGTGTGACAACAGTTAAAAAAAAAAAAAAAAGGAAAGGTGGGGGAATGCAGAGAATGCAGGCATGATTGAAATAAATGTAAACCCCGAAAGCAATCTGTGCACTGAATTGTGTGCCGTCTACAACTGGAGCGCTGAGGGCTACCCTGGTCCTTGTCCATCAGGAGAGCCTGAGAAAAACTGCGGAGAAAGCAAACGCAGAGACCAAAAGGGGCTTCAGGATGCATGAAAGCACCTGTATGTTTTAAAATCTTGGGCCCTTGAAAGGTTGGGTCTCTTCATGGAACAGCTCGAAGGCCTCATTAGGGAGCCAGTCAGAGATACTCCAAGGGCCCAGGCAGGGTTGACAGCCTCTGATTCACCAAATTCCAGAGACCCAAACAAGGAAGTCCTAATGGGAATAACATTGGCCCATTTTAAAAAAGGTTTCTGCATAAGAGACAACTAAAATGTAAAAGAATTATCCCAAATAATCATGCACATTGAAAAAGAAGACTTTCAAGCCATGCGTGATAGATTCCTATCTTCTAAGGATGAGAGTGTAAGAAAAAGTGGCTTCTATTAAGAAAACAACAACAACAACAACTCACATCCTCCAGAGTTAGCCCTGAGAGATGGTTTTGGGTTGACCCTGCAGCTACTCTTTACCTTCCTCTAGAGTTGTGCCGTCCTGTAGGCAAGCCACTGGCCATATGTGCCTATGAGGAACTTGAGATGAGTTAGCTTTATACTTTAAATATATATAAATACATTTATCAATTATTCCCAGTTATTCCTCAATAAAGTTAAAAAATAAAGAAAGGTAACTAGTTTGAATTGCAATGTGCTCTGTATAAAATACACACTGGATTTCAAAGACTTGCCATGAAAAAAGAATATAAAATATCTCATCAATAATGTTTTCATACGGATATATTAAAGTGATAATATTTTAGATCTATTGGGCTAAACAAATATATTAATATTAATATACTAATTTCCCTTTTACCAACTTTAATGTGGCTACTAGAAAGTGTAAAAGTTACCTATACAGCTCGCATTTGTGGCTCACGTTCTATTTTTAGTGGGGAGCATTGTTTAGTGTCCTCTGCTAATAATCACAGCATGATCATGCTTAAGGGGGTTAGTGATAACACTGGCCCAAGCATGTATATCCCTGACCTGTGGCATGGCTGGAATGTCCAAAAGTCAATGAATGTACCGAAGGCCAGGGACACACCACCAGGGGAAAAGCAGAGGCTTTTGTTGATGAAAACAAGGTGTTTTGTTTTGTTTTGTTTTGTTTTTTAAAAAACCTTTCTTTCTGGAGCTGCTTTAATTGAGACCAAGCTTCCCAGCTTGAGGGCATCTAATGGTAGTGTTGGGTTCATTCTTTAAAGGCACTTAGAACAGTGCCCGTGACAAATGCTTCACAAACGTTTGCTATTATTCATCCTTTTCTTGTGTGAAAATGAAACTCTTTAAATAAATGGGTTTCCCTGGCACTAATAATACTCCTTTAAAAATTTTTGTTTTTACTTTTTTAATTAAAAAATTATTTATTTATTTGACATATAGAGAGAAAACACAAGCAGGGGGAGCTACAGGCAGAAAGAGAGGGAGAAGAAGGCTCCCCGCTGAGCAGGGAGCCCAATGCAGGACTCAATCCCAGGACCCGGGGATCATGACCTGAGCCGAAGGCAGACACTTAACCGACTGAGCCACCCAGGCGCCCCAATATTCTTTTGTTCTTGCCCCAGTTTTTTAGTGTGGGGAATAGTGGCCCTTGCTTTGCCTATCTACCAGCTAGTAGGGCCTGCCATTGATTGGGTCTGCCCCCACCTGGTATGTGCACCAATGGTGGACTATGGACCTCTTTTCTAGTGAGTAAGTTTTGGACATGATCTGTGGTTCCCCCATGCCCCTTTCTGGGTTTCTGGGATGTATTTTATTTCTGGGGCACCACTTAACCATTGGATGTACTCCCCCTGTCTCATTTCCTTGGCTCCTGCCTAGGCTCCTTGCCCTGGACATCTCAGTCATGGTGTCTGGCATGTTTGGATCCCCCGTTAGCTGAAAGTACCCTCCACCCCACCACACAGCCTCTGCTTATTAAATGTGATCTCACTGAATAGCAATTACTTACAAATTAGAAAGACATTTGGTTTGGAAGCAGCTACTAGTAACTAGCGAATGTGGGTCTCAGCTGTTCAGCTACTGTTAAGATCATTTAGATCAGGGAAAAACTTCAAAACGACCTGGGAGCATTTTCAAAGGACACACTCCCAAAATGGGCCCATTTTCAGAAATTCTGATTTAGTGGGTCTGAGGTAGGGGTTTGGCATTAGTACTTTTCAAAAGCTCCCGAAGTGATTCAAGTGAACAGGCTTGATTGAGAGCCATTAGCTTGGCAGTAATCGGAACAGATATTTTCCTACTTTCATTTCGGCAGTTAACCAAGTAATATATTTGATGTCAAGATTAGATGGTTAATATTTCAGTTCAAATTTAACAGGGTGCGAATTTATGTGTGTGTCTCTATGTGTATATGCACGCGTATCTCTACCTATCTCTATCTATATATGATGTGTGTGTGTATGTGTGTACTTTCTGCAGTTTACATTCCCAGCAATTAGCACACTGCCCCACACGTAGCAAGCTCTAACTAAATGATTGCTGCATTGGTGACTATGCATAGTGAATGCATATTTGTAGAGAAAATATTTTTAAAATGTATTTCATGAAATGTTTTTTAAGTCATCCTTAAAATATCTTTTAAAATGTATTGAAGGTTTCCATCAAATTTCATATGTTTTAAATAAATGAGAAATTTGCTTCAAAGGAGTCGGGCAGGTGGCCGGCTGTGTGGAGAAGGCCGGCTTTGGAGTTATCTCTGCTCGGAAGACTTGGAAGGTGAAGTGCGGTGGTTTTCGAACACACAGAAGGGGTGCAGCTGCAGGATGGCCTTTGTCAACACCCAGCTCCATGTGGTGGCAGTTACTAGCTGCTTCCTGTCTCACTAACACTGGCAGCACGGAGACTACTGCTTGCACTGCTCGGGCCGTGTCTAAGGTGGTGGAGATCCAAGAAGCCGGCCGATGTCAAGTCTGCCAGTGGGAGTCTGGTCTGTGGGGCACCCATAGCTCCAGGAACGATTTCCACCATCAGCCAACCCCGTGGGGCCACCCTGTGTGGGGCGCACCTGTGACTGTAAACGCAGCTGTTGGCCTCTTCACGGGGCTCACCTTCCCTGACCTTGAGATCTCGGACCCCAGATTGTTCTTTGGTGGTTAGGTCTGAGGTCTGCAGGCCTCTTTGTGCTGCCCCTCCACCCCACACAGCCTCCCATTTCTTAGGTTTTTAAAGAAGAAAAAAACCCACAAACATCTAAAAACAGTTCAACGGTTGCGGAATTCTAAAAATGACTGAAGAAGCACATTTATGGGGTACGAGCCCATGTCCAAAGCGGTGCTTTCAAGGGCCCTGTGGGAAATCCACGCCCACGTGGTTGGCTAGTTGCATCTTTCCACCCACGTGAGATGGTGATTTTCATGAGTTTTTAATTTAGCAAGAATTTGTTTAGTGATGTTCCACTTTCACCAGCCCTTTGTCAGAGCGGAAAGAAGGGCCATGTTCTCAAAGTGTTGGTCCCTTTCACTCTTTGATGAAAGCCCTGTTGTCTCTTTCCTCCTTGCTCAGGTATGACCTGGCCCCACTCCCCAAGCCCCCACGAGCCTTTGTAACTGCAGGGAAAGGAGGGGCCCAAATAGTTTGCGTGGGAGGTCCGCCGAGGCCAAAGGAGAGAGGAACTGGGTGCAGACTTTGCACAGGTGACTCGCATGTTCCTGAGCTGCCCCCGCCACCACCAGTCCCCACCCAGGCTTCACCGTCAGTGGCGGCAGGCCAGTGCAAAACGATCTAAGAAAGCACAGGCTGCCTAGGGGACGGCTGCGCCCCTGGCTCCGCTGAAAATCATTCTCAGCAGGGAGTGGGCCATCTACAAGCATGAACGAGAATCGGTCTCAGATTCAGAATTTGAGAAGGAGCAGGCAAGGAAGTCTTCAGAGATGCAGAAAAATGGGAAAATCCTAATTTACAAATGGGACATTGGCACTTTCTTCCTCTTAGTTACTGCTGTGTGTTGTCCCTGTGAGAGGGACGACTATTCAGTCAACACGTATTTATTGGGTATCTGCTACGTGTCAGGCTCTGTGCTAGCTGCCAGGGGCACGGGGCGAGCAAGAGTCCTGCTTTCGCAGAGCCCAGAGCAGTGGCCTCAAACATCAGTCTTTGCACATCTCTGTAGGAAAAAAAATTGAATGTATCTATGCTGTTTTTATTTACTTATAAATTATGTAATGTATTGCTACTATGTACATCATAAAATATACATTAGAAAATGGATACAAAAAAATTAAGGATGAAGTAAGTAAATACATAAATATGTAGAGAGATAAATGCCATATTTTCTCCCCTCCCCCATAGCTTATCTTGCACAACTTCTGGGGGGAGGGGTCAGGCACCCACCATGGAGACCACAGATGGGATTAAGAGTGTGACCTGGAGTCAGAGTTCCTGATTCCAGAACATACTTCCCACGTGCCCCAGGATTTGTTATTTAATTTCTCTAAGCCTCAGTTTCTCCATTTGTAAAATGGGTGTTGTA
This sequence comes from Ursus maritimus, assembly GCF_017311325.1. Classification (NCBI taxonomy): domain Eukaryota; kingdom Metazoa; phylum Chordata; class Mammalia; order Carnivora; family Ursidae; genus Ursus; species Ursus maritimus. The sequence continues at coordinate 58,493,376 of NW_024423343.1, read as the reverse complement.
ATAATACCTTCCCCAGAATTGCAGTGAAGATTAAATGAGATAATTCACGTCAAGCACTTCGAAGGTTTCCTGGTATTTGGAAAGAGCTCAACAAATGTTAGTTATTATTATAATTATTACAGTCTCTTTGGGGAGAAAAACATTAATTAGCCAACTAAGTACTTAATTTCAATTGTGATAAGTGTCATGAAGGGTAAGTATAGGGTGCCAGGAGGATGTGCACGAGGGGGACCTAACATGTCAGTTTGGAGCCGTGTTCTCAGTTTAGGAGGGTGGTGGGTTTAGAGCAGGGACAGAGCGTTCGCAGTGGAGGGGCCAGCTGGAGTGAAGCCTGGGGCAGGAAGGAGCTTAGCTCATCAGGGGAGAGGGGCAAAGGACTGTGAGAAGGGAGGACACCAGCAGATGCCACGAGAGAAGCAGGCTGCCAGGAGATAGTGCAGGGCTCCACGGGCACGGTATCTCTGAAGGACCTTAGTTACCCATGACTAACCCACTCACCGCAGTTGAAGTGGAAAAGGATTTTATTAAAGGGTACTAAGACACTCGAAAGCTCCAGGAGGGCCAGGGAGTCAAGTGCGGAGGTCAGGAAACCAGAAGAATACTCAGACCAACCACGTCCCAAGAGGGCAGCAGCAAAGGGCCCCTGCCGTGGCCTCCAGGTCTAGACCCCACAGCCCAGCTCATGCCGCTGGTGCCCCTGAAAGCTGGACACCCACCGCCACCCCTTCTAGGAAATGGATTCTGCACAGTTGGCTTCCTCTGTGGCTCATTTCTGAATGAAGCCTTGTGTAAGACCGTCTCACTGGCAGGGCCCAGATCACTCAGGTGAGGCCTCACTGCAAAGGAAGCAAGGAAAGTTTTTTGGCTTCTACCGAGAGGAGGCAAGCACTCCTAAGGTGGGACGTGCCTGAGATGTAGAAACGATGTCAAGGATTTTGGACTTACCTGCTCTCATGTCATCAGATGTTTGCTTTGCTGTGGTCAGTAGGATTGGAGGGGCAGAGAGATTCAATGTTCTTTGCAGAAATGGAAGAGAAAATACAAGCCTCAAACAACCAAACCCCAAAGGTGACCATTTAAGAAATGAAAAAATTACTACCTCTTGAAACCTATGTCCCTTTATTTGCGATGAATTTAACAGACCTCGTTAAGAGGTGGTGTTGAAGGGAGCGAATGCAGGGGTTTGGAGGTACGTGCAACCAGCACTGGACAGACTTTCCTGTTTCCCTGTCATTCCAGTTGTTGGTTGTTTCCCTCAAAGTTACCACCTGGAAAGGCCTGACTCAGATGCCAAAATTAGCTTTTTCTATGGGATTATGGGTCAAGGACTGGAAGGGCCTGAAGGTACAGAAATATGAGATGAAAGCATTTGCAGGTCAGAGGGAGAGGGAGCAAGGAAACAAGGTAAAGGATGAAGAGGGAAGCTACTTTCTTAAAAGAAGCTGCTTTTTAAAAACTTTTTATTTTTTGAAGGATTTACTTATTCACTTTAGAGCAAGTGAGTGAGTGCGTGCAATGGGGAGGGGCAGAGGAAGAGGGAGAGAGAATCTTACTTTTTTTTTTTTTTAAAGATTTTATTTATTTATTTGACAGAGACAGACAGCCAGCGAGAGAGGGAACACAAGCAGGGGGAGTGGGAGAGGGAGAAGCAGGCTCCCAGCGGAGGAGCCTGATGTGGGGCTCGATCCCATAACGCCGGGATCACGCCCTGAGCCGAAGGCAGCAGCTCAACGACTGAGCCACCCAGGCGCTCCGAGAATCTTACTTTTTAAAAAAATTTTATTTATTTATTTGAGAGAGAGACAACGAGAGAGAAAGCATGAGCGGAGAGAGGGAGAGGGAGAAGCAGGCTCCCTGCCGAGCAGGGAGCCCGCTGTGGGACTTGGTCCCAGGACCCCAACTCATGACCTGAGTAGAAGGCAGGCGCTTAACGGACTGAGCCACCCAGGTGCCTCAGGGAGAGAGAATCTTAAGCAGACTCCACACTGAGCTCGGAGTCCCACACGGGGCTGGATCTCCCACCCTGAGCTCATGACCTGAGCAGAAACCAAGAGTCACACTGAACCAATTGAGCCACCCAGGCACCCCTGCTTTTCTTTTCTTTTCTTTTCTTTTCTTTTCTTTTCTTTTCTTTTCTTTTCTTTTCTTTTCTTTTCTTTTCTTTTCTTTTTTTTAAAGTAATGCCGAATGCTATCATTTTTGTTGATTCAGGGAGCTGGTTGAGTTGGCAGAGCTTTTTTATATTAAAAGAAAGAGATTACTGCTTTAGTTCAAGTAATAAATAATGCATTTCGAAACACAGCAAGTATATATAAAAACTAGCTGAGGAAGAGAAGGTCAAAATGAGACTGGGGCAGGATGATTTCTGTGCAGCTCAATGTTTTTTGCTTAGTAGTCTGACAAGGCCAAAAGTAGGATTCTCGCTCAACTGTATTATTCAAAATAAAATGGCACAGTGCTTTAGAAATGGAAGGTTGACCAATTCTCTAGGATAATACAAGCCATTTTAAGGGAGTAAATCTTAAGTCATTATTTTAATGATTTGATAATAATCAGAAATTCTCAAATGATTAACAAGTTGAAGATACTACAAACAAGTTAAAAAGATTACAAGCCAGTTAAACAAAATGAGCTTCTTAATCACATACATACACACATCTTTTTTTTTCCTTTTTTTTTTTTAGAGTGCTCTTGTGGTCAAAGAAACAAAAAGCAGTTTGACTCTGTTTTTGGTATCAGCATCTCCCCGAGACTTGTACTAACTTTGGTTTAGTGCTTTTCTCCTAAAACAGTGGTCCTTCAGCTTCTGGGGGTTCATAGAGCCCTTTGGTACCTGATGAAAGTTATGGACCTTTCCCTGAAACAGCACAGTCCCACCTTACTCCGGCAAACAGATTGGTGTGGATTTCAAGAAGGTTCAAGGACCCCACGTTCAAGTCCTGCTTTCAACCCTGGCTCTCTTTCCGCAAATCCTGGGTGGAAAGCTCAGGCTGCTGGGTGATGATGTCCGCCGTGATGGCAACGGCAATAGGCCTCCTCGCGTAGGTGGTCGGTCCCTGGAAATACTGGATTGGTGGTTCTGGCTTAATGGGGACATACTGGATTGGTGGTTCTGGCTTAATGGCTAAGAGGAGTTTTGCACTAGGAACTATTCGGTTAGTGTTTATGAACTGCAGCGGGCTAGGTAGAATGGAGATGAAGACCACAGCACTGCTTCCCCCTAGGCCATCTGCGGTGTTAACGCTTCTGACCCATAGGGTCTTGTTAACTTCTTAGTGATGGAGAATAGCTTCCTTGCTGAGTTTCTACATCTAGGTTAGGCCTGTGATTTTGAAAGTAAGTGGACGTTAATGTCTTAACCCAAAAGGGGGTCCTCTCTGACAGGTCTGGTTGGTGGAACAGAGGCTTGGAAGCAGAGTTTGGGGATGGTTCCTTTGTCGAATTCCTAGAACTCCTGAACTGAAAACAGAGGCTTTTACTTGCAAAATTACACGTAGGAGTGAACACGAAGTACCTTTTTGGACCCTTAACAGGAAATATACATTTCTACAAGGAGGAAGTGGCTGATAGCCGTTCTTTTTCAAAGAGGGCTATGGTGCAGTGTTGTGGCAAGACTTCAGGATTTAGAGTAAAAGGTCTGGTTCAAATCCTGCCTCTTTATCTTATCAAGCTTTGAGGATCCTTGAAAAGTGATTCCTCCCAACTGCACACAGGCTTCATCTTGTGGCTTCGCGTTCTGAACGTTGCTGGGGAAACCATGACAGTAGTACTGTTAACCCCGCAGGCTTAATTTTGGGCAAATTTCTCAACTTCCTGATCCCAGTTTCCTCATCTGTGAAATGAATGTGACACCTATCTCATGGTGTCATTGCATGGAATTCAAGGAACTAACACATACTATGGATTTCATCAATTCTAAGGCATATAGTTCCCCCACTCTGCCCACCCTCCAACGCTAAAAGTTCTCTGAAATGGAGATGGCCGCCAAGAGTCTAGGTTTTATGCCGCCTGAACCTTATATTATTTGGGGACCTTTTTAAAGAAGAGAATGTAAAATAATGAATGCAAGATTAAGTAAGAATGTGAGTATTTTTTGAGATGAGAAAAAAGTGACAACAAAGTAGAAAAATTTAAAAAGCTGACATAAATCACAAACACCATAAAAATCCACAGAACACCATAATATTTTTATTAACTTCGCACTCTGACAGACTTCTGTAATACCTCTTTGTCCTTTCTTTTCTTTTCTTTTTTTTTTGCTATATGAATAGTGATTTTGCCTTGTCATTTTCTAGAGAGAAGAGGTAGACAAATTCAGTCTTCTTTCTCTACGGTTGAGGAGATTTTTAACCATACATAATTTAGAAAAGTGTTCTCCAGCTTCACCACTTATTTTAGGTAATGCCAGATAAATTCTTAAGATTGTTGTCAAATTTGGGAAAACCTCTGTGACGTTTCTTTCACATGCGAGATGAAAGATTTGGAAGAATTTTCCACAGGCTAATTTTTGGCTTCATACACTTCCAACTTTGTTTCTTTGCCAGTACCCATGCCATATACTTCTGGTGAGTGCGGTGGGACATGTTTCTATCAGATACAACCTTGAGCCCTGCACCTGAGGGTCCCCCTGTCAGGAGAGCAGACGTGGGGCGCCTGGGTGGCTCAGTTGTTAAGCATCTGCCTTCTGCTCAGGGTGTGATCCCAGGGTCCTGGAATCGAGCCCCACATCAGGCTCCCTGCTCAGCAGGAAGCCTGCTTCTCCCTCTCCCTCTGCTTGTGTTCCCTCTCTCTCTGTGTCTCTCTCTGTCAAATAAATAAATAAATAAAATCTTAAAAAAAAAAAAAGAGTAGACATGTGGAGGGTAGAAATGGTGGAAACCATTGCAAAACAGGCTGGCTAGGAATAACTTCACTATATGGATATGACTATGACCACATAAACGTATCCCACTGCTCCCAGACTAAATGCATCCCCAACTCAACTTCCCCTTTTGGAAGATCCCCAAATTGCCCATGGCCATGCCATGCCAGCCAACACAAGGGGAAGTGTGGCAGAGGGGAAGTTAGAGTAGAAGGAGACAGTGGTCTGAGTGCAGTTAAAATATCTTTTGCAAATTTTACAAAAACATATGGTCATGTGAACGCATTGCTGAGGGCCCTCTGGGAATCTTGGAAGGGTCCGTGCAAGTATGGGGCCTTGAGGCTTATGAAACTGCCTTAGCTTCACAGGGAACACACCCTAGATGGCATCTTTCAATTCACTGCCAGTGTTTTTGCTTTCCTGGCGGCGTGTGAAGTAACAGGCGTGTGATAGCGGTGGAGGCTTACATTCTGTGGAGTCTGTGGAACGCTTCCCACACAGCGCCTGGCACACACCAGGGGATTAGTAAGTGTTCCTTCCTTCCGCCCTTAGTGAGAAACCAAAACACAGAGCTCCATCACTGGTGGGGGCCATGTCTTTCAAGAGTGTTATTGAAGAATCAGCTTTACGTAAGTTGATATACCATTCGTCTGCCTGTAAAAATTTTAAATTGCAGTTTTTAGATTCATGCGTCTTAGTTCAAAGTCAATAAAAAGTGATTGCTGGGTAACCAGCGAGTGCCCAGGGACAGAAGTCCTGTGGCTTTGTCAGTGGTCGATGGTAATGTACTTGCTTCTAGCCGGTCGCTAATAAGGCAGGCCCACTGCTAAGAAATAGGAGAAAAACGAACTACAACGTGTTGAAGACACCTGACTTCTGCAGAGTCAAAGAGAATTTCCCCCAGAAACAGCCTTGACGCTGGCCCTCCACCTTCCTGAGGGCATGTGAGGACAACCTGAGCTCGAGCCCGGTCAGGACACAATGAAAGTCATTGTGCTATTTTCTTTGCCATTTTCTTCTTCATTGTCTCTTTCACTTTTTCCTTTCCTCCATTCTGTCCACATTTTCTAAATTGCTTACCTGTTGTCACTTTCTGAGAAAAGAAAAAAGATTCCATTTTTCATTGTGTGCTAGCGATCCTAAGTATGCTGACTCCCCACCATATATATATATACAGGCACTCAAGCTCTCTCTCTAAAGAAAAAAAAAAAAAACAACAAAAACCCACAACTATTTATAAATTTATATATATATATAAAATATGTGTGTGTATATATATATTGATTTCGGCTCAGGTCATGATCTCAGGGTTGTGAGGTTGAGCCCCGAGTTGGGCTCCATGCTGGGTGTGGAGTCTGCTTGAGATTCTCTCTCCCTCTGCCCCTCCCCCCTTGCACTCAAGCTCTCTCTCTAAAGAAAAAAAAAACAAACAACAAAAACCCACAACTATTTATAAATTTATATATATATATAATGTGTGTGTGTGTATATATATATATATATAATGTGTGTGTATATATATATATATAAAATGTGTGTGTATATATATATGTAAGATTATATATATATATACATATAAAATTAGGGCATGGAATACTGAAATACAATGGGTCTGGGAAGTCCATTTGTGAGTCAGTTGAAAGGCATATATATTTCTTCCTATGGCACCAGTTTAAATTTGCTGTAATTCTGGGGTTGCCTACATGTTTCCTGTAAGGCCGTGTGGTAATGCTGCTGTGAAATACAGCAACCTCATTTGTCCCGTACCCTGGGTCAAGCTCTATTTCAGAGTAGGTATAATTATGATAGTGTTATTTCATGAATAACAATAGGGATCGTGAATATTAAGATTTGTTCTAGAATGAGCAAGGAATTTACCAGAATAAAGGGATATAATAAAAAAACAAGACTTCTTTCAATTTTCAACAAAGAGTTTGGTGTGTCTGTAATCTGATTTTGTAACAATTGTCTTCCTTAAAGCAATTTGGATGCTATGTTGGTTCTAATTACTATGATTTCCTGTTTAGAACCCAGATACCTTCTTGATATGTCCCCAATACTGTATTTCTGGAAATGACTTCAACCAATTACATTAGCTCTTATTCCCTTGGTTTCAGTGTGGTTCACCAGACAGGAACCAGGCTGTCCAAGTGTGCAATGCAGATAGTACAAGGCAGTGGGTAGAAAGAGTTTAAAATTATACCAAGGTGCTGTGTGGTCTGAAGGCGCGTCTAAGTGGAGGCATGTGACGCAGCTGAGGGGTGGGGAGGGGGCCATGTGTTGGATGTCTGAAATGTCTTGCCCAACTGGCCTTTCAGGGCTGATGTTGGGTCTCTGTTTCATCTGATGCCAAGTCTACTCCTGGTGTTTGACTAGTGAGGGTGACTGTTATGACATCAATGATGAGATTTAGCATCAAAAAGCTTCCCCTTAAGTGTAGAGATGTAGGAGACTAGGACCAATCTGAGAAGAGTCCTGACAGTCTCCTTAATGTCACTACTATTGTAAATCGTTATGCCTTATTTACAAAGCCCTTTCCATATTGTAGAGCAGGTATCATCATTCCCATTTTACAGATGTTTAAACTGAGGCATGGTGATGTTCGCATGTGTTAAATGTGGCTTACAGAGTAAGCAGTGGAGAGGGGACCCCAGTTCCCTGAGTCCATTTTGTCCTGTTCCTGTTGTCTCCCTCCTGATAGTACGTTCTGTGCAGTGGAGATGTCAGAGAAAATGACATGGGTCTTCAGTGCCCACAGGGTCCCCTCTGCACTCAGAGAAGCAGCACACTCCAAGGCTGTCACTAAGGGGTGTGTGGTCTCTCTCCGTACACATACTGGCTGTCAGGGGACTGAGGAGATTCCACAGGAGACGGATTTTTATAACATCTGCATTGACCTGCTCAAAGATCCAGAAACATCTTCCAGCTACACAGGGTGAGCTGGGAGTTAAGGCATTTAGCATGGAGAAAACACATTCTTCTCCAGCATCAGTTTCAACCATCAACCGGATATCTAAGTTTTGAAAAAGGAGACAAAAGAGGCAAACCTACTTTGGGCGTTGTATGTGCACGCATGTGTCTCTCCTTCCTCCTCTGAAACTGAAGACAGGAGACACTCCTCTCTGGTGTCTCGTCCCCCAGATACATAGAAGAAATACACAGAAGAAAGGCACTGTGGGGATCTTGCAAAAGCCTTCAGCCTAGGAACGTGCAGAGCAACGGAAAACAAGATACTCAGAAAGCAGAGACACTTTAAACCCCGTTTGGTAAAAGCAGCGCTGTAGCTGCTCCCGCCGCCCCACTCGGTAGCAGGAGACAGGAGCCGGGAGACAGTTCACGGAGAAAGAAGTGGTTATTTAAGGCACAGATAATAGCCCGTTAAGTTTAATTCCCCCCGTCCTATAAGAGCGTGTAACTTGAAGCCAGTTTAATGAAATAACTCCCAGATTTCAATGGCTGCTGACTCTGGGCCAGAAAGCCCGGACCCACCAGGGTTACTAAGGATGTGCTGGCCAGGAGGCTGGGAACCCACCAGCTTCAGTAACCATGGGCTAATGCGGGCCTTCTTTAACGATCTGTCCAATAGTTTTCTTCCAGGCCTGGGAGCGGGGAGGCCTTTGAGAAGGCCAGGGAGGGCTGCCAGGAGTCACAGCTCCGGATCGTGTGACTGTGTTCCGGAGCCCCGTCTCCCCGCGCCGTGGACTGCTCGGTGTAACTGTTTGGCAGCATCTCCCTGGGCCGGGGTTGCTGGGGAGGCAGGGAACCCTTTGGGCTTTGAAGGCCAGCGGTTTTGGATTAGGCGAGACTAAGACGTCTCTGGATATAGTCAGGTGCACGGTGCTCATGTGCGGGCAAGAAATTCTCACCTTTGATGTGAACAGAGCTGTGCCTCTCTTCTGCTTTTTCAGAAGGTCACAAAGGGTCATTGACACGACACGCTGTTCACTGTTCGTGGTGGGTGAGGTCCAGGAGTTTGGAGTCCGAGCAACCGAAGGACATTGGGAGCAGAGGGTCAATCTCAAATTTTTCATCAATTCGGTTTATCTGACATATATTTACAGTGTCTTATAGGCCAGGCACGGAGGGCCCAGAAATGAATGAGGCGGAGCTCTTCCCACGGTAGAAGTTTAGAAGTACTTTCTAGTACGGTGGGTTTTAATTATGACCCATGGTAGGAAATATCACACTCACACACGCAGTATTTATATGAAAACTGAAACAAAAGTTTCTTGAAACAATACTTGCTCTTGCATGCAAAGCACTATGATATTGTTATGCTATTTTATTTCATTAAAAATGCTGATGGTGACTCATTACATTGATTTTATGCCTGCTTATGGATCACAACCTTCAGTCTGAAAAATACTGACTCTGACCTTCCAAATGACCAGGGCTGGCAGGAGCCCTTGTGGAGACTGTATGGGGGTGCAGGAAGGTGACCACTCAGAGGGGCCAGGAGTGGGTCTAGATGGTGATTATTCTAAGCCAGTCCTGAATTCCATCCCCTTTGATTACTGGTTTAGGGATGGACATGTGACACAATTCTAGCCAATGAGATAGGAAGGGACATCTTCAGAGGAGCTCCTGGGAATAGTTTTCCCTGATCTAAACAAGAGGCATTCCTTTTTCTGACCCTGGGCACCGTTGTTGCCCGGACCTGGGGCAGGACCATAATTAAATACAGAAACAGAATTTGCAGGCCCCAAACCTGGTCATCACAGAGTGCGATGGAAAGGGAGAGCCGGAGTTCCTGATGAATTCCAAGCCACTGAATTAACCAACTTTGTAATTGTCCTACTTTGGACCAGTTATATGAAACAATGTATTTTTTCTTATTGTTTAAACTTATTTTAGTTGGGGTCTCAGTTATTTATATCTCAAACGATAGATTGGTTTACCCGTCTCTTGCTTCTGGAGCATGTGCTATGAATTTTTGACTTTGACTCACCTGGAAACCAGTAAAATTAAGGCCGCTAAACTATTCCTTCGGTATCATGTTTAGTCAGGTTCATACCATATAAATAGGCACTTTCTAATTATCTTTTGTAAACTATGAAATGACTGAATTGATCTTAAAATTTTAGGTAACCAATGCAACAAATAATTTAGCGGTGTGGTTTTGGGCAAGTTGCTTAAACTCTCTGTGTCTCAGTCTCTTCATCTGTTTATAAAACCAGATTATTAGACTAGAGATGATTCTCGTGTCTAAGGTTTTGTGATGCTGTAGCCTGGTGACTGAGTGAAATTCTACAGAGAAAGGAATTTGGCTTTAAGTGGCTGTCATGACTATTAGTGGGGCCTTCATATTTGAGAAGGAAGTCTTATTTTGGAAGCTGGGGGGTGGTGGTGGTCCTGTCTTGAGATTTGATAGGCTGGGGCTAGCAATCGGAGGATCCAGATTCAGTGACGGTAAAAATCTCAGAGGCTACATCATTCCTGTGTATAATGCTGCCTTGGACACCTCACTCCCCGTGAGCATCTGTTTCCCCTTCCATTTAATGGAGACCATAGGAACTCATCTGTTGACTTTTCAAGGTGATATAAGAATCAAATGAAGGAACGTACGTATGAGCACTTGGTCAGCTGTTAGTGTGCATTGCAAAGGATTTTGCTGTTTGGTGATGTTGAACCATAAGCGTGCATCTATCTTGTGAAACTGTGCGGTGTGTGTAACGGATTCGCAGAAACTATTTGGATCTGATTTTATGCTGGAGAAATAACTGGGTTCCTCGGCTGTGCCCCCGGCTCTCTTTCCTCTGTGCCCTCCTAGAACTAACTGTTCATGGCTGCACAGCAGATACAGTCCACTGATTTTATTCCACGACTTATCTCACTTGCTAAGAAATAACTTGCATTATTTCTACAACAAGGGAACTGAGCAAATGGCTTGACGGGTGGAGAGGTGAGTTTGGGGTTGAGTATAGACCTGCCTAGGGTTGACTTTCTCTTAGAAAAACCCAGTCTTTCATTCAAATACAGTTTGGGCTCAGAAATCAGAACACCTGGTGATCCTCAGCAGGCAAGTCAATGAATTAGGCCTAAATAAACAAACATGTTGATGTGGTGTCCCCGACAATGCAGTCTGGTTTTAAAATAAAAAGGGACTAATTTAATTATTTCAAGCTAAATGTGTGGAGTCAGGCTCTTCCTGCCTTTTCTCCCCCGATATGAAATTCTACAGGTCTTGCTCATTCTTGCTGGTGATCTAATCTAAAGTACCAAGAGATTAAATGATTTCCCTAACTGGTGAGTGTCTCTTACAAAACCTGTCATTCGACCTGAGTTTCAGTGCCTGGGCTCTGCTCCTAATGACCATCCCATATGTCTCTATAAATAGACCATTATTGAATGCTTTTTATCAGGCTTGAATTGGACAACAACCATGACTCTCAACTTCCCTTCCTTCCCTCTCATCTGATTTTAAATTATCTCTGACAGTCAGGATATGATAAGTCTACTGTGTTCAGAGTTCAGAGTTCTGAACAGAATTTTCCAACATAAGGCAGGCTAGAAATACATATTTTAGACAAAACATGGAAATCCTACCAATTGGTGGTGAATTCCCTTTGAGTTTCTCTCTTCCCTTTCAGGAAACGTGGCTCAGGTCTCCTGTCCTTGTTAACACCAGCTTCTCCGGTCTGGCTCTAAATCATTGCCTTGGCAACGCCACTTCCCACGGTCCACAAAGCTTTGGACAGCCGGTCTCCATTTTGCCTTTGTCTCCTATTCATTGGCCAGTAGGGTACTAAAGCCTGTGACCTGTCTCATCCCAGCTTTGTTTTGTCCAAACTCTTTTGTGCAGAGAGGAAAACCGGGATTTTGGTGCCTGCTCTGGGCTGGGCTGGCACAGTGCACAGAAAGATAAAGCACAGCTCCTGGATTTTAGAGCAGGTGAATTTGAGCACTTTGAATGGATAGGAGAGTCTGGCCAAAACAAGACTGGGGTGGGACAGGGTCCTCCTTTTAGAATGCCTCCCTTCTGTTTTTTAATACGCCCAGAGTTCCCTTCCCTTCCCGGCAGCTGCTGAGATGAAGGTGTCCCGCAGCAACCGCCCTGCTCACAGGCCCATGCTGACTGTGCAGATCGAGCAAAGCCTGTATCTTTCCAACTAGTGTGCACACAAGGATGATTTATCATGACCTCTGCCAGAGTCAGGAGAGGAGGCTTAATTTAATAAAATGAATTATAATGTAAACACAAGTTTATAATCAACAGTTTCGTCTTTGTTGAGCGAGACTTTACAACCGGTTGCAGAAGGGAAAAGAACTAACATTTCCCGAGAGACCGCTAGGCACCAGGCTGGTTAATTCTCACAACAACCCTATGAAACAGGTATTCTTCTTGTTTTACCCTCAGCCTTTTGGGAGTTGTGCCAAGAGGTTGTGGCGGTAGCGGATGTTGATGCTGGTGAGAAGCAAGAAGGGGATTTCAAAAGCCGTATCTGAGCTGCGAGACACTTAATTGTCCTGGGAGTCATCCCTGGTGAGTGGTTACACCCAACAGGACTTTGATGGCCAAGGGTACTGGCATAGCTTTCCATAAGCACTTGGAAAACACACTGCATCAACCCATCAAATTATGTTGATCTCCACCACATGTCTAGGTTGTGGGACACGGTTGGTTCAATCACCCATGTCTTACGATAACACCATGATTTTTAAGACCTGTATCTTAGTTTCAGCTGCTATCCCAGAATACCACAGCCTGGGGGCTTAAACAGCAAACCCTTATTTCTCACAGTTCCGGAGTCTGGGAAGTCTAAGAGTAAGGTGCTGGCAGATCTAGTATCTGGTGAGGGCACCCTCCTTGGTTTGCAGACATCTTCTTGTTGTTTCCTCACACAACCAACAGAAAAATAATCTCTCTTGTGTTTCTTTTTATAACAGTATAGGCCCATGCATGAGGGCTTCATTCTCATGACCTAATTACCTCTCAATGCCCTACCTCCTAACACTGTCACATGGGGGTGGGAGGTGGTTAGGATTTCAACATAGGAATTTTGGTGGGGACACAAACATTAAATCCACGACAATTTGGTTTCAATGTCTCTGAACGTATCAGATTAATCAAAGGTACTTGAGTACTTGCGTATGGGTACACCCATATGACCTGACTTTCCATTTTGTCTGGCTGGTGACAGCTTAGGAGTAGGAGTAGGGGAAGGAATCTTCCTCTGTAGAAGAGTTCTACACCCAAGAGGCAATAGGGTATGGTGCTTACAAGCACAGATTCGGGGTCCATATTTTTGAATTCAGACAGAGGCTTATCATCCAAATTCTCCTACTTGTTTCTTATGTGATATTAGGCAAGTTAGTTAACCTCTTGATGCCTCAGTCTCCTCATCTATGAAATGGGGATAGTAAATATGATGCTTCCCTCCCACAGAAGTTGTGAAGATTAAATGAGTTAACACATACAGCATTCAAAGCAGCACCTCCCATTTGGCAAACACTTTACACATATTTGCTGTTGTTGTTGTTGTTGTTGTTGTTATGGTGCCTGTAATGGTTTGCCAGGGTTGCCACAAAAAGTACCACAGACTGGATGGCTTAAACAATAGACATTACTTTTCTCTCAGTTCTGGATGCTGGAAGTCAGAGATCAAGGCTGGGTTTCTTCTGAGGGCCACGAGGGAAGAATCTGTTCCAGGCCTTTCTCCCTGGTTTATAGATGACTATCTTCTCTCTATGTTTGCATATGGTCTTCCTTCTGTGCTTGTGTCTGTGTCCGCATTACCTCTTCTTATAAGGACGTCATCCATATTGGATTCGGACCCGCTCTAATGGCCTTATTTTAACTTACTTACCTCTTTAAAGGCTGTATCTCTAAATAAGGTTATTTTCTGAGGAGCTAGGGGTTTGTAATTCAACATATACATTTTTGAGAGACAGAATTCAGCCCATATCAGTGCCTAAACAAGGTTCTTGGCCAAAGTCACATTCAGAGTAAATTTTATTCTTACAAAATTGCCTTTCCCCCCTGGTTTTGAGTAATCAATGTACATTTTCTGCCTTTCTCTTATTATCTTCTACCTATAGAATGCATTTTTAAAACCCACATAGATATTAAAGTTCTATGGATGCCGGACAGGATGGATTCTATGGTACCCTCCCTTAAGGAAAAGTCCATGGAATTATAGGTCAGAGAGTAACTCAATACCTAAATTTAGGGCAGGATCATTATAATATACCTAAGCCATTTTTGGTGGCCTCAACTTTATTCCTTTATGATTGGTAATTAACCATGAGCAATCACTTTGTCAATGAGTTGTTATTAGTTAGGAAATACCATGTCAGTTGAGTCCCCAAATGCTGATGGCTAGCAGGAAGAGGTACATCTGTGTGTGAGCTGGGACTGCTCAGGCATGGCTGAATACTGCTGGAATTTACCTGGGGTTCGACAGTCTGTAGGTCAGTCATTTTCATGCAGGCTGGGTGTGTTAGGTAAGATTCTTTGGGTGGCAAATATCAGAAACCAACTCCAGCTAGCTTAAGCCAAAAATAAGGGGGGGGGGCTATTTTTGGAGGATACTAGGAAAACTTATAGAGTCCCAGGGATCACTGCATTCCCAGGTTTCAGGGAGGCAGGGGACCAAGGCAGGAGTTCCAGGCCCATGCTTTTCCATTTGCCCTTCCAGTCCATTCTCTATCCTTTGTGTTTCTGTGAACTGTATCAGTGGGCTCTATGGACTACATCGGTGGCCTCCTACTCCCTTGACTTTTGATTGGCTTTGGCCAATGGTATATCCTGGCAGGAGCTTGGAGAAAGAAAGGAGAGTGAGGTCAGGGTGTTTCTCCCCCTTGGGGAGTGCCTTGGGATGGCCAAGTCTGTTGGCCAGCAGTCACAGGTTATCTGACAGTGGCCTTCTCAGCATGACTCTCTCCTTTGATGGTCTAGGAACACTTCTTTCCTCTCATTCCTTTGGCCTTCCTGTGGCAACAGCTCTGTTTTGACCACCCCCAGGGAGCTGCACACCCACTCGTGGTTTCCCTACACCTTGATTAGTGGTGTGCTGGGCCGTATTGGAACTTGAGTTGAAAGGAAATCTCAGTAATACTGAGTCTGTCTTTATTTAAAATGTTGACATTCTGTTTATCATTGATTTTTTTGGTGTTAATTTTGATTTTTTAAACTACTGCATTAAAATATCATTTGTCTTACTTATTGAAATTTTCGGTGTGCCCTTAAATTTTGCCTCTGAGGCCAATGCTTCTCTCACTTTACCCTAGTCCCAACCCTGCCCTACATTTTTGTAAATTGTCCCATTATAAAAATCCTCCTCTCTGAGCAAGCAGTTCGTGCCCTGACTCATTTAGAGACCTTCTCAAAAGCATGGATTGTAAACCATTGGCCCTCAGGCAATGTTTTACCAAAGGCATGATTTATAAGCCCAGTACAGTTTTGAAATTTAGTTGACAAGTCAAAAAAGTTAGAAGGCCTTCACACAAAAATCTAGATTTCTGGTTTCTCTTGGAAAAAAAAATCAAATAATGTGGCAACCTTAGGCTCCTCTCCGGCAGGGCAACAGTTGACTGGAACTGAGTAGAGCTGCCCCTTTAGATTGGGTGTATCTCTCCCGGTGGACATAGTCCCCACCGCTCCCTAGTAACCCCCAAACACAGACGGAGTGTTAGTTGCTGTCAACACAGTGGACTGCTGTCTTTATTACACGTGGCCTGCTTGCCCAACTAAGCCCTGGAGGGTCTGATTTTGAGATACCGGCTCTGCTCGTGCTAGACTCCGCCTCCAACTCCCAACCTCTGTAACTTCTGGTTCAAACATGATATTCCTGAGAGAGTGGATCAGATTGTCTCCACCTGAGACAAGTAGCCGCCCCAGCACTAAGCAACTATGATCAGAGGACCCGATCTTGTGGTTGAGCCCCTGCTGGGGGCCCATCCCGGGAGATGGAGGGTGGAGATTTCCAGAGAAGAGGAATTGCTTCCAGAAAGGAAGGACCTACTACACAGCAGTGCCAGCTTTTGGGTCAAAGTAATGTTGTACACACTATATACTTGACTTACGCTGGTTATTCAGAGTGAACCACCAACACTGTGCCAGTCAGTGAATTCTGCAGATTAAATGCTTCCAAGTGCAAAAATGGCAAAGATGGATGCAATTTGAATTTTGTTCTGTATGTGAGCAGTGTCTGTGAGAAGGAATGGGGTGGGGGGGATGTGTTCAGGAGCCACAGGCTGGTTCTCCAAAATTCCATGTAGGACACAGGTCTGTAGCGATCTAGTTTGAGGCTGGTGGTCTCGTGCATCTGAAATCCCAGGCTAAGGATGGCAAGTGTGTGAGCCTGTGACTCTGCCTCTCGCCGGGCCCGTGGCAGCCATTGCTAATGTGCTGCCGGAGCCCCTCTGTGAAGGGCCAGAATCCTTCTTCAGCACAGCTGTCCAGGAAGGCAGCGCTAAGCGGCTAGCATGGGAAAAAAACCCATTTGCCATTCCTGCCCAGAAGGCTCTCTGGGGGACCTACCATGGAGTCCTTGTGCTGCTGGGGCCAGCATTCCACTGGCACGTGTGGGAGTTCGGGTGGAGACCACTGTCGTGAGCAGATTAGAGCAGGATGCTTTCAAGTCGTCAAGGTAGCTCCGCCACCTGGGGTCCTGCTACAGACTCGGGGAAACCAGTCTATGCCCTCTCCTCCAAGACGCCTCAAACAGACACGGGCTGCCTCACTTAGTTGAAGGCAGGCACGTGATTCTGCTGGGTCACAGCTGGGAAGGTGAGGGAGTGAGGAGTCAGAAGCCTCTGGAGTCAGGCTGGGAAGCGGACGCTTCAGAGGGTCCAGAAAGCATGACTTCCTGGGGCATGGGCTGGCCCCGCTGAGGAAGGGCTGTCAGAGAAGCCTGCTGCTTTCCTGCCAGTGTCACGGCTCTCCGTCCACAGCAGTGCACACACAACCATTGCACAGACGGGTACAGAGCCAAACCTGACTGCCCTATTCCCCCCTGCCTCTTCCTTGTTTCCTGATAGAAGTCAATAATCAAACATGGATTGGTTTTGTTTGAATGAAAGCCTTGGAATTAAATATTGGTCCCCCTAGAACATTTGCATGTCCTATGATCTAGGGGTCATCTTTTGATTCATGGATCCTTTCCTTTGCCCACCTGCCACTTCGAGAAAACCTTTGGAGCAGGCGGATGTGAGGAGACTGGGGCTGTTTCTATCAGGCTGGTTGCCCTGTTCGAGTGCCTTTGTGTCTCTGGGCCTCAGTCATCTCATCTTTAAAATATGGGGCTTGGGATTGGTGACTAAGTTCCCCTCAGCTCTCATAGCTGTTAGTTTAGCTCTGAGCTGTCATTCAGTGCTCTGACCCTGTCAGTCACTTAACGATAATCATACTGAACAATGATTGAGACTTACTGAGTGCTCGGAGTTGCGCTATGAGTTTTATATACATACTCTTATTGAGTTCTCACAAAACCATGTTGAGGTAGTTAATAATGTTATCTCATGAATCAGTTACTATTCAGTTCAGCTGCTTATACAGAAATGTGCTAAGCAGTAATAGTTTTAAGATAGAAGTTTATTTTCCTCCCATGTAAAAAATAAAACATCTGGAAGTAGGCCAGGCCACTATTGATATGGTGGCTCCATGGCATCATCAAGATGTCATCTTTTTCTTCCACCATCCTCAGCACAAGGCTTCGAGGTCACTTCAAGGTCCAATATAGCTGCAATAGCTCCAGTCATCACATGTCTGTTCCAGGCAGCTGGAAGTAGGAAGAGAAGATAAAAGGGCCACTTTCTTTGAAATGAAATTAAAATTTTTTTTTAAGGGCCACCTTTTTTCATTCCCAGAAATCCCAGCAATATTTCTGCTTACATTGCATTGGTCAGGACTTACTTACACCTTGACACCTAGCTGCAAGGGAGGCTAGGATGTAGAGCCTTACTGTTTCCCAGCCAGCAATGTAAATATTTGAGTTCTATTATAAGTAAGAAGATGAGCGAGGATACTGGAGTGAATTCTGAGTTTTTTCCCGTCATGTCTGACCAGTGAGCAAACAGGGCACGGAGTGGCTAAAGCCCTAACACGTAGAGTTTTGGTGACTGAGGTGGGATTTGGAGCCAGTCCAGCTGCAGAGCCTGTAGTCTTCTGTGCTGTGCGGGCTATGCTGTTAGGTCCTCCCTAGAATTCCCTTGCTGCTCCTTTGACCAAATCAGGGGCTTCACACAGCCTTCAGCTCTAAGCTTTCATTCTCTTTCTGGGTCAGCCCTTATTGTGGCTTCACATTCAACCACCTCCAAAATGCAGGGAAGGGGGCAGGGTGGCGAGCTCGGGGCCAGAGTGCCCTTCCTGAGGGGTCTCCTGTCACCAGGAAGGCACAGAACACCACGGGGTCTCCCCTGCCCTGCAGGCCCAGCCCTCACCCCAGTAGCCCTCAATCCCTCCCCATTTCTGCACCCCTGAGCTCCCTCTGTGGTGTTCCCAAATACCCCCCCCCCAGTGCCCTCCATTGCCTTCCTCCCCTGCTAACTTCTGAAATGAATTGGTATCTCTCTTCTTAGAGTGTTCATATTTAAGAACACGAAGGAGAAACTTTCTTACTATAACATTTCAGATGAGTTTTTTTTTTTTTTCTTTTCCTTTTTGGAAGTGGGAGGTCCTTCCTTAGCACAGCCCTTCAAACCACTGTTGACTCTTATTCAGGTTGTCTTGTCACCAAAGCCACTGCTGGGAGTTGCCATCCCCTCCTCTTCTCTCCTTGTCCATTCCGTGTGGTCTAAGAGCTAGACACTCAAGCTTGGTAGGGGACCAGCAGCATTGGGATCATCTAGGAATTGCTGGAAATGCAGGACCTCAGATCCCACCTTAGACTTCCTGAATCAAAGTCAGATTTGACAAGGCACATCACAGGCCACCAAAGCACTAGCCTTGGTCAAAGGAGATGTAGAATTCTTAGTGAGTGGTTTGAATTGAAGAAATCCGCCTAAGTAAGAGTTTACTTATTAAATACATTGCTTGCTTTAGAAGAAACTAAACTGAGAAAAAGAGAGCAAGTAAAAATCAGGTACTGACATAAGTAATTGCCATTTTTGGCACGGCCATGGACCTGTCTGCCCAGTGCATCATGCAAATGTCAACAGCTAATCAACTGATTGACATATTAGAAGGGAGAACCAGATAAGAGTAGATAAAAATTCTCATGCTTAGATGTCTTCTTAAGATTCCTATGAAAAATTACCCAAATCTGTGCACTTAAATCTCCAAACGATTTTTGCAAACCAAATAAGCTTAACGTTTGGGGTTCACATAATTGGCCGGTTTTGCTAAGAGACTACTGAAAGCACCATTGTCTAAACAAGGATTTTAGTTTAAGGATACAATCTAGGTTTAAAAGCCAACATGCGACTCACTTTAAGATTGTTCGAAGCTCAGAGGAGAGAGCAGTTGTACTCTCAATCTTTTTGTTTTTTTATCGTATAGTTGTCCAGACACCTGGAAGAGTAACACAGCTGTTTATTTCTGTGAGCCCAAGCGTAAAGTGTGGAGCACCTCAAAGAATTTCACGTTTGGTACTTTGAAATGCTCGCCTCTAGGTTCTTCACGAACAGAGGTTCGTGAAGAGATTTTTACTTAAGTAGGCAGCATGGCATAGTGGTTATAAGTGTGGGTTGTCAGGACACGACCAGCTGGGTTCCCACCAAACTTTACCAGCTCTGTAAGGTGGGAGAAACAACCTACTGGCTGCCATGAGTACGAGTTAATACAAGTAAAGTCTCAGTACAGCGGCTGACAGGTAGTGAGTCCTATGTAAGCATCTTGCTGTTACTGTGTCTTCCTACAGTACCTAGACATTCGGCTCACATGTTTTATCTTACAAAGGCGGACATGGAGACCTAGAAAGATTCAGGGTCTATCTGCTGCGGCCCGGCTTGGGAGCCTTCCTTGCCCTCTCTGTTCTCTTGGGGGAGGCTCTATGCTGAGTCAGCCCCCCCCCCCGCCCCCAGCAGCTCTGTGAGGGTTCTTTTCCTCCTACTCCATTTCACACATGTGTTTCTGGGCCCCGGATGAGGGTCAATGGCAAGAACAGAATTGGAGGCTGACTCAGGTCCTGAGTTTTCTTTGCATGTTGATGTCTCTCCTCACCCCCACTCAAAGTTATTTTCACCTTTTCACCCCTGGCCAGGCAAGTATGGCCTAGGATGCTGCTGGAAACCAAGCCGGTTTGTGCCATCAGAGACACTAGACCGGCTATGTCAGCTGCTATTAACAGCAGAACTGTTTTAAGTGACTACATTCAAAGCTACTCCTTCCCCAGGGTTTTGATAATTCCTCCTGCCAATTATAGCACTTTGCTGAGATTAACTAATTAATCCTCACCATACACCCAAGAGACGAAATTAAAGATAATTCTTTCACACATGTAAAGCGCTTTTATCTAAGGATTACTAAAACGGATGCATTTGTCTCCCACGACACTATCGCAAGTCTCAGAGATGACAAGGAAAATCGTTACCATTTCAAGAACTGGGAACAAAGAAAACTCCCCTCCAGGACCCAGAGGAGGAGATGGGGGTCTCAGGACAGGTACGCATCAGCAAGATTGGCACTGGAAAACTACACCCATGTTCCTGGGGCCTGAATGGGAATTTCCAGGTGGGGCTGTGACCGCAGTCTGGCCACCTTTCTTCCTGAGGTTAACAAATCCCCAGGGAGTTACAGAACAAGAGATGGTTCCCTGGGGGTCTTTAAGCCTGGGTTTGGCTTCCTCCTCTGCCCTTGTCTCCAGAATGCAGGTTCCTTATCACCTCTATTTGCTAGGTTCTGTTTGTGACTGAGATGAAATGGAGCCAGTAGCTGAATGCTGTGGGGAGGAGAGAACGTGAAAAAGACATTGCAAACGAGGACCTCAAACGGGAGGAGGTGGGTGGGGTGGGAGAGAGAGAAGTCCATCTGCCAAAGCTCTGGAAACAGCATTTGGGGGAAAGAGGGGAAAAGAGCCGCCTGTATGACCTGACGATAGGTGTGCTGTGATTTCTTTGTAATTCTTTGGCAGCACACGCAGTGGGGACTGAGCCAATGCTGAGGCTGGGGACTACTTCGTCCACCTTACAGCACGGGGCTCCCCTCGGGGGGCTCACGGACACCGACCGACACACAAATGCTCACTTCGGAGACACTTCTCCCATCAGGGCCAAGCAATTGCATTTCTTCTAAGCCTCAGATTATTGGCATAGACCACACTCCTGGGAGCAACTGGCGGTTTCCCCTCCTGATGACAGCTGCCCCCCGCCCCCCACCCCACCCCAGGCTGCCACAGCTCCCTCCAGGCCTCGGAGCAGCAGGGGTGTCAGAAGGAGAGGCTCTTGCTTACCTCAAAATTCAAGAAAGAGAAAATAAGATTGTACCTTTACAGGGATTTAAAAGAAACTCTCATAGGAGCCTGACCTTATTTGAGCCTTCTGACAAGCGTCTAAGGCTAGACGGTGAACGGACACCTCTTCTTTTGCCAGCCCAGCATTGCTTTTGCTGGAAACTGACTTTTCTCCCATCCCGGCATCCCGGTGGGGCCGCCAATCACAGGACTATCCCCCTTTCTAGCCCCTTCCACCCCGCACCTCCAAGGTCAGGCATATGGCTCTGGCTAGGCCACTGGACTCTTTATGTTGGAGATTTGAAACTTGGGGGGATCCCCTAGAGGAGAAAAATGTTGAGTTGTGCGAAGAGAGAATGCCTGCGGGCTCTCATTACCCAAATCCCCAGGATGGCCCAAAGCCAGGCCGTTCAGCTCCTCCTTCCATCCTGTGAGTTATTTTCGTTTCCTTCCAGTTGAGTTGTCTTTAGTGTATGTGAGCTAGAGTTCACCGAAGAAGCCCACCTTGTGAGCACCCCCTAGTTACCCGCAGCCGGGAGTCAAGCCCAGGTCTTCTCATTCCAAGTCAGTTACTTTTCATCACACCAAGAAAATGCAAAGAGGCACAGCATCTTTAAGGAGGGAGAACGGAGCAGGGCAGCAATGCCTGCTCTGAAGGTTTTCTGGAAGCCCCTGAGGCCGTACCGCCTTCCCAGTTGCACTGCATCAGGATCCATCCCCGGGAATGCACCCCAGGTTTAATCGTGCTTGAGGAGCTGGTGCATACCTGCATGCACCCACAACCGATGGGGTTAGGCCAAGCCCCGCTCACATTTTGTTCTCATTGTATTGTTGTGGGATGTGCCTTTGCTGGTAGGCTGATTCTTTTTTTTAAATTCAATTAATTAACATATAGTATATTATTAGTTTCAGAGGTAGAGTTCAGTGACTCATCAGTTGTATGTAACACCCAGTGCTCATTGCAACCTGTGTGGTATTTGCCTATGAAGGCGCGGTGGTTCTAGACCCTACTGATTTGACCAACAGTCAGAAGTAGCTGGTATAGTTCAGATGGAGAAAGAGTGAGGTTGGCGGGAGTGGTTAGTAAAAATTCAGTAGCTGGTAAAATTTTGGCAGGTAGGAGAAATCTTTTCAGTGTGGTGTATAGGGCAGAAAGTATGATCCAGCTTTTTACCACTTCATGCCATGTAAAATTCCTGAGTCTTTATCTATGGAAACATAATCCCGTTTTAAAGCATAAGGCCCTCTCTCCCTCTGAGGCTGTTCTTGTACTTCCTGCAATGGCAGTAAATTAAGGATGGGGGATCTCCTTTGTGAGCTGGATCTTTTGTAGATCAGACCCAGAAATACTGAACCCCTGAATGATTAACCTGTTGGCAGTATTTCTAGCCCAGGACTGGATCCCGAAGAGAGTCAGAAGTGATCCTAAGACTTTTGAAGTTTCTTCTACATAATAGTTGGACGACTGAGTGAACGGATGAATGGAGCGAAGAGGGGGCAATGCCCAGAATGCTAGATCTGAAAAGGAACCTGGGCATCACTCAGTACAACCCCGCGTGAGTTGTCTGTGTTGCATAACAGATCACGCCAGTTCTTAGTGGCTTACCACAATAATCATTTATTTTTTCCCATGGTTTCTGTGGGTCAGGAGTTCAGACCCCACGTGGCCAGGTGCTTCTGGCTTGAGATCTCTCAGATGGTGGCCATCAGATGTCACCTGGGCTGCGGTCATCTGGAGACTTGACTGCGGTTGGACAATCTGATTCCCAGGTGGCTTTCTCACCTGGCTGGCAAGCTGGGGCAGGCTGTTGGTGAGAAGTTCCAGGTGCTCTCCATGTGCACGTCTTCACGGAGCTGGATGGGTGTCCTCTGGCATAGCAGATGGCTTCCCCTAGAGCAAATGACACAAGAGAACAAGGCAGAAACCATAGTGCCTTCTATGACCTAGCATCAGAAGTCATACACCATCATTGAAGGGAGGGAACTACGCAAGGGCATGAATACCAGGAGGCCGGGATCACTGGGACTGTTGTAGATTCTGACTACCACTAACCCCTTCTCTTGAAATATGACTGAAATTTATCATGAAATATTTTCAGATACATAAAAAGGATAAAAACAATTAAGTGGATACTTAGGTACTTACCACCCAGTTCAAGAAATAAAATATTATCAATTCAGTTGACACCTCCTGTGAAGTCATCCTGAGCACATCCTCCTCCCCTGTCCCACTGCCCTTAAAAAACTAGCATTCTGAATCTCATGTTCATCCTTCCACGCATATATTTCCACAACAAATTTATGTGTCCTTCAGCAACAGGTGGACTTGTTGGCATATTTTTGAACTTGGTGCATGGCATCACCATGAATGATTCTTCTGCAACCTGCTCCTTTGTTTTCAGAGTTGTGTTACACACTCGTCTGTCGAGCTCTAACTCTGCCATTTTAGCTGCTGCACAGCATTCCGTCATGTTAACACGGCCCAGGTTATCCATTCTCTAGTTGGTGGACATTCGGGTTGCTTACATATAGGTGTTTTTTGGCTATTACACAACATTGTTACGAGAGTTCTTGCCAGCTCTACCTTGTGCCCAGGTGCAAAAGTTTTTCCAGGGTTTTTCCAGATTATAAATCTAAAGGTAGACTAGGTTAGCCCACACGGTGTGAGCGTTTCAACTTTATTCACGAGTGTCAAATTCTCTAAAACAGTTGCATTAATTCATACAACTGCTAACGATGATTGAGTTTCCTTGGCTCTTTATTCTATATTGTCGAGTTAAAACTCTCATGCCAGGCTGATGGATGTGAAGTGATGTCCATTTATGGTTTTAATGTGCCTTTCCTTGACTACCCACGAGGCTTATTATTATCATTCTTAAATATGTTTGTGTTTCTTCTTCTGAGCACTGCTTGTTTACATCTTTTGTGAATTTTTCTATCTAATTACTACTCTTTTTCTTACTGATTTGAAAGAGTTCTTCATAGATTCTGGATACTAACTTTTGTCAATCATACATGTTCCTAACATTTTTTTTTCCTGTCCAATACTGGTCCTTTTTTTTTTTTTTTTTTTTTTTACCTTTCTGTTGTCTTTGTTGAACAGAACTTTCAAGTGAATCTAATTTAACGTATCAGTCTTCTACTTTCTGTTCAATACAACAGAGATTGCCAGCTGCCCACAACATCCGCAACTCCTTTCTTTTCTAGTACCAGACTTGTGGCTGGGGGTGCTATGGAGCGCTTCTAGAAGTGATATGTGCAGCGTCTGCCTCCCTTGCTTCTGAGAAAGGCTTTGTTTCTAGGTGTCCACCCTCTCCCCCCCGGAGCAGGCCAGTCTGGTGACAACAGGAGAGCCCGGAAGCCTCTCATGACGTCGGAGGAGCTGCTGTCAGATGGGCTCTGCCACTGCCCGCCCCTCTTAGTTCTGCAGCCTGGCCTGGTGAGGTCATGCAGATATTCTCTATGTGTGCTTCCAAAATTTTCCAGTTTTCCCTTTCACATTTAGATCTTTCATCCACTTGGCATTGACTGTTATGATGGTCACAGATAATAGAGTCTTTTTTTCAAAGGGATCAACAGCTGTTCTGATACCCAACATTTTTCTTTCTTTTTTTTTTTATTCCCTATGTGAATGAATCCCAGAGAAATGAAGAGACAAAATTGGGTTCACACAGTTAATCAGTGAATTATAGGTTGTGAGAAGAGCTAGCATGTACAACGTCCTTCCCTAAAGCCCTATAAAGTAGGAAGCAGCATTGTTATTCCACTTTCACCTGTGAAAAAGTCACTGCTACACCACCGGGGCGAGCGCATGATCTCCGTGCCCTAACGCCTCCTGTTGTGCCTTTTCCTCAGTCACCATGCCTTAAGAGAGAAAAATCAGCTCCATCAAACCCAACAAATACTTAGTAAGCACCTCCCGCATGCAAAGCTCTGCGCTAAGTGCACGCCAAGATGAGTAAGACACCAGCACAGCCCCTGGTCTGAGGAGCTTACAGTCTGGTCAGGGGCCCAGGCAGAGCCACAGGTGTCAGTGTGTGCACCCACTTAGGCTATCAGGAAAGTCCTTACAGTATTTGAGATTCTATCAGGCAGCCTGGGGGGAAGGGCTTTCTAGGAGCAAGGAACAGTCTGAACAGAAGCACACAGCTGGAGAGCACAGCCGTGTCTAGGACACAGCCAGACAGACCCCGAATTTGGGGTTGGTCAGGTGTGGGGTTGTGGCAGATGACCCTGCGCCAGTCCAGGCTGGATCCCCCACCCAGCTGTTTCTGTGAAAAAGCAATAATGGCAGCCAGAGGTATGGGGGCTCCAGATTGCAGGGACTGCAGGGGAAATGCTGCGTGGGAAAGGGGGGAGAGTCTTGCTTTAACTGTCTTTGAAAATGTTAATGTCAAGTCTATATCCCTATATTCTGGCAGGGTTTCTGAACTTTGGAGAGCCTCATATGAAAGGCAATTAAGGAGGTTGCAAAAAATTGTATTAGCTTGGGATTTCTCTTCCAGAACCACTTTCCCCTCTTGCGGAACAGGCAGAGTGTGCTCCTGGTAGATAGAGCCTGAGAGACATGGCTG
Source organism: Ursus maritimus (assembly GCF_017311325.1). Classification (NCBI taxonomy): domain Eukaryota; kingdom Metazoa; phylum Chordata; class Mammalia; order Carnivora; family Ursidae; genus Ursus; species Ursus maritimus. The sequence goes on along the minus strand of NW_024423343.1, from coordinate 58,467,610 downwards.
TTGGTCTCTAGCTTGATATCGACTACTTTCAGCAGAATTTCTTAGCCCTCTGAATTTCTCCACCAACTCATGCTAATATACTTCTAAATGTGGCCAGTCCTCTCCAAAAACTTAAGGGATGGAGACCCTGCCTTATTCATCGTTATGTTCCCAAAGCCTGGCCCCATGCCTGGCAAAAGGCAGGTGCTCCACACACACTTGGAGGATGAATGAGTGGGTGTTGGAAGGGAATGGAAGAATGAATTCCTCAAAGCTGCACACAGCGGCTGTTGCGGCACAACTGTGCCCAGGACAGCCAAGACCAGGTGCCCAGATAGCTGCCTTATGCGGAGTTGGAGGGCAACCAGAAAGAGTTCCTGAAACTCAGTAGTAATTAAGATACGGTCTCAGCTGTTGTCGCAGAGACCCAGCTTATACAAAATAGAGGCTTATCTTTCTTGCATGTAAAAGTCCAAGCCAGTATGTGCTCAGTTCTACAGAATTGTCAGACACCCAGGCTCCTTCTGCTCCCGGAGTGCTGCCTTATCCGCTGATCCCCCCATTAGATCCACATTCTAGGCAGAAGGAGGGAGGGTAGGAGGAAGGGAGGGGCATGCTCCTCCAATTAAGGGCACAGCCTGAAAATTGCACACATCCCTTCTGCTCACATGCCACGAGCCAGAACCTACTCACGAGGCCATACCTAGCTGCAAAGGAAGTTGGAAAACGTGCAGTCTATTCTGACAGCCAGCACCGAGTTAATTATGGCCTTATCCTAGAGAAAGCAATACTAGATATTGGCAAACCGCTTGTCATCCCTGCCACTTAATGTAGCAGAGATGTGAGACACAATGGCAGACGGATGAGTCTGGTGATCCACAAACAGAAAGGATTTATTTTGAACTAATGTGTCAATATTGATACTAAAAGCCAAAGCCTGCAATTCTGTGAGGACAGCATGAAAATTAGCATTGTCCTCAAATGCAAAGAATGGTGGCATGTTCTCATGAGTTTGGTTTGGTCATTATGAATCTTCCATGTACTTTTTTTTTTTTTTTAAGATTTTGTTTGTTTATTTACTTGAGAGAGAGAGAGAAACAGAACGTGAGAGGGAGAGCAAGCATGAGCAGGGGAAAGGGTAGAGGGAGAGGGAGAAGCAGACTCTCCACTGAACAGGGAGCCCGATGCGGGGCTTGATCCCAGGACCCCGGGATCATGACCTGAGCTGAAGGCAGACGCTTAACCAACTGAGCCACCCAGGCGCCCCTCTTCCATGTACTTCTGAGAGAGGGAGTGGCCAATGGAACATGCCTGTGCATCACAACCGTAAGAGCAATGGTGACATGAAAGGGAGATACCGTGCACCAGACTTGGGTAATTGTGACCATACCCCCTTTTAAGTGATCAGCCCTCTCTTACCACGTCTTCTATGTGAGGGGTTGGTATTGGCAGTTGTCCTGCAAAGCTGTCCTCCCCTTCTTCCTGGGTACACGACTAGGCTGGATTTTCCACCCACCTTGCATGTAGCTGTGGCAGCGTGGTCATGTTCTGTCCGTGTCTGAGCATCGTGCCAGCCCCAGGCCTAGCTAGACCCGAGGACTGTGCGTGCCCCTCCAACACTCTCTTCTCCCTTTGCACCGTTGGCAGCGCCAATGAGAGGCAATCTAGCTTTGACCAAATGGACAACAGTAATGCCTTAGGAGGTGTGGCAGATGATAACCTGGGAGGAACAAGGGTCCATGAGGGACCTCACAGAGAAGAGCTGTCCACCAGCCTGGTATGCTTGTCTGTGACTATTAGAGGGAAAGAAACTTCTTTGCTCTCTACTCCACATTATTGTTAGGTCTTTTGGATATAGCAACCTAGCCTTTTAGTTTAACTAATACACACTTCATGCATGATCTCCCCACCCCCCAGTTGAGGGACCATGGGTAGGAAGTTATCCATTAGAGCTGTATTCTCTAATCCATCAGTGAGGAATGAGGTTGTTCCCCTGTGATGAGGTGCGTCACAAATATATTTCTGTCCAGCTTTTTCAATTGCACTCTTCAAAAGGGGGGATGTCCCTCCAAAAGAATTCACAGAAGCAATAAAAAGTAAAATACCTTGGAATAAGCATCTTAAAAGAAGTGGACAGAATTTATATGTGGAAAGTGGTAAGGATTTTGAGGTGCATAAGAGAGGCTAAATTTAGAGACATACCACATTAGTAAAGATTCAGTAGGGAAGGGGTACTTTCTCTGTCAATTAATTTGTAAGTGCTAAGTCATTCTAATAAAAATTACTATGAGATTGTTTATGGATTGTAATAGCAATGATTTAAAGTTGTAAGAAGCATAAATGGAAGAGATTAACCAAGAAAATATAGAAAAGGAAGAATTTTGGGGAAGATTTTCCCTACCAAACATCAAAATTATTAAAATGCTGTGATATATAAATCGATTTGACATTGTTTCAAGAATAGACTTGCAAATTAATGGATATAAGACAGAAAATCCTGAAATTGTGTACACATGCACACACATTTATATGAATTTTGTGCATTATAAATGTATGCTATATATTAGGAAAAGGTTACACTATTCAATTAATGATCATAGGATGATAATTGGTTGGCTAAGTAGAAAAAAAGTTGTTTATTTATCCCCATAAATAATAAGACTGATTTAAAAATATATACATATTTTTAAAATAAGAAAATATAGGTAAATCTTTATCTGATCTTGGGATGCCTGGGTGGTCAGTCACTTACGTGTCTGATTCTTGATCTCAGCCCAGGCAGGTCTTGATCTCAGGGTTGTGAGTTCAAGCCCTGCATTGGGCTCCACGCTGGGTGTGGAGCCTACTTAAAAAAAATTATCTGATCTTGTGGTAAGAAAGCAAAGGATGAAATCATAAAAGAAATAGTGATATATTTGACCACCAAGGAATTTAAAAATTTAAGTAAAAAAAAAAACCCATAAGCAAACCTCAAAGATAATTGACAAATGAGAAAAAAAAGACCCAGCAAATAAATATAGAGCCTCTATATATAAAAAGTAAGAAAAAACTGCATGAAAAAATGGACAAGGGACCTGATCAGTTTGCAATAACCAATTGACATATTAAAAGCTCCAACTTCACTAGTGACCAAGTAAATGATAATTAAAATAACAATGTAGTATAGGGCTTCATTTCTCAAGTTGCCAAAAATTTTTAAAAATTGTTATATCCAGTGGTGAAATGGAAATTCTTACCCATACAGAGTTATAATTCATCAGACCCTTTCTGGGCAAATTTGGCAATGTGTATCAAAAACTTTATACGTATTTATGTTTTTTGACCCATTACATGCCTAGGAATTTACTATATGGACATAACCAGAGATCTCCTAAAGATTTATGGGTTAAGCATCATGCTAGTGATAACAGAGAAAAAGAATTTTAAAAACCACAGAAGATATTCTTTGAATACCTGATGGTTAGTCTAAGTGGTGGAATTCTATGCTGTCGTTAGAAAATTATGTCTTTGAAGAAAATGTAATGAAGTAGGAAAATGCTCAAAATCTAACAATAAGTCAAACAAAACAGGATACACAGTGGCTTACATGCCTTCCATAATCCGACTCCCCCATCGCCCCCCCGCCCCACTTCTCCACCCTGCTCCTCATTCAGTCTACTCCAGCTACCCTGGACTCCTGAGTCTTCTTCCGACAGTTGTGGCCCCAGGACATTGCACTTGCTTTCCTCTGCCTGAAACACTGCCCTGAGATGTCTCACAGCTGCTTCCTCACTTTCTTGAGTCTCTGGTTGAATCAGCTTGTCGGCCAGATCATCCCTGGCTTCCATATAAAAACAGTGGCCACTCACGCCTCCCCCTACCCACTGCGGCCCCATCCTTCCTGTCCTCCACCCTACCTTATTTTTCTCTATTGCATTTATTGCTGTCTGCACATGGCACATTTTCATGTTTATTTGTTTATTGTCTGTTTCCCCAGGAGGAGCGCCAGCTCCATGAGGACAGGGAACTTGTCCGATTTGCTCATTGGCGCATCCCCAGCAAAAAGTAGGTCATCAAGAAAGATTTGCAAGATGAGTAACTATAGTAACAATATTATATGACTTCTGTACAGAAACCTTGGGTTTTGGGTAGAGACCGCTCTAAAGGACGAGGGTGTGGCATACTGAATATTAACTGTGGTTCTTCTTGTGTGTGTGTGATTATTCTTGCTGGTGATTTTGATTGTCTCTTTATACTTCTCTGTGTTTTTGCCACTATTGGCTGTAAACATATGTTATAATAATGTGTTGTTATTATTTTAAAATTCCATGATTTGTAAAAATCACGCAATACCCGAGCCCGCCAAATGTTCCAAAGTGTAGAACAATTCTCTCCCTCTCTTTTTTTAGAACTTCTCACTTTTTCCATTTTACAAATCTGGGGCCTCTTCCACAGGTCTATACTTTATCAGCTACTGCCTCCTGCTCTTTCCTTCCTCTGCCTTCCCCACTGCAACGAGCACCTCGATGATGTGGAATTTCTTTGGGGGCACTTTTCGGTTTACAGAAGCAACGGGTTACTCTCTACATCCAGTGTCCTCGGCGCAGTGCCAGCTTGGGAACTACCAAGCCTTCCTCCTGCTCCCAGCCCAGCCTCTTCCTGGGCCCTGCACTGCCAGGTGCCTGGAGGCTTGAGGGAGTGGCCTGTCACAGACCCTTGGGCCTCCGAGGGAAAGGAAAGGTTACTTGAGGGTAATTAGCTGAGAACCAGAGAAACCTGGTTTGGTAAGGCCGCCTTGTTAATCCCCTTAAGAGACCTCACAGCAGGGCCAACCTCCAGAGTTGCACCTGCGTAGGGATGGGCAGCCAGTGCTGTGAGGAAGCCGTGTGCCCGCAGCCATATTGACCCACAGGGGCCAGAGCTAGAAGCTTCTTTCCTTGGAAGGAGGGTGACCCTTAGCCCCAAACCTCAGGGCTCCCTTTATTTGTACGCTCATGCGTCTTTCTAGCCTGGAGTACTTCGCTACACAACGTGAAAGAAACATCCCTCAGGAACAGACGACTTGCTTCACTTCTCACAGCACCTCATTTATTTAAAAATAATTATCCAAGTACAAAGAGTGGCCACTCCTTGAAAACCAGAAGCACACCCACAATGACCCGCGGGTGCCCAGGCCTGGGCTTGAAGGAAAGAAGGCACCAGAAGTCGACAGGATAAGGCTCCTCCCCAGGGCACCGATGACGATGGGAGGAGCCGGTGGCAAGCATTTGCAAGGTGAGGTGGATTGCAGGCTCAGGGGGGAGGCTGCGGGCGCCCGAGGCAGTCAGGGACAGCACTGGCTTCGTTTGAGCGAAGGTGACTGTGTGCCAGGTGGTGGGAGGACGTGCCCCACCCCAGGACTCCAGGCAGACCAGCAGCTCTGGTGGTCTGCCCAGGGGGGAGGGCTTCGTCTTCCTGGCCTCTTAAATACGGGTTACAAGAGTGGTAGTTGCACCTTCTTAGATCATGTAGCAGTGTGCTTGGCAGTCCCTGGGATTTCTGAACCACAGCTGCCCTGGAAAGAACCTGAAAATGCATCCGCGGTCCTAGGTCAGTCCCTGCCGCCATATAAAAATCCTTGAACCCCATATGAGTGAAATCATATGGTATTTGTCATTCTCTGACTGACTTATTTCACTCGTATGTGGAATTAAAGAAACAAAACCGGGGACATAGGGGAAGGGAAGGAAAAATAAAGTATATTGAAAACAGAGAGGGAGGCAAACCATAAGAGACTCTTAACTGCAGGAAACAAACAGGGTTGCTGGAGGGGAGGTCAGGGGGTGGAGTAACTGGGTGCTGGGCATAAAAGAGGGCACGTGATGTAATGAGCACTGGGTATTGTATGCAACTGGTGAATCACTAATTTCTACCTCTGAAACTGATAATACAGTACAGGTGAATTAAATTGAATTTAAATTAAATTTTAAATTCCTCAAACCCCTACGTCAGGCCTGTCCTCTGCCCTTTCTTTCTTTCTTTCTTTCTTTCTTTTTTTTTTTTAAAGATTTTATTTATTTGACAGAGAGAGACAGCCAGCGAGAGAGGGAACACAAGCACGGGGAGTGGGAGAGGAAGAAGCAGGCTCCCAGCAGAGGAGCCTGATGTGGGGCTGGATCCCAGAACGCTGGGATCACACCCTGAGCGGAAGGCAGACACTTAAGGACTGTGCCACCCAGGTGCCCCCTATCCTCTGCACTTTCTGAACATGGGATATGCCTCTGCGTACCACTCACCATATATGAATTATCTGTTCCTATGTCGGTTTCCTCTCTTAGACAAGTCTCCCCTCATATTTGCAGGCCGAGTGTTTGGCACAAAGGAGGCACTCAATCAGTATTTCATGAACCTATTTTCAGAGTCTGTCTTGAAAGTTCACTGTAAAACCTTCCAAACCATGGTGATTCCTTGGAAAATGTTTCATTTAGGGCAAGACTTATGGGGATACTTCTGGGGATTGCCTGTTTCTGAGTCTTCAAATGCTGAAGGGGGACGGGGTCTCTAAGGCCTCAGGGGCACTCGGTGCCTCAGATGGAGGTTGTTACTATTACTTGGTACCATGATTGTCACAGTGGAAATCTCTTACATGTGTCTAACACTTCACAATTTAAAGCCTTTTGAATTTTCTTTTCATCTATTATTATGTTCTGATCTCAGAGATGTGATCTGGGGGGCCATATTTAAAAATTTTATAGGGGCGCCTGGGTGGCTCAGTTGGTTAAGCATCCGACTCTTGATTTTGGCTCAGGTCATGATCTCAGGGTCATGAGATCAGGCTCCACGCTCAACAGGGGTCTGCTTGAGATTCTCTCTCTCCCTCTCCCTCTGCCCCTCCCCTGCTCATGCGCTCGCACGCATGCGCTCTCTCTCTCAAGTAAATAAATAAATAAAGTATTTTTTAAAAAGTCTTGTAAAAATCAGATACCCTTTGCAATTTATCTGAAAGCCTAGTTTTAGAATCAGGCATGATTTTTCATTCATTCAACACACGCATTTATTGCATATCTGTTACGTGCCAGGCACTGTATAAGACACTCAAGATACACAGATGAAAAGTCACGACTGCTGCTCAGGTTGGAGGCATTGATACAAAGTGGTGAGGACTATAATGAAGGTGTCCTTCAAGGCTCTGGGAGCTCTGGACAAGAATGCTTGACTCTGCCTGGACAGAAGTGGGGAGAGGGGTCCAAGATGATGGTGATGTTGAGGATGAGGATGGGGCGGTGGTGCTGATGATAGATAGCATCAACAATACATGGTTCTTACCACATGCCAGGCACTCTTCTGGTGCTTTACACGTACTAACTCACTTAAACCTCACAACCGCCTGTGAAGTAGGGGCTCTTATTATTTCCATTTGACAGATGAGAAGATTGAGGCATGCAGGGATTAAATTGGTTAAGATTATACCAGTAAGGGGTGGACATTATCTACTGTTTCTTGGGTTTCTGGACCAAAACCAGCAGCAGTAATACTGGTAAAGAACAGGGTCCGTGGCTACGGCAAACCCCACTTTCCATGGTCTGTTGGATGCCGACTTATTTCTTTTTTTTTTTTTTTTTTTAAAGATTTTATTTATTTATTCGACAGAGATAGAGACAGCCAGCGAGAGAGGGAACACAAGCAGGGAGAGTGGGAGAGGAAGAAGCAGGCTCACAGCGGAGGAGCCTGATGTGGGGCTCGATCCCACAACGCCGGGATCACGCCCTGAGCAGAAGGCAGGCGCTTAACCGCTGTGCCACCCAGGCGCCCCGGATGCCGACTTATTTCTTGAGCTGGTCCTTGAGCTTGGCCAGTACATTGAGGGCCTTCCTACACAGATGATAAGCCTGGTTTGTGGCCCTGGTCCCATGTACTCAGCCCAGCATGGAAAAAGAGCAATGGTTAAGATATGGGATTTCAAATGAAACAGCTGTGGGCTGGACTTCTTGTCCCATCAATTCTTAGCTCTTGACCTCTGAGCCATAGGTTCCCCACCTAAGGAATGGGGATAACAGCTCTATCTGTGCCTCTGTGGCCTCACATGTCAGCTACCTCTTCCTCACCCTACCCGCCTCAATGACGAGGCCCCAGAACCACACAGATGCTGAAAATGAGCCAACCTGGAAGCCTGTGGAGTTCCCCGGCATGATTGGAGCCATTGTTCTGTTGCTGGGGAGGGACCGCCAGCAGGGGAAGCAGGCGGAGGGTTTCAGTGCCTTCCTCAGACATCTGCCTCAGAGATTTCCTCTGCCTTGCTGTCTGGAGATGGAAGCTCTTCCTTCAGAGGCTGAACTGAGTGGAGTTGAAAGACTCTACTTCATGGAAACAACAGTTGTGACGGGCCGGGGGCCTGGCAAGGGGGCTGGAAGTGGGCTTCGCCCGGGCATGTGTCCCTGGGGTACACCTCAGAGAAACCTTGGGGCCAACAGCACACACTCTGTTTACTCAGGGGTTTCCTCGCTGAACCAGCTGAGGAAACAGCTTTGTAAGGAAAGGGAAAACAGATGGGTTAGGCAAGGTACCCAGTGGGCCTGACGGAGCCCAAGTGGCTGCCTGCACATTGCCTCCTGCTTCAGTGCCAAGGGGGGCAGAGCGCAGTGGCGTTCCCGCCCCGCGCGGGCCTAGGGCCAGCTGTGTGACTGCAGGCCCTTCAGAGGGGCCGGCCTGACGGACAGCACCTCCTGGGTGCGCTGGGTACTACTGAGGGAGGGCCATGAACTCTTGGAAGGCTGTCAGCCCCTTAAGTAATTTTGAGAGGAAGAAATTTGCCTGTTTGTGACAGAACTGTCTCTTCACTTCCTTCATTCCGCTCACCCTCCGCCTTGGTGGAAGGGGCTTTTTAAAGCACAGTCATGCATCGCAATTATGCTGTGAACGGTTCTGATATTAGCAAGAGTGAGGTTCGTTTGTCTGATGAGGGTTGCACTTGGAAAAATGAATTCATGTGGCTCTTTGACAATGAAGGGTAGGCTCCAGAGGCCTCATGGCTCTGGGCCCTGGGTGGTGCTGGCAGTGGGGGTAGAATGCAGAGGGTGGAAGGAAGGAGGGAGGGAAACCGAGGAAGCAGGAACTTAGGCACATTTAGAGCTTGACTCTGTCGGGTCTGCAAGGCAACTCGATTGGAAGGAAATAGATGGCATCTTCCGGACTCCAGTTACCTGTGATCAGCTAGGAGAAACACTGGATTCTTTCTGGAATTGGACTGTTTTAGGGGAGAGTAAAACAGACCTTAATGCAATGGCCCAGGTATTTGCTGTGTGCCGGCACCGTGCTTCCTGCCCAGGAGAGCTGGAAGAGCGGTGGGTGCTGAAGGGCTGGCGCGCTTGCTGGGGGAGGGTGGGGACGAGTCCTGCAGTGGCGATTGTGAACAGCAGGATCTAGGAACAGTGGGAGCCTTCTGCGGGTGACAGTCAAGGGAGGAGCCAGGGAGGAGGCAGGTCTGCTGGCCCTGAGGGATGACAGGACCGAAAGAGGGAATGGGAGTTGGGGTTGGGCCAAGCACACCCCATTCCAGAGCTGGCTTTTCAACCCGGCTGTAGCATAGTCTTTGAGAGAAAACTGTTCCCTGCGTTCAGATCCTCCTTCCTGCCAGGGATTCCTGGCCTCTGACCAGTCAGTGTGCAGGACTGGATCCAGGATGCGAGGCTGTACTGAAGAGCCTGACCAATCTGGGTTTGATGGCTCAGAGAATTCTCTGGACTCTGGACTCTGGTGTCCTGGCAGAGAAGCCCCAGCTGTACATATGCACTGGGAAATAAGGGAGACTGAACTGAGGGAGACACTGGCAGAAGCTCAGGAAGTCTTTGCTGCTTGGAGAAACAAGCACAGTGCCCACTGGGCATGCAGGCAGCGTCTCTGCCCAGACCCGATGTTGGAGAGTCACAGCCGAGCAGAGAGCGGGGGGCCGCTGGGCCTGCAGGCTGTGCTGGTCTGGGCTCAAGCATGTGGCCTGCCTCCGAGAGCTTCTGCTGGTGCCCAGATGGCTTCAGAATGCCTGGTATACCTTTCCAGCTCTTATGTCCAAGTCTGCAAACCTCCTGGTCGGTCCTCCAGGGACTTCCACCAGAGAGATACAGCCTCACGTGGTCCGGACTGTTCTCCCCAAGACCAACACCCACCCTGCCCCACCTTGTTTATCTGCCCTCTGTCCCAAGGGCATGTTACACCTCCTAGAAAAGTATTGCTCCTCCCCCACGCCATTTTGCAACTATTTCAAAAATGTTCTCCCTTTTGTTTTCTCCTTCAAGAAGTTTATAGGACGGAAGAATCTCAGAATGGTTGGTGCAAGTAATGAGAAAAGCAGGATTGGATGGGTAGTTCCAATGTCAGGGGATTTGGAATAAGAAATACTTTTCTCTTGTCCGTGCACGCAGTAGGGAAATAGCTTTAGCCATTCCAAGAAATGGGAGTGTTGCAGAGCATTTACTGTACCTCGATAGCAAAGTGCATCATATATAGTACCTTATATTCACAAGCAGATTTTATACAGAATCAAGAATATCATTTTGAATCCAGGGAAGGGTGTCAGATTAATCTTATACTACTACAACTAGCATTTGCTGCGATGCCTGCAGTGTACAAGACGTCCTGAGGTCAGAGCTGAGAGTTCTCTGGTCAGTAGCGTCCAAGGGGAACGATCCAGAGGGAAGATTTTATTTATTTATTTATTTATTTATTTATTTATTTATTTATTTATTTGTTAGCATAGGGGGAGTGTGGAGAGAAGGAACACAAGCAGGGAGAGTGGGAGAAGAAGGCAGGAAGAGGGAGAGGGAGAAGCAGGCTCCCTGCTGAGCAGAGACACCCCCCCCCTCGACTCAGGGCTCTATCCCAGGACCCCAAGATCATGACCTGAGCTGAAGGCAGATGCTTAACTGACTGAGCCACCCAGGCGCCCCTAGAGGAAAGATTTTTTAAACAGTTGAACCACAGAGCTTAGAATTCAGTGCTTCATTCTGCTTTAGTAAGACCATTATTGCCATATATATATATTTTTTACACTGTAGACTATTTAGAGTTTATAAGAGGTGTTTTTAGATTGTCATTTAATGTGTGCTCTGATAACACACTATTTCATTTCTAGGTTTGTTTTTAGGATCTAAGTGTGCTTAACTCAAGTTCTCTGTGTAGAGGCTGTGTTAAGGCCTTTGATACTTAGCATGTTTATTTTTTATTTCCAACCAGAAAATTCGCAATAACAGAATCTTTTTCCTTTTGTCAAAATGGAGCCCTATCAATGCAAAATTTTCAGCAAAACAGCTCTATTTTTTTATTGCCGCCTCGGAATGTGCACATGATCCTGCCTCTACTTTTTTAAATGTGTGGCAGTCACAGTGGTTCAGGCCCCTACCATCTCTCTCGTTTATTATTGTAATTACATGACTACTTTTACCTCCACTCTTATTCCCCCTCCTGTTCATCAACCACACCGGTGTCAAACTGAATTTTGAAAGTGCAGGTCGAAGAAAGTGGACCACACACGGACAAGGGTGTGTGCGAGTGAGTTATCTCAGAGACACGTGGTGTGAATGGGTACAGCCCTTTGAAGGGCAACATGGTCACGTCTATAGAGTACGAGAACGGACACCCTTTGACTTGAAATTCCACTCCAGGAATTTGTCCTATAGACATCCTTGCACATGCAAAGATGTAGTGAAGATGTCAAGGCACTGTTTATAATGACAAGGCACTGGAGCTGAAGGACCGTTCATCGGCAGGAGCTATCAAAATGAATGATGGTATTTGGCCGATGGCATTTGTAAGGGCCGTTTGCTTGTTGCTACCCTAGAATCAAATTCTGTTTGCCACCTCCTAAAGGTTGGTTGGTATTGACCCCTCTCCCACCTCCAGGGGTGAACCAGCTGGTGGGAGGCAATCAGTCCATCCTATTTCCCTGGCTTCAGAACTGTTTTGTGTAAAATGAAATCTTGTCTAATCAGAAAGAACATGAGGCTGGAAGAGCTGCAGCCACGAGAGGAAAGCCTGAGCTTCTAGGAGGCCGGAAGGCGGCTGCTGCAGAAGGTGCTGACCCCAGGATTTGTGGCTGCAGGAAGGAGCCTACTGATGGCACGCTAGGGGACTCATTTCAGCTGGTTTGAGGTAAGTTGTCTTACATTTACTACCAGAAGGATCCTCGGTGCTGAAGAATGCTGAGAGGCCTTGAAAGAAAATGAGGTTGGTCTACTTTTGTCCATGTGGAGTTATCTCTGTGATACTTTGTGAAATGAAGGTGTTAAACAGTGAATATAGAAGATATTCCCTTCTATACAAACAAAGGCTGTGAGAATGAGTTCGTGTGTGTGTGGGTGTGTGATGTTTGTAAGTGGTCTCAGCTAGCCCATGCAGTACCTTTAAGCAAATTAGGAAAAGGTCCCTGCTCTGGTGCATCTGATGCAGCCCCAGGCCATGGAGCAACTTGGCAAGCAAGTATGCAATGACTCGTCCCGGGGCTGGGTGGCTTTGTGCAGTATACAACCTGTACAACAGTGTGCTATGGACCTTTATATATATGCTTGTATGTACCTCTGGTAAAATATATGTAAAACTAGAAATAGAGGTTGCTTCTGGGAAGAGAAGACTCAGTTTGGTGGTAGTGGGCAGAAAGGAGTCTTGTCCTTCTGCACTGCACTTGAGGGTTACCTGAATTTTGCTACCATGTATACAAATTACTTAAAAGAAAGCAAACGAAAATACAGGTTTGATCTTAGTTACTCCCTTGCTTAAGGAAAAACCTTCAACAAATCCTCATGGAGAAATGCCAGATACCCCAGCACACCCTGCAAAGGCTACAGCTGGCCTTAGCCTGCCGCCCTACCCCGGCTCTGGCTGCTGCCTTCCCTCACGCTTCTGCAGGGCGGGTGAGCTCGAGATCCTTCTTACAGCGCATGCTCCTTGGCTTCTGTGCCTTTGCACAGGCTGTTCTGCTCTTCCCCAGGCTCCACCCAAAGGACTCTTGTCATCCTCTGGGGCCTCCTTCCTTGGAAGCGCCCACAGGCCTTGCGCTTTTCCCTTTCTTGCTACCTACCGCCGTTTATTGGAATTACTGGCTAGTCTGTGAGTGAACTCCTGGAGACCATTGACCGGACCCAGGACAGTCAGGGCTGGTGACAGGACGGGAAGGGGCACTTCATAGCTGTTCCATGAACAAAGGGAGATGAGTTCAGATCCCAGCTGTCTCTTTGCCAGACTGTTCTATCCTTTCAGATTTCTGTTCTCTTGCAGCTGCCGGTTCTCATCGGTGCTTGGTCTGTCTGCCTAGTAGCGATTAGCCAGGTAGTAGCCGAGTGAGGGTTTCCAGCCCAGAGCAGACGGCGCTTCCTCACTCCGAGTGGCTCAGGGGAGTCCTCTGTCACCTCACCACGGGTGCATGTGAGAGTCTGTTCTTCGTCTGCCGTGACACGCACGCCGTCTGTCACGCAGTGTTCGTCCGGTTTGTAACATGAGGAAGCGGGGACGCCGAGCGCGGGGGGAAGAGCATTTGTGGAGATACGGTCTGTCCCGCCGTCTGCCCGCCTGGTGAGCCCGGGGGCCTGGGGACACGTCCAGGAGCCAGTACCAGGGAGCCTCCACTCCTGGGAGATAGTTACCGCGCGGGGAGAAGTCTGCTCCCTGCACGTCAGGCCAGGGAGGCAGCGTCTTGCAGGAGCGAGATGGGACGAGGCGGCAGTGGGCCCTCCCTCCCACAGAGGAGCTGGCCGGTCGTGCTCAGGGAGGAGCCGGCCACTGCCGGGGCGCCCCGGGTGCTCGGGAAAGACCTGGCACATGGTGCACGAGGAAGGCGATGAGCCATCAAACCCGGCTCTGGTTTCAGCCTTCAAGAGCCATGGGTGGTCGAGGGGGCTACGGTTGGGGTCTGGGAAAGATGCGGTGTCCCAGGCGTTGGACGGCAGGTGCGGCCTGCCGCTCGTCTATGTAGTGTCTTTGTATGAATCGGGGGGAAGAAAAAGCGCCCCTTCTGGGCTGACACAGCCCCACGCTTGGGCTGGCAAGTTGGAGGTGCCTCTGTCCAAAGAAAAGAGTGCTCATTACTCTGGGTGGGCACGAGCCCGGGCCAGGCCCCTGGGTCTCAGCTCCCACTTACCCTCTCCGCTGGCAGCCGTCACGCAGTGCGTGAATTGCACAACCGCACACTTGTGGCCCGGGAGGCATAACTTTGGGGGCATTTAGAAAGGCGAGATGTGACTTGGTAACTGATGGTTCGACCGTTATTTAGGGTTGCTTTTCTCCAAGCGTGGAACTCCTTATCAGAATCACCTCAAGTACTTGACAAAGATGCGTATTCCTGGGACCCACCTCAGAATAACTGAATTAAACTCTCTGAAGGGTGGGGCCTGGCAATCAGGACTTTTAACCAGCCCCCCAAGATGTTTCTAATGCCCACCAAAGCCCACGAATTGCTGGCTGAGCGGCTGTTCTGTCAGCAGTCCTTGGGATCTGCATATTTGGGGATCTAGAACGATCTGACTGGACAGAGGAACAACAGACCATGCCTCCCCGGAGCTCTGCGGTATCATCTCATGGGTCCTTGAGGTCTCCCTGAAGGCTGCTTCTCTGGGGTTAGGGGCTGATGTCATTGTTTTTTCTGGCACCACTGCTTTGCTGTTTCTAAAAAGTACTTTTTAAAGTATCAGCTTTTAGGATAAAAACTCTAGGAATCTTGAAGCAAAGAGTGGGTACTACTCATAATGCCACCCTTGACCTTCCTCCTCAGCCTCAGGCTCGTTTCCTGCCTCCGGGTCTTGTGGTTGAGAATGTTTCCGGCTGAATCCCTTTAAAGGAAGTCTTCTGGAGACACTTTTGTTTCCATCTTCCATGAAGGTTAAATTACATTATCCTAAATTCCAAGAGGCTGATCAGCTTGCTTTGTTGAACTGGTATTTCTGTCATTTTGAGTAATGCTTGAAATATGAATGTGATGGCCCATATCTGGCCACCCCTCTTTTATTTAGAGAGTTTTACTGGAGCAGAATTTTAGCTGAGCTCACATGTACAGATAGCCATTGCTCTGGGCCACAGGGCCTCGTTTGTATAGCTCAGCCTCCCTCCCTTGGGGAAATGAAGTCATTCATACTCATTGTTCACTACTATAGAAGGAATGTTTGTGTCCCCTCAAAACTCATATGTTAAATCCCAACTTCCCATGTGATGATCCTTGGAATTGGGGCCTTTGGGAGGTGATTAGGTCATGAGGGTAAAGCCCTCATGAATGGGGATTAGTGCCCTTATGAAAGAGATCCCACAGAGCTCCCTTGCCCCATGCCCCTCGCCCCCTGTGAGGACTCATCAAGAAGATGGCCATCTGGGAACCAGGAGACAAGCCGTCAGCAGACACTGAGTCTGCCGGCATCTTGATCTTGGTCTTCCCAGCCTTCAGAACTGTGAGAAATAAATGTTTGTTGTTTAAGCCCCCCCAGTCTATGGTATTTTCGTTACAGTAGCCCGAACTAAGATGTTCACATTGTTGACCTTGTGTCAAGCACAGTGCAAGATACACCAGTGTGGGAGGTTGAGCACTGCCTTCAAGGTGTTTGATCTAGAACCCCGCTGTCCAATATGGTAGCCACCAGCCACATGTGGCTGTTGACCACTTGAAATGTCCCGATGGAGATATGCTAGAAGTGTAAAATACACACTAGATTGGAAAGACTTTGTAGGAAAAAAAAAGCATGTGAAACATCTCATTAATTATTGTTTTATATTGATTGCATGTTGAAATCATAATATTTTGCATATATTTAAATAAAATTTATTATTAATTTTACCTATTCTAATTTTTTTAAAGATTTTAAAAAATTTATTTGACAGAGAGAGAGCACAAGGGAGCTGCAGGCAGAGGCAGAGGGAGAGGGAGAAGCAAGCTCCCTTCTGAGCAAGAGAGCCTGATATGGGGCTCGATCCCAGGACCCTGCGATCATGACCTGAGCTGAAGGCAGAGTTTAACCAATTGAGCCACCCAGGTATCCCTCTTTTTACTTTTTAAAATGAGTCAGCTAGAAAATTAAAAATCACAGATAAAGCTCACATTATATTATTATTGGACAGTGCTGCTCTGGACGGTGGGAAAGACACGTAACTGACAATCGTAAGGCCATGTGATTACTGGTGGGCTAGTAGGACAGGGTGAGCTAGGAGTAGTTTGAAACAGCCCTAACTCAGCCTCGGGAGCTAGGAAAAGGCTTCTGGGAGGAGGTGATACCTAATTGAGACCCAAAAGCTGAGTAGCAGGGAGGTGCAGAGTGAGGTGGTGAGGGGTGTTGGAGGTGACAGGGCACGGTGCATTTGGGCAGCTGGAAGCAGTGCAGGGAGGCTGTAGCTGGATGTAGGGGTGGGGGAGAAATCGCCTGGAGAAGGAGGGAGGAGTCAGGCTATGGGGAGGGGGCACTCTGCTTCTTTTTTGAGGGAGAGCTCTGACCTCCTTTTCCTGGAAGTGGAATTGGAGGTGTTAGAAATGAACGAATATTTGGTTTCCTTTCCACCTGGGGCGGGATTTGGGGGGTTGGGGGAGGAAATGCTCAGCAGCCCTGGGGGCAGGAGAAAAGTGTTTAAATATTTGCCCCTTTTACCGAGTGTGGAACTGATGAACTAGAGCAATTCTTATCAAAGAGAGTGTGTATATATCTATATATCTATATTTATCTATATAGAAGTACTTTGTAAGTATAATGCTCCTGTATAAGCATTACTTCATTATGCTCAGTTGGCCCTTGATCTTTCCATAAGAATATTGAAATTATAAATTCCACGTTTGGGAAAATTACAATATTTGCTTCAGATTTCAGACCATTTTATTTTTAGAGGAGGTGATTTTTAGTAACAGCGATCTTAATAAAGATAATAATAATAGCAATCCTTTTTAAAGTGAAATAATCTGAAGAGAGTAATAGTTCTGCTGCTGGAGGTTCACAGTGTTGTAGGAATGGCACAGCCCAGGTGGTAAACCAAGGGTATCACAGCATTTTACCTTCCCATAAGGTACAGCGCATTCAGAAGTTAAAGACCAAAGATTTTTACATAAATGAACCGTCAGAGTCTCTCTATTCTTACACAACGCATCTTTACTCAGATGCCTATTGTCATCAAAATTCCAACAAAGTAGTAAACTAAATGCTTGGCGTGGGATGTTCAGGAAGTTTTGCTTCTGTGTGTGGTTTGGCTTTGCTCTTAACACACAGTAAAACTGTTAGCATCTGGGAGTACATTTATCTGGAAGCGGTTAGTTTGCACATTGCCTTCTTTGCTTTGGGCTTTCTCTAGGGATTGGGGAAAGGCAGAATTTGTCCACAGCAAAGGGTTTCCCACAGATGAATGTCCTTTGGCCCCTGGGAGGCTCAGAATTGGATTACTTCCGCCTAAGAAAAGAGATTCTCCAGAAAAGGGGATGATTTGGGACGTTTGTTCATTCATCTTTTTAATTTATGGGGTACCTATTGTATGCCAGGGACTGTACTGGTCCCTGAGAAGAGACGAATTAAAAAGGAGCCCTTTCTTGAATTGAGCTTATAACCAGGTCAGAGAGATCGACATAAATTCAAAGAAGTCAGCTGCGATGTGGTTTAATATCACAGCGAAGGTGAGGATGCAGAGCTCTGAAGGCTGTGAAGGGAGGAAGGCACTCATGTTCTGCCTGCATGGGGACAGACAGGGCAGGAAAGCCTTCGCCTGTGAGAGTACATGGCTCGTTTGGAGAGTTGTGGGCTGGTGGACAAAGCAAATGAGAGAGAAAGTGCTGGACAGGACTGGTTGGTAGAGGAAGAACCAGGAAGAACTTGGTATATGGGTGTGGACTTCCTGCAGGAGAGTTTTTAGCTGGCGAGTGACAAGGTCTAGTCTGCTTTAGCAAGAGCTCCAGTGCTGGTGAGGTCTATAGATAGGAGGAGGAAGGAGTGCTCCACAGGGTGGGGTCCAGTCCGTTGGAAAACTAGAACTGTTGGCAGTTCCTTTTCTTCTCTCTGGAAAATGTCCAGCCAGCCCCTTGGACCACTAGGCGAAGGTGGCATTGCCTTAGGGTGCAAGAATCCCCAGCTCCATATGCAGGGAGCACATGGGGCCTGTCGTGGGCATTCAGATCAATCACCGCCTGTCCGCTCATGACTTGGCCTCTTGGCCCACACTCCCGGTTCAGAAGGACCTTAGTCACCAAGGAGGGACATCTCAGTGAGTCTCAGCGGGCAGCCTGCTTTGGCGGGGGCTGGCCAGCTGGTGGTGTAGGGCTTGTCTCTTGCCCGGCGCCTGTGTCTCTAGGGCCGACGGAGAGGCCGGACTCTGCTGGGTGATGCTGGGCCCGCAGGACCATGACTGAGCGGCAGGAACCTTGGTGAAATGTGAAGTTTCCGTTGGCTGCCGGCCACTGTTCCCACTGCACGCTGACGCTCCACCCTGAGGCAGGATGCCCTGCCCTGCAGAGCAGTTGGAAGTGATAAATACATTTGTTTTTGAATTAGAACCTTTCCTGGCACTGGGGGGAAATGCATCTGTGGCTGGCCTGGCCTTGCCGTCCTCAGCTTGCTCTCCGGCACAATCCAGAGCCATAGGTAATGATTACACGGGTTTGCCTGAGCCCAAACCTCCAAGGACAGCGGCGCTGAGATGAAGGGCCCCGGGATGGCTTAAAAACATCAAAGATAGCCTAATCACGCCATGCCTGGAAATCAAAGCCTAGCCCCGCCTTGCCCCTCATTTCCCCTATTATGGCAATCTGCTCCGCTTATCTCAACTCTGTGAGTGGCAGAGGTCAGATCGCCCACAGGTACCCTGCGAAGGAGGCTGGGCACTTATCCAGCAGGGAAGCGGCATTATTTTGCTCGTCACCTGCTTAGCTACATTGAGCAATCGGGTGCATTTTTTAAATGCACTGGAGACTTCTGTGAACTCTAAACCAGAGGTGTACTCCTGATAGTAGAATTGCCTTTGGCAGGAGCATGCTGGCCAGGAGAGATGGGCCCATTCAAGGAGGGGCAAGGGGCTCTTCTGGCTGCTCCGCTGGGCAGCTGGCCCCTGCATTGGAAAGGTCCTTGTGCAGCACACCTGTAGACAGATACCTGCTGGGCACCTGTATTTGCCACCCGCTTATTGTGGGAGCAAGAAACTACAGGGGTTTGTTCTCTTTTTTTTTCGTTTTAAGTAATCTCTACACCCAACGTGGGGTTTGAACTCCGCCCTGAGATCAGGAGTTGCATGCTCCACTGACTGAGGCAGCCAGGCGCCCCTACTACAGTTTTCACTTAAGCGGTGCTATGGGCTATTAACCAGTGAATTGTTTGGATAGCCCCAATTATCTTTGGTGGTTATGTTTTGGCTAACTTCTTAGGAGGGAGAAATTAAGATACTGAAAATCATTTTGCTTTTTATTGCCCCAAGCTGGTGAGATACGTCTTCCTTTGATAAAGAACAAAACCCAAAAGTCTACTGTTCGTTTTCCAAGTCATGGTTGTTCTGTTTAAGTATAACTTAAAGAGGGACTGAGGACCATGGATTTGCTGAATCAACAAACAGTGTAACATTGCAGTTAAGAATTCAGTCTGAAGATGCAGCCACTAAGCCAGATGGTCCCAGAGCTGTGTCACACTGGGCAAGTTAGTCTCTCTTCTAAAGTTTCTTTATCTGTAAAAGGGGGACGCAAATATTCCCCGCCTCATAAGGCCATTGTGAGGATTAAAAGGAAACTGGGGTAAAGGTACTGGATCAGTGTTTGGTAACATTGTTACACGCTCCTCTGTGCTAGGAATAGGTGAGCAGAATATGGTGCCTTTTTATAGGAGTTCCAAGTCCAGTGGGAGAAGCAGAAACTGACACATATACTAAGCAAAGAAATACAGAAATGTACAGCATACTAGTGAACTCGGGAGTATTCATGGGGTCATTACGGAAGACTTTGCAGAAAAGGGAACCCCTAGCTGAGATCGAACACCTTGACTTCAGGAGTTCAGCAGGTAGACAAAGATGGGGACGAAACCTCTGGACAGTACCCGCACCTGAACAGAGAAGAGCAGGAAAGAGCATGGTCCAATCTGAGAACCATAGGAATTATTGAAAGGTAAAAATTTTAAAAGAATAAAATCATGACACTCATGGAA
This sequence comes from Ursus maritimus, assembly GCF_017311325.1. Lineage (NCBI taxonomy): Eukaryota > Metazoa > Chordata > Mammalia > Carnivora > Ursidae > Ursus > Ursus maritimus. The sequence continues at coordinate 58,447,559 of NW_024423343.1, read as the reverse complement.
TTATAAATTGAGCATCTGTCAAAGGCTTTATTTAATTCATTAATTAATAAGGAAACCAGGAAGGATGTTACAAATGGTTCAGAGGAGAATTCAAAGGACATCTACGTGTAAGTGACCAGAAAAGAATTTGCAAATAGATACAAAACTGGTCAATATCCACAGGGCAAGAATCTGCATGTCTGGGGACACAGTGTGAGTTTCTATGGCCAAGAATCAGTTACCTCGCTTCCAGTAAATAAAAATAGAGAATTCAAAATATACTCTACATTTATGGAAATAAGATGTAGTCTACAAATTATAGAAATAAAACAGCTCAAAACACAGAAGCATGAAGGTAACTTGGTAGGATGCACTGAACAGGACACTCAGTCATGTTTTTTTGGCCCATTTCAAAAATGTTCATGATTGTTCCCCGACAGTGAGTTAGTTTTATTGGAGAACTAGAGGGGAGGGCGGGAAGTAGATGAGAGGGAGATAGGGCCTGAAATGCAGACAGGGACCAAGTGTAGAGACCCAACCTTCGTGCCCGGAAGTCAGAAGTCTGCAGCCCACCACAAAGGGTGGACTGTGGGAGACTGCGGCTGGAGTGTGGGGCCCAGGGAAGAAGCAAGGTCTTGAACCATGTGGGGAGAATGGAGAGGAGGCCTGGGAGTGAACTAGATACAAAATGAAGGGAAATCTGGGATGACTAGGGTTTCAGGAGGACAAAGGGATATGCCTGAAGAGACTTTGAGGGAAGAGCCTTTCCCTTGTGTATACCCAAGGGTACAATTTTCTCAGGAGGCCCTCATGGAGTCATTTGGAGATGTGGACCTTCGACGCTGACCTGACCTCTCAGTTAAAGAGAAGAAAATTTCAAACAGATAGCTTTCTTGGGAGAAAGTGCATGCCTTGATTTTTTTGGTCTACATTTTCTAAGTACTCTGATTCCCAAGATATAATTTGGAAAAATCATATATAACAACTTCTCTCCCTAACCGATTTGGGTCCCTTGATTTTGTCATGTAGATGGGTACTCATTTCGCAGTTTTCCTTACACTATTGCCCTACCCCCATCCATGCTTCTCATCTGGCTTCCTTGTCCTTCGCCTTCTGGTTGGGTTCGACGCCTGGAGTGTAGGAGGGGAAAGAGGCCAGGAATTTGTTTCTGCAGCTTTCTCCCAGCTTTGGTGAGGTCTGGCCCTGCAGAGCGCCCCCCCCCCCCGCCCCCGTGACAACAGCCACTCCTGGGCTTCAGCTCCCAGCTAGGCTGTCCAACACCTTCTCCTCCCTTCACCTCTCTGGGCCTGAGAATGTGGTATGGGTTGAGTAGTGCCCCTCCAAAATTCCTGTGTTGAAGTCCTAAGCCATAAGTAAGGTATAACTGCAGGTATAATTACTTAAGATGAGGTCATACTGGAGTAGGGTGAGCCCCTCCACAAATATGGCTGGTGTCCTTATACAAAAGAGGAAATCTGGACACAGGCACACAGGGAGAACGCCATGTGAAGATTGGACTTATGCTGCCGCAAGCAAGGGACTGCCAGGATCGAGGAGTGGGGCCTCAAACAGAGTTTTCACCAGAGCCTTCAGAAGGAGCATCGCTTTGTTCACACCTTGACTTCAGTCTTCCGGACTCCAGAACCGTGAGACAATAAATTGCCATTGGTTAAGCCACTCAGTTTGAGGTAACTTGTAGCAGCTCTAGCAACTGAATACAGGGTGGTAAAGGCTTGTTGGCTCCTTAACCCCACCTACACCTCCAAATAATAGTCTCTTCATTAAAAAGCCTCTGGAACTTTCAGTTCAGAGCATTGTCTTTCTCTGGCCAGGACCAGCACGATAGATTGGCTATTGTGTCTATTACTCTCCCTTTCCCCTTTGACTTCCCTGCTGAGAGATGCTATGTTCCTGATCGTTATGTGCTCTTCTCAGTTGTTTCGCGTGAGAGTCCTTGTGGATGGTAAACTCGGGAGTATTAGCGTGGAGAATAGCTCATATTTGCTGAGCCGACACCTCCGTGAATGGCAGCCTGCCCGGGGAGAAGGTGGTAGCCGGACACACGCGCACCACTTCCTTGTTGTTTTACAGGCAGACTCTTGAGTGGGGTGCCTACCATCTGGATGACTGGTTCGGCATTCTAGGCCCTCATGTTTGGGTTTCCATATTGGGATCACGTCCATGTAGGGGTCTTCACCTTAAACTCCAGGAAAAGCAATATTAGACCTAAATAGACACACTTGTTTGCGTCAAGCCTTAGTGTCACCAAAGGGCTTGCTGTGTGCTGTGGAGTGCTGCATCCTGTCTGCTCTCGCGAGTTGGAAACACAAGTATCTCTTTATCCCAGCGGCACTCTCGTCTCTTCTTATGAGCCTCTGGACAAAGCTTAGCCTGTATTCTTTGGCTGGGTTTCCAGATTTCTCCCCACACCAGCACAATGAAATATCTCTTCTTAGCCCGAGTAGGCTTATTTATTTTCTCCAGTTAGGGCAAGACACATCACCAGTCATTATCGGGGGTGATAAAGTGACACTTACGCAAGGTCATACAGATGGCAGATGGCCATACTGTTAATTTTCTCACACTCAAAATACCAACATCTGTGCTTTTAACTGTGAGTGGCCCTTATATGTTTAAAAGCTGGTTTGATTTATCTCAGTTCTGGAACATCCTCTCCCTAGAATGTTGTGCCAAACAAATGGATCTGTGGTGGTTTGAGAATCCTCGTAGCACTGCAGTCATAAAGTTTACAATAATAAATTTCTTTCATATTGTTAATGTTTTCCAGTAGTTTTCAAAGTAGTTCTATTCATAAAAACTCTCTGGCCTATCAGAGTAGTTGATCCTACCCCAATTTACCAATCATCTTTTTTTTCCTGGCCAGGGTATCCCCTGATTTATAGATAGTAAATAGGTAAATATTTTTTATTTTAATATTTTTATTCTTTATTCATGAGGGTGATCTGGCTTTCCATTTTGGGGAATATTATAAAACTGCTTTTTAAAAAGCACAGGTGATGTATCGATTTGACAAATCTTTTTGAAGGTGGAATGACCAAAAAGTATAGGAAATCCTGGTCTTTGAAAATGCAAACGATTCCTCACTCAGCAAATAGATCCAGTTCCCCAGAAAGATTTTAGTACAATCCAAATAGATTAGAATAGAAAGAAAAGTCAGAGGCTTTTCCCTTTGCCCAGCCTTAATGGAACATGTGGGTCAGTTCTCATGGTCGTGGCTGAGCCACTCCAGCCGCACTCAGCATCTTACAGGTACGTTTAGAGACCAACCCACCCTCTGCTCAGGGCACCATCAGGGTTCCCTCCTCACACCCAGGAGTATGCCTGGGAAGGACTTGCTCAGTTTGTGAAGACAGTGCCTCCTTGGGAAGCTGAGCCTGTGCCCGTCTCCTGGTGACTCCTGCAACACACCGAGCCTGACCTCAAGTGTGCTGGGGGTGGAGCCAGCAGCAGCAGCACAAGGCTTTCATAGGACCGGTCCAGTGTTCACATGCTGTATTGGTTCCTACAGCTTCTCTAACAAACTACTACAAACACGATGGCTTAAAAACAACAGATATTTATTGTCTAACAGTTCTGGAAGGCCCAGCACCTTCGGAGGACCCAAATCCAGGTGTTGGCAAGGTTCGTCTCTTCTGGGGGTTCTAAGGGAACTACCCCAGCGCCCTCTCATAGCTTCTGGTGTTACCCGCCATCCTGGTGTGCCTCGGCTTGCCGGTGCTTCGCTCCAGTCTCTGCCCCTGCCTTCACATGTCCTTCTCTATATGTCTGTCCAAATGTCCCTTTTCTTAAATGGACAACAGTGATTGGATTAGGACCCACCCTAACCCAGTCTGAATGTATCTTAACTTGATTCCATCAGCAAAGATCCTGTTTCTCAATAAGGTCACATTTACAGGAACTGAGGGTCAGGACTTCAGCTTATCTTCTTGGCCTACACGGGTCTACCCAGCGTGCATGGAAGCAAGGAGCCACAGCATTTTAGAATTGAAAAGTGCTGCTCAAGTATTCCAGACATGACCGAGTTAAAATCCTGGCTTTCCAGCCTCACTGTGTTGGGGTCCGACTGCGCTCTGCTCCCCTGTCAGCAGGATGAGAGGATAGTAGCGGGGCCTGCCCTGGGAGCCCAGGAGGGGATTAGATGAGGATATCTGCGTGAAACCCAGTGGCTGGCACAGAACAAGCCCCAGTCAATATATATGCCTCCACGTACATCCAGTCAGCCTCTCATAAACGAGGAAGTGTCATGTGGGATCCCTGACAGTAAAAAAGGACACTTTCCCGCTGGTCTGGGAAATGTAAGTAAGCTTCGGGGATCAAGGATAAGTGCTTATGTGTGGTTATACTTTGATTTGAAAGAATAACCCTTTTGATGGTTATACAACACTGTGGTTTCTTGTATAAACTGTCAAATGATATCTTCTATTTGAACAAGTCTTCTCAGTTTTCAAAGTGTTTTTATGTCGTTCTCGCACAAACCCTGGGAAAGGAGCAGGGTAGGTATCAGTAATCCCATTTTATAGATAAGGAAACTAAGACGAGGGTTAAGAGATTTGCTTTAGATCCGCGAGTGTAGCAGAGATGGCTGGCTGCCCACCTGATTTATATTCTGTCCTTTTCCTTGCGAACAAGACCCCTGTCTTGTTCAGATTGTGATATGCTCAGCTAAAAAACACATGCCCAGACTTTTCCTAACAAGGCTGGCCAGTGATGCGTAAGCAGCAGCAGAGGACAGGGGAGCTTCCAAGACAACTTTTTAGAGAAGGCCACTCCATCGGGTAACAAACCCACCACCGCCACCCACGATGTGTGTGTGTGTGTGTGTGTGTGTGTGTGTGTGCGCGCTCGTTTTCATTTAAACCCAGGGCTGGTTGGTTAACATTTGAAGTTCCTAACTGAGAATCCACACCCCAGGGCTCGGTGGGTACATTTGGGAGGTGCTGATTAGCACTCTCCAAACTCCGCAGGAGACAACCACTTGTATCTTGACTACAGGGCCTGTTAATTAGCATAAAGATTATCATGGATGAAAGGTGAATTGGCCAGAAATATTTTAAAGGCACCGGTACCCTTGCATTACTGTGGTATTAGAGCCAGCTGTCTAGTGTAACCTCCCTTGGAGAGGCACTAGGATAGGGGCTCTTGAGTTTCGCTCCCTCTTGTGTACCAGAGGATTCAGCCCCCAATGCGACTAGAAGCTGAGCTAATTCTGCTATTGGAGTGCTGTCACTTCTGCCTTCCTCGAGTGAACTTTCCATGCAAAGTGTTGTCAGATGCTACTTCTCTGAGCTGATATGAACAAGTAGTATCACGTTTTTGTGTCTGCTTATTTGTAAATGTTTGCATGTATGGCAGAATTCTGAATGAGACCTGCCCTCATTTTGACACACCTCACAGGGAGGTAGTTGAGGAGGGGAACTGTAGTTCTCAAGTTCCTCAAACCAGTGGGGTCACCATTATCTATAGACAAAGTCATGAGGGACGTGGATGACCAAATTGACTGAGTTCTGTTGTCAACACCCTGGCAGCCATGTTTGAATGGGTGACCATCCCACTGGTTGTGTTACTTGGAACAGAGGGAGACACTGGCCCAAGCACTGCTCGTTGGGTCCTTTGTCTTGCAACTTTGTAACAGAGACCGAAAATACTGTTGTCAGGCTCTACTTATTGCTAAAATTGAGGTGGTGCAAAGGCAGGCATAGTGGGGAGGCCGTGTGGATGGACAGGGAAGGAAGGAGGTGGGCCAAGAGAGAAGGTGGGAGCCACACATGTGCAGAGACAGGGATAAGAGGCCACATGGCCCCGCGAAGTAAGGATGGCAGAGGGCAAAACTGTAGGAGGCTTCCTTGTTTCCATTGGCTTGCTAGTTCTGGGTCTCAGTTCCTGGGGAATGTCTGACTGATCTTGTCCCAAGGTTCTCTGCATCTTTATAGTAAATTACTCCTTATTATTGCTTAAGTGAGTTTAAAGTGCTCTCTGTTACTTTAACCAAAGAACCTTCATGCAATTCAATATCATGCTGGAATGTATATAAATACCTTCTTAAAAGGTTTGTATATCTGTGGGCTCTATTAATAGCCATTCCTCCCAGCTCCATTAACATACATCATACGTCTTGAACACACACACACACACACACACACACATGCCTTGATGTCTTAGGAGCACGTTTAGCTCTCAGACTCCCTAGTACACTTGACTAGATTTTAAGCAGATCGAATAGATCAATGAATAGAAAAATGTCGCTCAACTTCTCTTTGTGGTGACTCCTCCTTCTCATCAGTAAATCCAGCTCCGAGGGGAGTGTGCCGCAGGCCTGCCAGCCTAGCTCTTGGGCTGCTTCCTGTCCTTTCCCACTCAAAGCTCAAGGAAAGGAGTCACATGTGAAGCACCGCCCCATTCATTAGCCACTCCTTCACCACAGCGGCTCTCGCCGGCCCTGCGCCCTGCTCCGCTCTGGATGCCAGGAACGCGGAGGTGAGTGAGAGTCAGGGCCGGTGTGGATCATGCCTGCGGCGATTTCTCCGCTCGAAAGCGCTACTTTCATTTCTCAATTATATTTTCTGGTTTTCCAGCTTTCCCTTGCTACTCTCCTACTCGTATTTTCATTCTTTCTTGAAGTTTAATTTTTTTCTTCTTTGTGGAATTGGGGAATGATAAGTCTCCCTTACTTAGGATTCTTTCCCCAATGTGTCACCCATCAGGAAGTAGTGTTACCTTGACCAGACCACACACGCTCACCTTGGGAACTTCATCCTGGCTGTTCCTCTGCTGAGAGGGCGCTTGCCCAGATATCTCCCTGGCTCATTCCATCACCCCCTTCGAGTCTTCATGCAAACATTACCTTCTCCTGATCACCTGTCTCAGCACTCCTGATGCCCTGTACCTTAATTTTTTTTTTCCATAGCTTTTCCCACCTTCTAACATGCTGTATGGTATACTTATTTTTACATGCTTATTGCTAGAATGCTGGCTCTCCAAGGGTAGAGGTCTTTGTTTTCTCACGCTATATCCCCAGAACAGTGCCTGGCATACAGTAGGCCTGCAATGAACGTTTGCTGTGTGTATGGGTGGTGATGTGGGAGCAAGTCTGTTGGGTGAGACACAAAGGCAAACAATTGGAATCTACTTGCAGTCAGGTGTTTGGATCTGTACTCACTCAGGTAACCCTAACAAAGGCAGTGCTAAGATCAGAAAGCACAGAGGTTAGTTGGAGCTAGTTTTGTCAAGTTGAACGAAGTCAAGTCTCTGCAGGTGTGCAAAGCAGTTGACATCCATGGGCAGAAAATGTGCGTATCTGTGACATGCTTTATGAGAACATGGATTGGTGGAAATATTGACAGGGAGTAGTTTGGGCTGTGTATTATATTAGTGTTTATATGTAATCATGTAATATTTAAGGTAGTGGTTTTCCCCTTGATGTAATTAGTTACTAGGTTTATGTTAAGCATTATTGCTCTTAAAAGAGCAGCATTTAAAAAGAAAAGAGGAGTTGCTGGGTGGCTCAGTCAGTTGAACATCCAACTCCTGATTTGTGCTCAGGTCATGAACTCAGGGTTGTGAGATCGACCCCTGGGGGGGAGCCCATCGTGGAGCCTTCCTAAGATTCTCTCTCTTCCTCTGCCCTTCCCCTACCTCCCCCTCTAAAAAAATTTTGAAAATTACAAGAAAGTGAAAGTTGGACTATGATGGGACAAACACAGAAGATCAGATTGTGATGTGGACATGAGATATTTACTGAACACTGGTTCCGTGCAGCATGGTAGTGTGGAAGGTTCTAGATCTAAGTTGGGAGGCCCAGGTCAAGTTTTGGGTTGGCTGCTTCCTGGGGGTTTTGGGGTAAATCATTTCATCTGTTTGGGCTTGCCTAGACCATCTGTAAAAGAAGGCGACTGAACAAGGTAAATGTGAAGATCTCTTACAGCTCCTAAGGGCTGTGATGGGGGATACGTTAGGCATTGTGCTGTATTCTGTGGCCAATAGGAGAATGGAGCCAGTCCCAAGCCCTCATGGAGGTCAATGTTCAGCAAGTGAAACAGCCATCAGATCTTACTTAGTTGACAAAGAGGCAAAGTGCTACAGGAAAACATTTCTGTTTCTTCAATGATTATTGACTTAAAAATGTATCATGAAGTATGAGGCCATTTTAAGTTAAAAATGGAGACACTGATCATCTGAGGAAAGAAAGATCATCTAAAATAAAGGTAAGGTAGAGAGACATGAAGAGAACTAGAATTTCCCCTCCTGCGGTGGACTGAATGTTTGTGTCTCCCTCTCCCAAAGTCATATGTTGAAATCCTCACCCCTAATGTGAGGGTATATGGAAGTGGAGCCTTAGTTCATGAGGGTGGGGCCCTCATGAACTAGATTGGTGCCCTTATAAGAGAGGCCCCAGAGAGCTCTCTTGCCCCTCTCACCTTGTGAGGCTTACAAGTACTGTGCGGCCTGGGGAGAGCCCGCATCAGGACCCAACCATGCTGGCACCCCAGTCTTAGATTTGTGGCTTCTGGAACTGGGAGAAATAAATTTCTGTTGTTCATGAGTCACCTAATCCATGGTACTTTATTATAGGAGCCCAAGTGGACTAAGACACCCCCTCCCAGTTATGGGCCCCTGTCTTCCTTCCTTCTATATTCCTAAAGATAATCAGATAGAACAATTTTTCTTTTTCCCCCAAATCACCACATTTAACTTTTCAAGGTAAAAAAAAAATGCCCTTTAAAGGAAAATCTGGATTTCGCATGGAAGAGGAAACATAATAAGGAGAAAAACTAGGTCACAGGGCACCAGGCAAATATTGCCCCCACCCCCACCAGGGTCAAGGCCACTTTTTTGTAGAACTTATTGGAAAAATGGGGGTGCTGTGTACCTACTGCACTTGGTTATTATTATGAATATTATCTTTAACGCAATGGTCAATTTAATTCTATGTTAATGATAGTTTAACAATTTACCAAAAAACCCCACAAAACATTAATACACAGAAGCCCCTATCCCTAATTTTTACAGGAGGAAATGAGGCCCAGGGAGGTGAATCAGTTAACCCAAGGACACACATCCAGTACCTGCCAGATCCAAGGTCAGAGTCTTTTACCTCAATTAGCCCAGGGAACGCCACTGTGCTCTGTGGACTCCAGGCCTGCAGATTTCTGCAGGGCAAGTGTGAAATCCAAATAGTGAGAAAGGACTTTTGGTTAAGCATGGCAGATCGAAGACTTTCTCTTCCAAAATTCCAACTAAACATTCCAGTAGAAGAATAAAAAAGGTATAAATGCACAAAAAACAGATGCCCTGGAAGGAAAACTAAACAGATTTTGAAATGGCTACATAGGTTTGGCAGATGGAAAGCAGATGGAGAGGTGGTGACTAGTTTAGCCAGCAGGGGGGCATCCCCCCAAACCCTGCAAAAAACCCCAAAAAGGCTGGGGTTCTGTGGCACCAGGTATGCAGGAAGCAGGGAGGAGGTGAAGAACTAAATATGGACATTATTGGGAAGTTTGGGTCTAGAGCCCCAAGTGTGCTCCCCTACCCATGCAACCAGGCAGTGCCTCCCCCCTCCCTTCCTCTGCCACCTGCTTGCATCACCTGGAAGTTTTTTTCCAGAAGTACGGAACCAAAAAGACTCTGAACATAACCACGTTACGTAAAGCAGAGGACAGGAGAGAAGCTCGGGGCTGGTACCAGGGGAAAGCGAAAATCAGTACTGAAGTCATCACAGAAAGGTGGAAATTCTGCCACGCAGCCCCTCCCTCTGCTGGCAACCAGCATCCTCTTTTCTAGCAGGACAGCAGGGGTTCTGCCCTGGGGGAACTGAGTGACTGCAGAGAGAGAAAAACCCTGCAGAGAATGTCATTTGGGGTTCCCACCCTGAAGAGGCTGGCACACTGCCTGGTCTCTGTCAGTGAAATTCACCAGCTGATAAGCCCTGTCCACGTGCCTCAAAGCAAACCCACAAATCAGATTGTGTGGATTTTAGTCTTCAATGTGAATGAACCACCAGGGGTTGTCTGATTCTGAAGGAAAGCCTTCCACATGAAAAAGACCAAAATCATTCAAGCAGGAAAAAAGACTTAGGAGGAAACAGAAACAAAGCAGGGGAACAGTAAAACTTCTCAAACATACACCAAACATATATTTAATATTCTTAGGGAGAAAAGAGGCAGTGCTGCACCCATTAATCAGAAGCTGGATGCTTTAATTCAGGAATGATCAAAGAAGAAGAAAGGAGAGTTCTTAGAAATTAAAAATAGAAGAGCTAAAAAAAGAAGATTTGGCAGATGATAAAGTGGGAAAATCTCCCAGAAAGATGAACAAAAAACTGGAGATGGCCAACAGGAAAGAACTGATAAGAAAATTAAAGGACTGGTCCAGGAGGGCCAACAACATTCACCTAGTAGGAATTCCAGAAACAGGGAATAAAGAAAATGAAGTGAAAGGCTTGGGAAATCATATCAGAAAATTTCCTTGTGGATTTGAAAAGATCCACACCAGGTGACACCACTCACTTTGAGTTTCCCGAAACTGTGAATAAAGAGAAGACCCTCACCGTGTCCCTAGATGGGTGAAACAGCCTCTGTTCAAAGGACCAGGAATCCGAATGACCCTCAACTTCTCAATAGCAACATGAGATGCCAGAAGACGAAGGATATAACGTTAGAGTTCGCTGCTGTCCTCAGTGGTGAGCAATATGTGACAAACACGGATTTGTCGATTTCACCAAAAGTCGTAACACATCTATACTGAGAGAATAGGGGGAGACAACCTAGGGAAGAAGGTGTTAGAGTCTTCTGACATAATAGGAAGCCAATAGATGACGTCCCAAATGGATCAATTGATAGCTGTATAAGCTTATTATGTAGAAATCTGGAGGAAAATACAAGAAAGAGCTAAAAGGGGACATATCAAGGGGGGCAAGAGCCTATTTTTTAGATTGTAGGATGTGTGTTATTGCATCTCCTTACCTACTTGCATGTGCAGATGATGAAATCCATGGGAGAACCTTGATAGAAGATCCAATTTCCTTCTTCCCATTCCCTGATCTTGGTGGCTTTGCCTTCTCGGAGGAGGCGGCCTGACCCTGGCTGTGTCATACATAACCCCTTCCATGTTAGGCCGTTTGGGTTCCCCGTGCTTGGGTTTCGGGGGCTTGCCTCATGGCACAGTGTTGTCACGTCATGTGGAAGAGGAAGAAGTCTCCAATATGGCTTTGTGCCTGAGCTCACATGGGCAGATAAAATACATGAACATTGTTCTCTGTTTTCATGATGATATTTATGCAAAGTTCTTTTTCCTCTTGGTGTTTCTCTTTTGGCCCGGTTGTAAGGACGGGATGGACTCAGGTGGTGAGTAATGGCTGAGTCCCATTGTTCCCCCTCCTGGTGACCCCACCCTGAGCCTGAAACCCAGTAGCAACTTCATGCTGTCCAATGGGGTAAAGCTTGCCTCGCCTTTGATGTCCTATGAGTTATACGGATTTTTTGGCTTTGATGTGAGCATGAATTTGGCTTTGCAAAAATCAACACTGGACAATGATGTCACAAAGAACCAAAGCTTAGAAGTTACACTCAATGGAAAGAAATCCTTGAAAAAGTTGGGGTGAGAGGAGGAAGCTAGATTAGGCAACAAAAACCAGAGCTCTCCAGTTTAGATTTCTCATGGACAGACCCCTTGGAAGTGCTATAGGTCAGGGAAAAGGAAAACTTCAGCTATGTGCTGTGGAGCCTTATCTCTTTGGGGTTCTGTTATCACACCTACGGGGGGTCTCCCTCCTATGAATCACAAATTCCTGGAGCGCCTTACCAAAGGGGCTGCTTCCCTGGACCTTTTATTTGCTGTACCCAGCAGCGTGAGGCACACAAGGGAGCTGGCCGAAGATCAGTGCCCCTCAGGAGCCAGCAGTGAGGCCGGGGACCTCCCTGCAGGGGCAATGAGGGGGCATCCTCGCCCCAACACAGTGCTTCCTGTCCTGTGGGGCCTCCTTCTTCTCCCTTCAGGGCTTTAGGTCCATTTTCACTTCACCAGGCCAGGGAGCCTGCAGGAGAGACCGTCCAGGCTGCACCGCCCACTCCCGGCTTCCTGTTCCATCCCCAACCCCCTCTCCCTTCTCTCTCGTCTCTCCTTTTCTCAGACACCCTGACACATTTCTTAAGTGTTGAATTCTTTGGACAAAATCGATGTGTGGGTGCTCCTGTGAGTTTGTTGGGACTGTGGGAGGTGAGGAATTTACAGTTCCCAAATTTCTCTTATTTACAATCCTCCAGTGACTTAAGAGAAGGGCACCAGGCCTGCCCTTGGATGAGATCCTCACTGAGTTTAATCCAGTGCAGGCCAGTCCCGCTCAGCCTCAGACTAGGGTGTGTGGGAGCAGAAGCCGTGGTGAAACCCGCATTTATCTGATTAAGAATGCTCGTTAACGTTTGAAAAGCAAACCCGTGCCTCTACTCTGCTTCTAATTGTCTCATGTCAAGAAGCTTGTCCAGGCCCCGATTTTCTCTTCTAGAAGATTCCTCATGTGGCTCTGTTTCTGCACCTGTCAGTGAAACCCATCACCCTCATCTCTTATACAACTGACTGTCTAGAAGATGCTAGTGTTTTCGTAGTGTTTACCGCAAACAAAAGCCAATGCTTTCAGCAGCTGCCCAGACAGAGGAGTTGTGGAATAAGTTTCAACATGTCTACCCCAGATTGCTGACCACCCTCCCTTTCTGGGATTTTCGAGTCTCCCCAGGAGTAGCCCCAGCTTTGATGTCAAGGAGGACCTTTCCTAGCCTCTCCCCTCTAGTAAGGTTGCTTCCTTAAGACAAAAGGGAAGGATGTAGCACCTTCTTACCTGAGGCGAAAAGAAACATTTAGTTTGCAGCGTGGGTAAATGGTGTGGCATTTAAAAGAAATCATACATAGTTTTATGTTGCATTTCTATAGTATTGCCCACAGAGTGCAAGAATTTCTTTATTTTCTATGCAAAGAAACCAAGAACAAGAGAAATTCAATTCCATTCAATTCATAGATAGTTTTCTTTTTTTAAATTTATATTCAACTTAATTAACATATAGTGTGTTATTAGTTTCAGAGGTAGAGTTCAGTGATTCCTCACTTGCACGTAACACCCAGTGCTCATTCCATCAAGTGCCCTCCTTAACGCCCATCACCCAGTTACCCCATCCCCCCACCCGTGTCCCCTCCAGCAACCCTCAGTTTGTTTCCTGTGGTTAAGAGTCTCTTATGATTTGTCTCCCTCTCTGTTTTTGTCTTGCTTTATTTTTCTTTCTCTTCCCCTATGTTCATCTGTTTTATTTCTTAAATTCCACCTGAGTGAAATCCTGTATTTGTCTTTTTCTGACTTATTTCACTTAGTATAATACCCTCTAGGTCCGTCCACGTTGTTGCAAAAGGCAAGATTTCATTCTTTTTGATGGCTGAGTAATATTCCATCACATATATATGTATATATCTGTAATACATGTATGTCTGGTGTGGTATATGTGGTGTATATATATCTCACATCTTTATCCATTCATCTCATAGACAGTTTTCTTAAACATAACTGGAATCAGAATAACTTGGGGAACTGATAAAATGTGTAGGTGGGACCACATTTTGAGAAATCCTGACCCTCCAACTTATGACTTGAAGTGTCACAAAATTGGACAGGATCTTAAAGCTCCTAAGTTCCAGCCCCTCGTTTGAGAGAGGGAAGAGTGGTTCTGAGACCTGAAGAGACCCTCCCAGGCTCCTACAGCTTCCATAGCTCATGTGGCTCCTGGGAGGCAGAAGCAGGCGGTGGTCTTGCTCCTAGGCTCCCTGAGAACCCCGCCCTGCCTGGTAACCCCAACTATCCTGTGACCTCATTTATTTTTCTCTGCCAGCCTCCCCAGTTCCTGCTTCCTCCCTTGTCTTTGTTCTCACTCAAACCAGAATCCTTGACGTTGGTCCTTCCTTCTTTCTGATTTTATCCTACCCCTGGCCCCGCCCTCACCATCATCCTTCTTCACATTCTCCAACTGCCGTGATGGAGAGGACCTCTTTCCTCTACCTCATGAACTGCTACTCAGCCTTCAAGGCCTAACTCAACTTTTATTTTCTGCCAATCTTTCTGAGGCCCCCATCAAACTCAGGTAATTTCTCCTACCACTTCAAGTTTTATATCCTGATGGTATTTCTGTGGACCACACTCCTCCCCTGTATTTAATTAATCTTTGTTGTTTGTCTGTCTCCTCCACTAGAGCATGAGCTCTTTGAAGGCAGGCACCCTGACTCTGTCTCTGTACCTGTGCGTCCCCTGTGCCTTGCTCTTCTGGTTAACTCTTGTTATGGAAAAAAGTACCCCAGAACATAGTGGCCTACAACGACAAAAATGATTTAATTAGCTCTTGCAAAGTAGGCAGGGTTTAACAGGGACAGCTGGTTTTTGTTCCATGCCTTGTCAGCTAGGGTGGCTCCAGCTGACATTTCCAATATGGCTTACTCACATGGGTGGCCATTGGTGCAAACTGTCAGTTCCTCTCCACACGGGCTTCTTCACAGGGCAGCTTGGGTTTCTGCACACAGCGGTGTCTGGGTTCCCAAAGCAAACATCCCAGGAGGACCAGGTGGAAGGAGTTATATTGCTTTTTATGACCTGGCCTTGGAGGTCAAATAATGTCTACTGTGGTAGGGAAGGGAATGCGGATCCTGCCTTTCCATGGGAGGAGAGCCGGAGTGACACCAAGAGAAGAGCTTGTGGGGGGGGAGATGTTGGAAAATGCACCTGTCACCCTAGCACAGGGCCTAGGATTTGATAAAGGATTGGCAGATGAATGAAGAACTGTATGAACAAATAAATGGCTAAATAAAGCCAAAGTCCCAAATCCTTGCAGCTCTAGAAGGAGCAGCAGCTCCTGAGGGGTTCTAATAGGTATTAGGTCTTGGAGCGCCTGGGTGGCTCAGTCGGTTAAGCGTCTGCCTTCGGCTCAGGTCATGATCCCAGCGTCCTGGGATCAAGTCCCACATCAGGCTCTCTGCTTAGCGGGGAGTCTGCTTCTCCCTCTACCCTTCCCCCCTGCTCATGATCTCTCTCTCACTCTGTCTCTCTCAAATAAATAAATAAAACCTTAAAAAAATAAGTATTAGGTCTCGTAGACTCTTTGGGGTAAATATAACTTTCTCAATTGTTTTGGATGTATGGAGTTTTTATATAATTGGGAAAGAAAATGGGTCCAGAGAGTCTCAGGATACATTTTTTTCTGAATTTTAAATTCTCATGCTGAGACACGGGGTGCTGAGGGCACAGGGATGGAAGGGAGATTAATTTTTAACTCTTATACCCTTTAGTACACTTTGGATTTTGAGCCATGAAAATTATGCATAAGTATATATTTCTTTCAGTGTAAAGTTCTAAAATGAAATTTAAAATTGAATTTTTGTAATGGGCATCATCATCAACTTACTCTCAAATGATTCAGAAAAAACATAATATGTATATGAATATGGAGAGAGAGAGAGAACAATAGAGCAAATGGGCAAGATGTTGACAATAGATACATCTGGGTAAAGGGCATATGAATGTTCTTAATGTTACTATTATTTTGTGCTCACAACTTTCCTGTAGATTTGGCATTTTCCAAGTAAAAAGTCTTTGAAAATCCTGATGGGATGAACATGGACCCAAACTTCTGGGCGACCAGCACGACAGCTTCTTTTTGGGGGAAGAGTCTTCTCAGCTGTTTTCGTGGCTGCTTTCTTAGTGCAAACTTAGGTTTTCATTCACAGACCTTCTTTTAATAATCTTCTGGAATAAATCGTTTAGAGAGTTTAACAGTAACAAAAGTGAGAAAATCATAGTTAATTGCAATAAGAAATTCTTTTAAAATTGGTGGCATCAAGATTAGCAGGTGACATAATGGCTAGACAGTCCTATGAGCTTCATGTGTGTTGAACATTGCCTCGCTAATATTTAAACGGAAAATTTCGTGAGAGAGAAAGGGGAAGGGAACTCACATCGACTTAGTACTTTCTGAGACAGTCACTGTGCAAGGAGTTCTAACTGTGTTACCTCATTAACTATTCTCAAAACCCTTTTAAGCAGATTTTCTAATCCCTCTTCTGTAACTGAGGAAACAGGTAGTGGTTGAACCCGTTCTGATGCCCTTGGCTTCAGGTAAGAGAAATTCAACTTGACTGGCTCAAACAGCAAGGACGTTTATTCTCTCACACACAAAGAGGATGGGGGCAAGAGGAAAAGGACTGATCATATGCCAGGGATTCTGCCAGCCCTGACAATATAAAGATGAGAAAACCTAGCTCTTGCTTCTGGGAATTTACAGGAGTCAGAACACTGGAAAGGCAGAGCCACAGGCTGTGGGTATGCCTGGAGTTTGCCAGACCTGGTGCTCTGTCTTTATGGTAATAAGCACATGTGATTATTATTAATGAACATATGGCTTACAGATAGCTACTAAATAACTCACTGCTTTTTAAGAGAAATATTTGCGTTTCAAACCGATGATGTATTTTCTCACCAAGATTAATATTTCTATGTATCTACATATGATTTTATTGGCTTATGTTTTGTGTAATCTTGGATCATTTTGCTTCTTGGCCTTATTTGCAAATAAGGCAGTTTTCTGGCCTGAAGAACCACTTTTATGTTAGGTCAAAAGCAGTTGGAAGGGCGCCTGGGTGGTGCAGTTGGTTAAGCGTCCAACTCTTGATTTCAGCTCAAGTCATGATCCCAGGGTCGTGAGATTGGACTCCGTGCTCAGGGGGAGTCTTCTTGGGATTCTCTCTGTCCCTCTCCCCCTCCCCACTCACATGCACTATCTCTGTCTCTCTAAAATAAATAAATAAATAAATCTTTTTTAAAAAAACCCCACCAGTTTGATTCATTATAACATTTTCATTATTAAAGATACAAAAAATAGGAATTTCATCAATTTTCTGATAGATAATTCTTACCTTTGCATGAAAACTAGTATTGGTCCTATGAAAAATAGATGTATTTAGAACCAGTACCACAACACATCATCAATGGCATTCTTCAAAGTTCACATCTGACATCTTATTTAAATTCTTGATTTTTTTCTCATGGTCTTCTAGGAGCCTTTCCTTATCAGATTCTGGCTTTAGTCTCTCACTACTCCCATTTTCTCACACATGGGTTGCGGAAAGCACATTGGACTAGCAACCAGGGGACCTCAATGCTAGTTTCAGATTGTTCTAATTGGGCCGGCCCTTGGGCCTCAGTGTTACAAAACCAGGTGTTGACCTGGGTGAGAGGTACAATGTAGATTGTATCTCAAAACCCGACTCTGACTGGTAGTGCTGCCTGGACCACTATGTGATCGATTGGCAATGTCTGCCATGGGCTGGGAGAGTGGCAGTCCTCCCATGACGTGTTCCTTTCATAGGCTGGATGATGTGTGTGTTTTATTTGTGTTCTTGTTAAAAAGAACAGCTTTATTGAAGTCTAATTATTGAGGTATAACTAACTTATAACAAGCTGCACATATTTAAAGTACAACTTGATAAGTTTTGTCATCTGTATTGTGTTAGGGTTTTCCAGAGAAACCAAACCCATGATGTAAAACATAAATGCTGAACCAGGCTTGCATCCCTCGGATACACCCTATTTTGTCATAATATATTACCCTTCTTACATATTGTCGGATTCAATTTGGTGAGATTTTGTTAAGAATTCTTGCATTTTGGGGCGCCTGGGTGGCACAGCGGTTAAGCGTCTGCCTTCGGCTCAGGGCGTGATCCCGGCGTTATGGGATCGAGCCCCACATCAGGCTCCTCTGCTATGAGCCTGCTTCTTCCTCTCCCACTCCCCCTGCTTGTGTTCCCTCTCTCGCTGGCTGTCTCTATCGCTGTCGAATAAATAAATAAAATCTTAAAAAAAAAAAAAAAAAAAGAATTCTTGCATTTTTAGGGCACTGGGGTGGCTCAGTAGGTCAAGTGTCTGCCTTCGGCTCAGGTTATGATCCCAGAG
This sequence comes from Ursus maritimus, assembly GCF_017311325.1. Taxonomy (NCBI): domain Eukaryota; kingdom Metazoa; phylum Chordata; class Mammalia; order Carnivora; family Ursidae; genus Ursus; species Ursus maritimus. Next base: position 58,429,594 of record NW_024423343.1, on the reverse strand, counting down.
TCCTGGGATCAAGTTCCGTATCGGGCTCCCAGCTCATCGGGGAGTCTGCTTCTCCCTCTGCCTTTCCCCTGCTCGCACACTCTCTCTCTTGTAAAAATAAATAAAATCTTTAAAAATTTTTTAAAAAAAGTATTCTTGCATTTTTGCATGAAGAATATAGGTCTGTAGTTTTCATTTCTTGTAATATCTGTCAAGATTTTGGTGTCAGACTAATACTGGCCTCATAGAATATTGGAAAGTATTACCTTTAACTTTTTGGGAGAGTTTGTATAAAATTGATATTATTTCCTTTCTAAACATTTGGTAAACTTACCAAGTGAAGCCATTTGTGTCAGGAGTTGTCTTTTGGGGAAGCGTTTTAGCCGCAAATCTAATTTCTTTACTAGGCTATTCGGGTGATGTCTTCCTGCTTAGGGAATCTTCGAGGGGGGACTGAGGCAGTCTAGGGTTAATTTCCCCACTGCTGAGTTGACACCGTTCTGAGTAGTCTACCTTATTCCCTGGTCCTGGGCAGTGTCCTGCCAGGCAGACCTAAACAGTGCTCGACTGAATTTTTAAGGAGGACCCTCTGCAGAACTCCAGAGTCCTCTCTCTGTGCAGCTCTCCCCCCCCCCCCCCCCAGCTCCCCTGTGGAATCCGGTCACATCGGCCTCTCCAGTTTTCTCTACTCAAGGAGACAGCCAGACTCCATCTGGGTTCCCTCTCCTTGTGCAGTGGCCTGGAAATTCTCTCAGTGTAAAAAGCTGGAGCAATTTTAGGGCTCACCGGATCTGTTTCTCATCTTTCAGGGATTATTGCCCTTCACTGCCTGATGCCCAGTGTCTTGAGAGCTACTGTTTCATATGTTTTGTCTGGGTTTTCAGTTGTTTCGGATAGGAGAATGAATCTGGTTTTTGTTCTTCCAACTTGGTCCAGAGTGGAAGTCTCCAGGCTTGATAATTTTTACAGGTTTATTTAACATCATGATTCCAGATCTCCAGCATCACCTTCTTGGGGTGATTTGGAATAAAGTTTGGTTGCTTACATTCATGGTATGTTTGATAGTTTCTTCGTTCTAGTATGCTCTCTCTTATAGACAGGTCTTGGCGTTGTGCTTGGGCAGAATAAGTACACTTTTAAAGGAATACCAGAAAATTCCTGACTTCACTGATGCTTCACCTTTCACAATTAGCCAGCCATTTCTTTGGGCAAGGCAATCCTCTTCTAAATTTCTCTTCCATAATCCAGATACCTCCAGGAGAAATAATATGTTAAGTCCTTAGCATCTTAATCTTAATGAATTCTTTGCTTTTTTTTCTCTTATTAATTCATTATTTTTTCTTTTTATAATTATGAGAACCCTAATGTCAGTAAGCAAGGTGTAAAAGATGGGGAGAAGGATACAGGAATGGTGTCACCTGAAGGTCAGCTTTATTTGCAGACTGAATGTCAGTAAGATTAAAATGTTCTTAACGCTCAAAGACACAACTTCATGTGCAAAGAGTGTGGCTTGGTTTTCTGACCCAAGGATCAAGTCACTTAACTAATTTCTAGAATTCTGCTGTTACTGAAGTGCTCTACCTCAGACAAATAACATACTCTTTTGGCCACAGAGGGGTTACTTAGGAAATAGGTCAAAGACCATGCCTCCCGCCATGATGGAGGACACACAGAACTAGGTGGAAGTGCTTTGAATTCTTCAGAGGCAAGATGCAGATACAAAATATGTGTAGGATTCATTGTCAGCTTTGCTGATGGTTGGAACAAGGCTGCGGACCTAAAATCAATTTTTACCCCTCTGTTAACAGAGAAAGAGTCATCTTGGGCACAGGAATAAGATCTCATTTAGTTATCTTGGTATTTTGGCCAGCATTTGGTTTTTGAAGGGAGTGGTGACTTCTGCATTCCTGTGACTTCTTTCTAAAAATAAAGTTGAAATTTGTTCTCAAAATCTTCACATTATCTTGTTTTTTAAATAAGTAAAATGGAGGTCAATGGCTACAGAGACCTTGCTACACAAAAAGAAATTCATAGATCTGTGCCCCCCCCAGATGGTCACTAAACTGTGAAATGGGACTCATGGGATGGGGGGGGGCTAAAAATTCTGTATACAGACACGGAGGGAAGGTGGTCCATGAGTCCCCGGTTTTTAGGTATCCTCCTTGGGCAACTATCCTACCTGCTACTGAGACTTGATAAGGTGAAGTCGGGGAGAAAGAAATGGACTCCTGCCTCCAAATATTAATTATCTTAATCATTAAGTTGACATTTTCAAAGTTCTTTGTATTTTTTTTTTTTTTCATAGAAGTCTCATAAGAAAAGATCAGGAGGGGGGCGCCTGGGTGGCCCAGCGGTTAAGCGCCTGCCTTCGGCTCAGGGCGTGATCCCAGCGTTCCGGGATCGAGTCCCACATCAGGCTCTTCCTCTGTGAGCCTGCTTCTTCCTCTCCCACTGCCCCTGCTTGTGTTCCCTCTCTCGCTGGCTGTCTCTATCTCTGTCAAATAAATAAATAAAATCTTTAAAAAAAAAAAAAAAAGAAAAGAAAAGAAAAGATCTGGAGGGAACGAAACTACACCCTACTGCCAGATGTAATTGAGTTAGACCCACATGGGTCTTACAACTTTAGTGTATCTCACATTTACCTGGAGGACTTATTAACAAACCAGATTTCCAGGCTCTACGCTAAGAGAGTCTAATTCAGAAAGCCTGGGATGGACCCCTCACCTTTGTTTTTCACAAGCACCCCATGTTTCTTTTATCATTTTCATTTTCATTTTATTTATTTAAGTAATCTCTACACTCAACGTGGGGCTCAAACTCACGACTCTGAGATCAACAGTCACATGCTCCTCTGACCCAGCTAGCCAGGTGCCCCAAGCACCCCAAGTTTCTTATGTGGACCTCAGTTTAGAAGCATTGACCTAGGTATTTTAAGCTACTCAGTGATTTTTACTGGACAGTTCAAGTGTTTCCCAGGAAAGCAGCTTTTCAGGACATGGGAGAACTGTAATAATTGAGGCACAAAAGAATAATTAAAGAGAGCCAACTGGCAGGAAATGCAGGGGGGTGATTTATTTATTTATTTATTTATTATTTATTTGAGAGACAGTGTGAGAATGAGCAGAGGGAGAGGGAGAGGGAGGAGCAGACTCTCTGCTGAGTGCGGAACCCCACGTGGGGTTCCACTCGGGGCTCAATCCCAGGACCCTGAAATCATGACTTGAGCCGAAGTCAGATGCGTGACAGAATAAGCCACCCAGGGGTCCCAGGAGGGTGATTCTTGAAGAACACTGGAGCTGTGGCTCCTGGACACTGCAGCCTCCTCTTCTCCCCTATGTCTGAGCCTCGGACGTGGGTTGCCCCAGGCCGTCCGTGACAGAGTGTCAAGGTGGTGCAGGCTTGCGGAGGGTTGGGGCAGGAGTGCCCGTGTCGTAGCAGTAGGATTTGGAACTTGACCGTGCTTATCAACCGAACAAAGGCAGGACCTGTGACCGAACACGCCAGCAGCCAAGCTGGTACAGCTGTCCCACAGGGAGAGGTGGCAGCAGGGCCAGCCAGAAAGTCATGGGAGAACCTTGGTGTAGATAACGAGCCAGGGTGGGGCCTGAGCTTGGCAGCCTCTCCGCTGGACATTTGTGACGGCTATTGGCAACATCTCGCGTGCTGGGGCTGGAAGCCAGGCCAGGCTGGCCTGTCCTATTAGATTGGGAGATGAAAAAGAATCTAAGGTCAGGGGGTCTTTGGACGAGGATCATTGTTTTGTAACCAGACCAAGCCTTGGTTTCATCTGGAAATTGAGGGAGTTATATTGGAAGTTCCATGAGGTTCCTGCCCGTCTCCCTGTTTTGTGAGTGAATGACGTTACCTATAAAGTCCTTATAAGCTAAGGCTGTTTCCCATGGGCCTGTGTGTAAGATGCCGGACACGGTCCTTGGTTGCTGTGGTATTTAGTAGATCCAGAAACTGCTTAAGATGTTGGGCAGCGATGAGGGGAACCCTGGGAACATGCAGTAGAACGTGGGGTACTGTGCACGTACCTGTGTGGCTGTGAGGGCGTGCGAGTGTGTCTGCGAGAGAGCACGAGTGTGTGTGTTTCTAACCTAATTTTACTCATGGGGGAGCTGCCAAGAGGAAAAGGAAAGGATTATTTTACCATGAGAACAGCTTGGGTTATACAAAGAAATTTCTTCTAATGCAATTGGTGGATTCTGTTTCCAGGAACAGGGGCCCTACCCAGCCTTTGTAACTAGTGCTCCATTGTTCCTGCCACACCCCCTCACCCCATCCACCCCCAACCCTGCTCAGCACACCCCTCCCCCAGACAGACATTCAGGCGGCTCTGAAATAGTCCTCTTCCCCCTTGTCCCCTCAGCAGTTTTCATTCCTGTGGATCCTCAGACAGTTTCCTTTCTACAGGGCTCTTCCATTAACACTTCTGAACCACTCTGGAAACCCTCATTGGCTGGGACGGCAGCCACTCAAGTGGTCTTCTATTACTTCTCTTTCAGGCTTTATTTGTTTTATAAATCATCAGAGATGCAGGGGGTAAACTCTAAGAAGAATCCACTGGTCTCCTTGCTTCCTCTATCGACTATTTTCCCAGGCTGACATCTCTTTAGCTTGCGGCTATACCAGGAAAAGCCTTAAAAAAAAAAAAAAAAAAAAAAAAAACCTGCAGAAAAAGACGGGACACTCTAAGCAGGACATAATGGAGGTGGCTGTGGGCAAGCTGAGGGAGAAGGGGGGGGTGTGTTGTGTTTACATGCCCAGTAAGGACCAGAGGGCAGAGGAGAAGAGAGCCTCTGTCGGCACGAAAAGAAATGGACTGTCTTTGCCAGCCTTTTCCAATCAAGTTTCCATTCCTGTGGGCTTGTACTTTCCTTCAAGGTGTTATGAATCCCAGCCATTTACACATATTCATTTCACAGTGTCCCCCAGAGCCACAAATGCCTTTTGGATTATGAGCTATTTGGGATTATTCGTATCTTTTTTATACGAGGAGGGGCATATTGGTGCTCAAATCCTCGTCACGGCTGACGTGATGTAAGTAATAGCAATCAGAGCCAGCTCAAAGAGAAAGGGAACATTTCTCTTGGAAACAAAGATGTTTCAGGAAGATAAGAATGTCGCTGGGACCTTGTGGGGGCCTGGAACCAGAAAGGGCAAAGCTGTTAGTGATCGGGGCAGCCATCTTCTCTGTCTCTGGGGATGAGGGCACACAGGGTCTGGGGGCTGCTGTTTTCTCCTTCTTCAGAGGAATAGCCGCCCACAATGAGTGTAGACGTACTCTGGATCACAATTCCAAACTCCCAGGAGAGAGAATTTGGCTCAGCTTGGTCAGACATCTCCTGTTCCAAACAGCCATGCTGAGGTAGAAGGTGAGCGATGGTGAGTAAACATGGTCGCGGTGCAGTGTCTGAGGGAGGAGGCAGTTCTCAGAGAAAACAGGTTATTGTGGGCTGGACAGATATCCCAGATGTAGTTTCCGTAGCTGTTCTTATTTTCTGTGTAACCTATGCATCCCTTTTACCGTTCTCTCTTAATATCTATATTAATCATTTGTGCAATTGGATTCACCTCCATGTTGAAAGTTCTTGGAGACGGAGGTCTACCCAGTTCTATAAACCAGCAGGTTGCCTCATACGATGTCCTGGACCTTATGAGGGTTACAGTAGAAAACATGTATGGAATATTTAACACCTCAGACTTGTGCTTCACCAAGATTAAACACACTTTGGTCTAAGACTTAGAATCTATAGAATTTTAAGAGACTGGCAATGAACGGAATGAGACTTGTGTCCCTATTCCAAAGGTAAAATAATACTAAGAGGATTATTTTAGTAATTTAATAAAATTAAAGAGGATATCTTTGATATTCACCTAAGGAAAAGGGGGCAGCTATTAGTAGAAAGGGCTTTTCAAGATTCCTTCCAGTGGCCAGCTTCATGGACCTCACGTAAGAATTTACACACGGAGGAATTAAGTCATGGAGAAATTAAGAGACATGCTTTTGGAGTAGTTGTTGGTAGAACTGAAACCTAGGTGAGTTCCTCTTTTCAGATCCCCTGCTCCAGCCTTTGGTCTGTCCCTACTGAGCTGGTAGGACAGGTGTGTTCGTGCTGTGTGGTGTTCCTGGTAGACACGCTGCCCTCATAGGCAAGAAAACAACCTTTGGGGTTGCTGACCATTGCAAAGTGCATGACTTTTCCAGTTCCATTCAAGCAGCAAGCAACTGGAGCTCCACTTTAAAAGGGTCAAATCATTACAACGTTTCTTACTGGGTTGTTTTGTGCATGGTGTTAGCAATATTGTATCACTAAAGTTTACTGAAATGATTTGACCTTGAAATATTTTTCCCCTGAAATTGCTTAAAAGAGCAAGATACTAGAGGAATGAGCTAAGCTCCACAGATCTGAGAATAAACTGGCAAAGTCGCTCGTGGCTATTTTTCTGTCATTGCCCATCTTGCAAGTTGCTTGTGTCTTAAAAAAAAAAAAAAGTGGTTTTGAATTGTTGGCTTGACATATTGACCCATCTGAAAAGAATGAGCACTTATCCCATGGAAAATAAATTTAAACTTATTTAGACTCAGGTCCGATCACATCCCTTGAAACATAACTATATATAGTGAAGGCTGATGTCAAACCCTTCGCTGATAAGGCAGGTGTCTGTTCTGTCCCCTAACACCACTCCTGTGTCTGTGACCCCCGAGCACACTGCCCTTGGAAAATGATACTTCTCACTCCTTCCATTACCCAGCTCGCCTACATGGCCCTCGTGGTGTTTGCTGAGCAGTCACGATGAAGATTCCTCCCTGTCTGTCCCCGGGGCACACTGGAAAGCCACAAATAGGCTTCAAAGCAGCATGAGGAAGCAGAGGAGCAGCCCTGGAATGTTGTCATCAGCTCTTGGTGTCTTATGTTCTCTCTATCCTTGGCCCCTCTGGACCTCTGGCCCAGCCTTGGGTCCTTCACATCAGTTCTCATGTTTGACTCCATTGATAAAAGCCAGGAGCGTTGCTGTCTTCATTCAGGCAATTCTAAAGCACGTTAAGAGGGATTCAGACTGTTCTCGTTGACAGGAGATAGGGAGGTAGTGTAACAAGTGTGTGGGGTGTGGACCTTGGGGGTATTCAGAGAGGGAATGTCGCCCAGCCTGTGGGCTCAGGCAGCAGAATGGGGAGATGAAACAGAGAGGGAACAGTGCCCTGCCCTGCCTGGTCTCAAACTCTTTTATACCCTATCATCTGCATCTTCAGGAGGCGGGGAAGGCCCTGAAATGTCATAGAGTCCAATACCGCGCTCCCACCCCAGCTCTGTCTTATCGATTTCATCCCTGTGATGGACTATTTCCAAGGGTGTGCCTCTCAAGGCATACCATTCTGTGTCTGGAGCTGACAGCTAGAACGTTCTATTAACCTGGAAATAACATACATGTCTAAGAATAGGGGAATGGTTGAATGAGAAATAGCATACAGGATATTATGCAGCTACTGAAGATTATATTTTCAAAGAATTTTAAAATGTTATGGAAAGATACTCAAAATATTAAGTACAAAAAATAGGTACAAATAAAAATAGGTATTAAGTACAAAAAATAGTACAATATACATATGTGAGAAGTTATATGTGATCATATGTGTTTATATGAACACATATATTTGCATTAAAAAGACTAAGACAGTCCATTGGTAGTTGATTTACAGTGATTTTTTTTGTGTGTGGTAGATACTACAGAGATCTATTAAAATGCTATTTTCTTTTCCTTTTCTAGCCTCACACTATATAGGCTAGAAAAGCTAGATATTCCTTTTCCAGTCTCTCTTGTGGGTAGAATTGGCCATATGACTCAATATGGCCAATGAGATATATGAGGACATCTAAGAAATTATTTACTTTTTGATGAAAGGCTAGCACCAATAAGGAAAAAGGCCCTCTTTGTTACATTGGCTACCCCTTCACCGTCACCCCACCCCCTTGCTTTGAATGCTGATTTGTTTCTTTAGGGCTTCAGCAGCCATTTTGTGACCATGAGGCTACAGAGGTGGGTGAAACCAATGCTCTGAGGTTGGTGGAGAAGAAGGTTGGAAAAAGCCTGATAACCATGGGCTATTTCTAGGCTTTTATTTAAGTAATGGAAAGATTTTTTTTGTTTGTTTAAGCTATTATTAGTCAGGTTTTCTATTACTTCCAGTTACATAAATCCCAATGGATACATTTGCTTTCTTTATTATATATTATTCCAGTTGCTCCCTGAAGCAGCCACTCTTGATTTCACCCCTCAGGGCTCTCCATTATAAGCCTAATCCCCCTTTCACGTGGCAGAATTTTAGATACTTGTGAAGAATTCTTACTTCTCCCCAGTTGCTACTTTTCTCCAGCAAAACAGCAGTGTTGCTGTCTTCGGTGTGCTGGAGTTCTCTGATCACACCAGTCATTCATTCTCTCCAGTTTGCATCCCTCTCAATGTACAATGGGCAGACCTGAAGTTGATATTACAGGGGTCTAACCAGGAAGAATGGATCTGACCACCTCTTCTTCCTTCACATCCCATTTTTTCTACTAGAATAGCTTCAGATCCCACCTGCTTTGGGGGCCCCCATCTGAGTCAAACCCCGGACCCTTTTCCATGTGCTTGGTACAGAGAGTTTGTTTGATTATTATTTGTTTTTTTTTTCTCAAGTGCAGGACATTCCCTTCATCCTTATTAAGTTTCCTCTTATTAAATTCAGGCTGGCATTCTAGCTTGTTGAGACTTTTGTGGATTCTAATTATGTATTTGCTGTTCCTTTCAGCTTCCTGTCCTCTACAAATTTGATAAGCATGCCTCCTGTGTCTTCATTTCAACTCCTTGATAACAAGTATAACCCAGATGTCAGTTGACGTCACCCTGTCCTTTGAGATCTAAATAAAATTAGCTCAAGCCCCCTATCACACATCCTGTGGGAAGTCAGACGCCCTCCCAAAGATCTTTTGGAAACTCCCAGGGCTTTCGTGGTCACTTGTGGTTCCACATTCCTCCTCCTGCTGGGCTCTGGCTCACACACATCCTACTTCTCGGCTGCTCTCTCCTCTCAGGTTCGTGCGGACCAGGCCCTTCCCCTGATGGCTTTAAAGAAACAGACATTTAGGGGTGTGGCAGATTCTGCTCAAGACTTGCGGATGGTATGTGTGTAGGCGTGGAGTCATGGCTGAAGAACAGGTCCTCAAACAGATTTCACAGGTCTCCTTGTTCTGTTCTTGGAAGTCCCCCAGTAACACTACCTCTGGGACTTTCTTCCTGGCCTCCTTTCCCCATGTGCTCCTCAAAACTACCCAGAGAGCAGCCCTTGTTCTGGAGAGGAGGGGGCGATGGGGAGACTTAGGGCAGACCCTGGACAAACATATGAGGACTCAGAGTGCTTTTAAGATGTCCTTACCCTTCCTTTTTCATTTCTATTTTAATAATAAATTCCACTTATTCCCAATTAACCAACATATTATTTTACCATCTATTATGAATTGGATTGAATTGAGTTCCCCCCACATTCATGTTGAAGCCTGAACCCTTATACCTCAGAACCTCAGAATGTGACTACACTTGGGGATAGGGCCTTTGAAGAGGTGATATTAAGTTAAAATAGGCTCTTAGGGTGGGCCCTGAGCCAATTTAACTGGTGTCCTTATAAGAAGAGGGGCTTTGGACACACGAGCGACATCCAAAATGTGTGTGCCTGGAGAAAAGACTGAGTGGAGAGGCAGCAAGAGGGGTGCATCCAGGGCACCTGGGTGGCTCAGTCAGTTAAGCATCTGCCTTTGGCTCAGGTCATGATCTCAGGGTCCTGGGATCGAGTCCTGCATCGGGCTCTCCGCCCAGCGGCGAGTCTGCTTCTCCTTCTCCCTCTGTGATCTCTCTCGCTCTTGCTCTCTCTCAAATAAATAAATAAAATCTTAAAAAAAAAAAAAAAAGAGGCCGCCATCTGCAAGCCAAGGAGAGCCACCTGGGAGGACACAAACTCGGCTGCCATCTTGATCTTGGTCTTGCAGCCTCTGTGAGTCTGTGAGAAAATAGAGCTCTGTTGTTCAAGCCACCGAGTCTGTGCATTTTGTTACGGCAACCCTAGCGAACTAATATACCCTGTCACCAACATTAAAAAAAAATTTATAATTGTAGTGGGTGGAAAGGTGGTCCCCCAAAAGTTACGTCTGTGTGCTAACCCCTGGAACCTGTGAATGTGACCTTATTTGGGAAAAGGGTCTTGGCAGATGTAATTGAGTTAAGAATCTAGAGATAAATCGTGGGATTATCTGGCAGTGCCCTAAATCCCATGACAAGTGCCCTTATAAGGGACAGGAGAGGAGACGCAGACCCCAAGGAGAAAGCCATGTGACTACAGGGGCGGAGATCAGGGATGCAACTGCAAGCCTTCAAAGGGAGTGCGGCTTTGCACACACCTTGATTTCAGACTTTGGGCCCCAAGAAAGGTTGAGAGAACACGTTTCTCTTGTTTTAAACCATCAAATGTGTGGTGATTTGTTACAGCAGTACTAGGAAACGAGTATAAGCGGGTGCTTTATATGCTTTTTCATACCTTGAAATGTGGTAGATACTTTGTATTTCCTGTGCCCATGATGGTCAGGGCCTTCTGGTATAAGTTGACTCCCAGGGCTGCCACTAATGCCGGGGTTCCCCACCAGGGCAGTGACTCTTTCATCCACCTGGAAACTCCAAGCCTGCTGAGCAATCTTTCTCAGGGTGCTGGTGCCCAAAGCCGAGCAGAATGTCGACTGCACTGTGAAGGTTCTCTGGCGATGTTTGCATGCTGTCCCCTCCCATCAGTAAGGAGCCCACATCCATGCCTCCCCATAGTTCTTTCCTTCTTGTATTGATCTACTAGGGCTTCCATAATAAAGTACCACAAACTGAGTGACTTAAATGTCTGAAGTTTATTGTCTCCCAGTCCCGGAGCCTAGAATTCTGAGATCAAGATGTCGGCAGGGTTGGTTCCTCTCCATGGCTGTGAGGGAGGGCTCTGGTCCAGGCTTCTCTCCTTGGCTTGTAGATGGCTGTCTTCTTCCCGTGTCTCTTCACATTGCCTTCCCTCTAGGTGTGCTTGTCTCTGTGTCCAAATTTTTCCTTTTTATAAGGACAGCATTCATGTTGGCTTAGGGCCCTGCATATGACCTCACTTTAACGTGATGCCCTCTGAAAAGACCTTATCTCTAAATAAGGTCCTATCCAAAGTATTGGGGGTGGGTGGGTGAGGACTCCAACATATCTTTCTTGGGGTGGGGGGTTCACAACTGAACCCATAATGGATCCTTTTGAGTTTCACTTCATTAACTGGCCCAGTATTCTTGGATTTTACTTGACATTTATGGGTGACTGTATTTCTCTAAATCTAAGATTGGTTTCCTCCTTTCTAACACAGGAACAATAATGTTTGTTTCAAACTATTATGAGGGTTAAATGTGATAAAAAAATGGAACATGTCATACAACACGAGGTGGTGTTATTATTACCTCCCACCACCACCTCCAACCTCCATGTACCCTGATCCAGCTGGTCCCTGGAGTCTATCACTAATAGTAAAATAACCCAAGATAGGTAATATGACATAAATCTGAGACAAATTTGGGAATTTTCAAAAGGAACTTTACTAAGGAACAAAATAAAACACAGCAAGACACAAAATCATAGAAACAGAGAAGTGTCTAGAATACCTTTGATGAATTTACTATAACAAGAATGACCCTGGACTGGCTTAGCAAGATTATGGCTTATGAAGTGGCACCTGCCAGCCCTTTCCTCTGCCTCAGCCCTACCGGCCTCATCACCCCACCCCCACAGCAGGAGTCCTTGGCTGTGCTGATGGCCCAAGATAAGCCCAGATGTCCAGTCCTGTGATGTGATTCATGGCCTCCCCACTGAAAGGCTTCACCGTGGTGTGGATCCCTGCTCCAGTTTGGTCATTCTTCACTTCCTTCCCTGGATCAGGGCAAGTCCCTTGGAAGCCTCATGGTCCAGCCCAGTGAAGTTTCAACAGAGCCTACTCTGTAGGGACCCACTCTGTCTAGGATATTTTCTTGAGTGAGTGGGGAAAATAAAATCTTAATTTCTTAGCCACCTCTAAGTTTTACTTCACCAGTTGTGTTGATAATATGCTTTCATATACTCTCTGGAGTGGGGAGACAAGACACATGGTTGAATATTAATAGATGTTTGTTGGGTTATTTTCCAATGAAAGTATTGGGGGGAGGGGAACTTACTGTCGTGGTTTTGTGCGTTTATTTTTACTGAGATGAAATTCATATAACATAAAAGTAACCATTTTCAATTGAAAAATTCACAAGGTTGTACAGCTAGCACCTCTGTCTTGTTCAAAACATTTTCTGCCCCTCAGAAGGAGACCCTGTACTATTAAGCAGTCACCCCCATTGTCTCCTCCCCCTTCCCCTATCAGCCTCTGGTAGCCACCAGTCTTCTTTCTGCTCTATGGCTCTTCCTATTCAGAATATTTTGTATAAATGGGACCTTACGATATGTGACCTTTGTGTCTGGTTTCTTTCACTTAGCATCATGTTTTCAAGACTCATCCATGTTGTAGCGTGTATCAGCATTTCATTCTTTTTTAAGGCCGAGTAAGATTTCGTTGCGTGGGTATGCCACCATGATTTTATTTTGCTAAGTGAGATATGCAAACTGAGCGCCAGAATGGACTTTCCCTGGAGTTTCAGAAGCTGTGTGAGGAAAAAGAGAGAGGAAGGAAAGTAAAATGGTGACTCACAGAGAAAAATGTTGAGAAAAAATTATCGATGGTTAAAAAAAGACTTCTATGAAGGTTTCAGCGTGTGATATAAGGTGAAAAATCTTTTTTTTGTCTTCCTGTGAAATCTTCATTGAAATTGACATGAGTAATGTTTTGTGACCTTAGATTTATTCTTTTTTCCCATATGACAAATTGCTAAGTACAACCATGATCAGGGCAAGAACTGAAGTTACTGATGTCAGTCCCAGGTCATCTGCTTACCTGGCTTCACAGTTTGAGGTAGAACTGACTTTCTTCTGGAAGGTGACTAAAGGTTTAGCTTCTCAGTAGAGTGGGTACAGACGCTGATCTGCCACAACAGGCGTTCAGCTTGCTCGAGAGCTAAGTCCAGTTTGGGCTTATCAGGGTACAACTTGGCTGCTAAACCAGTAGACAGACAAAGCCGACCAGCAATAAGTCAGCTGACCTCTGAACTGAAGCCTCCTTTTTTTTTTTTTTTTAATTTTGAGTGAAAGAGAAAAAGAGAGAGAGCCAGGGGAGGGGCAGAGGGAGGAGAGAGAATCTCAGACAGATTCCGCACTGAGCGAAGAGCCGTAGGTGGGGCTCCATCTCAAGACCCTGAGGTCGTGACCTGAGCTGAAATTGAGAGTTGGACGCTTACCCAACTGAGTCACCCAGGTGCCTCAAATCTTCCTTTTAATCCTGTGTAACTGGGTGCATTCTCCCCACCCTCAGCCCCAGTCTAAATGACCAAGGCCACCGGTGGTGAGGGGACATCTGAGAAGGCCTTTTGTATGAAGGGGGATTTTCTCTGAAAGCGTTAGGTTGCTTTACTTCCTTCCCTGAGATGGGCGAGAGAAGAAAGAACCGACTTTCCCGTTCAGATAGATCACGGGGAAATTCACCGTAGCACGAAAGGATAAACCTTTGGCTAACATGAAGGTTTTTAAAATCTAATTAGGTGCCTGGCATTCAGAATCATTTAGTGCCTATTGTACAAAATGAATAAAAATGTGCTGAACTTCAGCTGCTCAATAGAACAAATAAAATTATAATTCACTAGGCAAATATATCACAAGAAACAAAGCTGTTTCCCTTTGGGGAATCCAAAGACCTGTGATTCAGAGTGCTGAGCCTAGAGACTCTTTCCAATTCTGAAGAACCCATAACAACAGACTACAAACAGGTCAGAATCCAGAAAACAGAGCACACCCTTTCCCAAATTCCTCCTCTGCTCCGGTATTTACCACATCTGGAACACACCAGTTCTAACAATACTTTTATAGGACTGGCTCAGAAAACAATAACCTTACCGCATTTGACTTTTACTATCCAAACTATCCCATCTAGAATGTATAAAAAACCAGGGGAAGCTGCATTCAACCTCACCTTTCCATCTCTCATTTACTTCCTTTTTAGTCAGTTTATAGGTCCCAAGAGGTTGCTTTAAGACGGCATGTTCAGAAGCTCTCGATTTTGTGGATTCTGTTTGCAATCTGTTTTCTCTGATCCACAGTTTCACCTTTCCACCAACCCCACCCCAAAAGAAACCCCAAACCTCCCCCCCGCCACACACACTAATTAAAATATGGCTATGGCTTTTCTTTAATAAGAAAGAGGAATAAGGTGGGAGCAAGGGTGGGCAGAGAAAGGCACGTGGGCTTGGAACTTAAGTGAAGAGACGTGTGGCCAATAAGGACATACAGAGAGACTGGGCAGGATCTGCCTAACACAATCCAGTGTCTCCCTGTCAGTTCCATCTGCCTCTGAGCAATAGGGAAGAGACATGAATGCCTGAGAACCACACGGAAAGGGCCATCTTGGACTTGATGTTGATTGAGTATTGACGTCGATTTCCAGCATCAGTCCATAGAGAAAGAGCAGAGACAACTGAACCCGAGCGTAGGAGTGGGTTTGAGCACCTGGCTACGGCACGCTGCATTCATCAGTCACAAAGACACCTAGGCACAGGCATCACGTACCACTTCAGCAGTATGGATTTTGCAGCTTTACAGCCACGGAAACCTGTTGTCTGAACATTTATTGACTAAACAGGCTGTCAGGACACCCACATGGTCAAACCTATATTGGCATCTGCTTTCTTCTTGGGTAAATCCAACATCAGAGGACATCTCCCACTGCTCTCCCACTCAGGGTTCTGCTCCAGCCACACTGGCGTTCCCTGCTGTTCCTTGAACACACCAGGGAGGCTCCTGCCCCAGGATCTTTATACCTGACCTTTCGCCTATCCACAAACTCTCTCCCAGATAGTTACATATCTGCTCCATCACCTCCTTGGTTAGATCTTTGTTCAAATGTCACTCTCACAGATTTCCATCCCTCCCAACTCCTGGCACCTCAATTTACTCTGCTTTATCTTTTACTCACTAATTTGTTTGTTATCTCTTTCTTCGTTTCTGAGAGGGCAGGGAGTTTTATCTTTTTTGTTCACTGCTGTATCCTCATTACCTAACTTGTGCCTGACATATAGTATGTACTAAAGAAGTATTTGCACAACGTCTGTGTCGATGAATGAAGGTCCTCCTGAAGCCACTTTCCTTGGGAAGAATGGGATTTCTTCATATCATTAGTATATTTTAAGGGGATTATCATCTAGGGCCTCTAATGTACTTTAGTTACTTCTATAACCACCCCAAGTAATCCTTTCTAAGTATATTTATTTTCTGGATAAAAATCACAGGACTACAGGAAAGTTATCCAATCATTTAGCAGTTCTTCACTGAACACTCACTCTATGATAGATCCTGTTCTAGGTAGTAGAAATTCCAAAATCAAGACGTAATTGTTGATTTCAAGAAGCTTCTAATGGGGAAAGAAAGACCAGTAAACAAGAGTGAAAAGCAAATACTATGTAAGTGTTACAGTGGAGCGTGTGCCGTATTAGTCATGGGAAAAGGCTAAGCCTCTATAATAGACTCAATAATTCGGTGGTGTAAAGAAAAAATGACTTGATCTATCTCACATGACAGTGAAAGTAGGTTAGGCAAAATGCACTGCTCTGTAGTCATTGGGAAATGCAGTTTCCTTTCATACTGTTTGGCTTCCAGCCTAGGACTTTATTCTTGTCTGCATGGTTGAGTCGATTAGATTATTTCTCTCCAGACCTAAGTGGGGGGTATATTGTGCTCTCCCCCTTGAATTTGGACTCTGTCATGTGACTCACTTTGGCTAAGGTTAGAAGGTTAGTGGGTATGGGTCAAGTACTCAAGCAGAACTTTGCAGTGTGTTTGCGTGGGTGGGCTTGCCCTCATGCACCTGTGCTGTGACGGTGAGACTTTCCCTGGGTAGTTGCCGCCCCTCCAGCCTGGGCCACAGGGCGAACCCTGTGGAGCAGATCAGACCTCAACCCCAGCAAGGAGTCAGGTCCTGCCAGACCAACAGCTTGAAGTAGAATCACCTAGCCAACCCCTGGACGGATCAAGTGATTATTGTCTTAAGTCAGAGCTTTGGGGTGATGTGTTACAGAGATAACTCACTGATGAGATGGTCAAAGCTGGGTCATGGTACATTCACGTTCCAGCTCACATGGAGGGGATGGAGCACAGAGGAACAATGCGTGAAGGCCTGGAGGTGGCACAAATCACACCGTCTCATGTTCTCTATGTGGTCACATGTCACTGGAGACTGGGTGTGGGCTGGGCAAGTTATGTCTCTGGCTGGGTGGCCATATGTCTAGCTACCACTCTGTGTTAAAGAAGGGAAGAATGCGTTTTAGGGGACATCCAGCAGTATCCACTATATGCAGACAATGAAAGAAATGCCTTACTTCGGAGAAGGGAGAGACAGAGTCAGAAAAGATTCCCCGGAAAGGCAAAATATTGAGCTGAAGTTTTTGGGGATGAGTAGGAGTTTGCCAGATGGAAAAGGACTGGGAAAGCATTCCAAGCAGAGAAAACACAAAAGGTAAAGAGGTATGGGAAACCTTGGCTTGATCATGAGGCAGCAACAAGGGTGGTGTGATTGGAATGTCCTCGGTGCTGCTGGAAGATGGACAAGCATAGGCATAGCACAACTGAGACACTTTATGGCAGAAAGAGCACATAGTTTGTTTGATTTGACTTTCTTTTTTTTTTTTTTTTTAAGATTTTATTTATTTGACAGAGAGAGAGAGAGACAGCCAGTGAGAGAGGGAACACAAGCAGGGGGAGTGGGAGAGGAAGAAGCGGGCTCCCAGAAGAGCAGGGAGCCTGATGTGGGGCTTGATACTAGGACCCTGGGTTCATGCCCTGAGCCGAAGGCAGACGCTTAATGACTGAGCCACCCAGGCGCCCCCGATTTGACTTTCTATCCTGATAAATCTTTATGATTCGTATATTATTACAGAGAAAATGAGAACTGGGGTGTAATGGACAAGAGCTGTGCGTGCTTTCTCCATTCTGATTTTCCCCCTAGCAAATGGGGAGCTGGAGATGTGCTCCCAAATGGGGGCCCCCAGGAAATTTTGATATGATCCTTACCCTGGGGCTTCAGTGAACCACAGCACACCGTTTCCAAACCTCTGCATTCCCAGTTCAAACTCCCCATCCCCCCTTCTCAGAGCACCCAGATTTTTCTCCCCACCTCTGTAGCTCCTGACTTCCATGCAGAAACTAAATGAAGCTGAAAGATGATCCTTAAAGCAAGAAATGGGGCTTGAGATTGTCAACACCTTCTTCCTGCATAGCACAAGCATGTTCTAATGCAGCCCATTACGTGGGCTTTGTTGTGTGGGGATCGTGCCTCTCGCAGCTGGATGGACTCGCACTTTAGTCCATTACCCAGATATTAGTCCTGTCTCCTGGTAAGTCCCTTAGAACAGGCTTCTTCTGTTTTGGGCTTTGTTTCTGCTTGCTCCCTCTCCCAGGTCTGGCTAACAGAAGCCGGAGCCCACATTTCATGTGGCTTTCTGATCTTTATTCCTTTTAAGTGCTCTCAGGTGGGGGAAGAGCTTTCCAGAGAGATGAAATTTATGTGGTGTCAGCAGAATCCAGCTCCAGATGCCCCAAGGCTGAAAGAAGTCAATCAGGCCGGTACTGCTATGTGTCCGCTTCGCTTAGGGTACGATCAGTGGCAGATGTCTTAAACACCTGCAACTGTCAGTACGAGGTCCGGATGCCGTCATGCCTCGGGATTCCTGTGCTCGTCTTCTCAGCAATCTTCTTCTTCTTTTTTTTTTAAATAATATTTTTTATTATATTATGTTAGTCACCATACAGTACATCCCTAGTTTTTGATGTAAAGTTCCATGATTCATTACTTGCGTATAATACCCAGTGCACCATGCAATACATGCCCTCCTTACTACCCATCACCAGCCTATCCCATTCCCCCACCCCCCTCCTCTCTGAAGCCCTCAGTTTGTTTCCCAGAGTTCATAGTCTCTCACGGTTCATTCCCCCTTCTGTTTACTCCCCCCTTTCCTTCTTCCCTTTCTTCTCCTACCGATCTTCCTACTTCTTATGTTCCATAAATGAGTGAAACCATATGATAATTGTCTTTCTCTGCTTGACTTATTTCACTTAGCATTATCTCCTCCAGTCCTGTCCATGTTGCAGCAAATGTTGAGAAATCATTCTTTTTGATGGCTGAGTAATATTCCACTGTATATATGGACCACAACTTCTTAATCCAGTCATCTGTTGAAGGGCATCTCAGCCCCTTCCACGATTTAGCTATTGTGGACAATGGTGCTATGAATATTGGGGTGCATATGGCCCTTCTTTTCACTATGTTTGTATCTTTGGGGTAAATACCCAGTAGTGCAATGGCTGGGTCATAGGGTAGCTCAATTTTTAACTTTTTAAGGGACCTCCACACTGTTTTCCAAAGTGGCTGTACCAACTTGCATTCCCACCAACAATGTAAGAGGGATCTCCTTTCTCCACATCCTCTCCAACATTTGTTGTTTCCTGCCTTGTCAAATTTTGCCATTCTAACTGGTGTAAGATGGTATCTCAGTGTGGTTTCTAAACTGCCCAACCTTCAGAACACTAAGCCAGCCGAATGAACTAAATGGGGAAAATTAAGACACCTTCTAAGCCCATTATTTTCCACATGGAAGCTCATTCTCCTTGTGTGTTTCTTGAGTCCTTCCCCCATGACATAAGAAGCCTGAAGCGACGGCAGGAGAAGGTAGGGAAACATCCGGCCCTCGGTGCAATCTGTGAGTGTCCGGAAGGAACTCTTGGAAGCTGGCTTCCAGACGGCATTACCACAGGTGGGTCCTTTGACAATTCTGGGCCTAAGGAACCAGCACCGAGTCGGTGGGCTTTCAGAGCTGATGTTGCTGCAATGGGAAGGCTAGACCGCGTCCTGGAAGTGTCCTGATTGTCCAGCAGGGTGCCGGGCGAGGCAGCCCCGGTGGTCCCCTGCTCATCGCCGACCAGCTCTGCGGCAGGTGAGAGCTCATTGCACCAGGAGAGGCCCGCCGCCAGGGCTGCTGCTCCATAGGCTGGCCGGGCAGCCGCGTTTACCCAGGGCGGCTAAGGATGGAGACTTACTGTGCCAACCAGAGCCTTGCCCTACCAGGATCTGACTATAAACCACAGCCAGACAGGAGGGATCAGGCAAAGAAGACAAATCTGAAGAGAAGAAGAGATGGAATGAGTGGATGCATTTCACGACTGCTGACGTCCTGGAGATAAAGAATCTGGTGTCCAGAGCCGCATTGCATTCCAGTCCCGTGCTCTGTCCACAAACAAAAACAGCACGTGCTTGCACAGCACTCTGTGCCAGTCACTGTTGCCCGAGCACTTTACATCTGTCCCCTCACGCAGCCCTCACAATCCCGAGCTAGGTGCTTTGATCATTCTCTCCCTATAAGAGGGAAACTGAGGACACAGATTAGGCTTAGAAATTTGTCTAGGGGCGCCAGGGTGGCTCAGTCAGTTGAGTGGGCCACTCTTGATTTCAGCTCAGAGTCCTGGGATGGAGCCCCGCATAGGGCTCCCTGCTCAGAGGGGAGTCTGCTGCTCTGTCTCTCTCTGCCCCTCCCCCTGCCTGCTCTCTCTCTCAAATAAATAAATAAATCTAAGAAAGAAAGACAGAAAGATAGGAAAGAAGGAAGGAAGGAAGGAAGGAAGGAAGGAAGGGAGGAAGGAACGATGGAAGGAAGAAAGGAAGGGAGGGAGAGAGGGAAGGAGGGAGGGAGGAAATTTGCCTAAAACCACACAACTAGTAAGTGGCCTGAGGAAGATTTGAGGTTTGCCTTCTGGCTCTGGAACCCATGCTTTTCCCCATTGCACAATGCTGTCAGTCAATCCCCAGAGACTTTATTTTCACCAACAATTTCTTTCCTTATTGCAAAAGCACTACATACATGTTTAATAGACAACATGCTTTGATGCAAGCCAAGAAACTGATTCTACCAACTTGGACCAAAGGGAATTTATCTGAAGGGGATGAGGTAGCTCAGAGAATGCAAGGAAACACTGAAGACTCAGGCTTGCACTTCACAGAAGCCACGGTAGCTTGGAGCTCTTGGTACCAGAACCAAATAGATACCGCCACAGAGGGCGGAAGGAGCCCCAGCACCCCTCTGTTCTTGCAAATCCCAGGGAGACAGTCCCGCGGGGCTAGCCTGACTTCCATATCTGTTCTTTGACTTCGGAAAGCAGGGTGCTCAGTGGATGGTTCCTTCAAGACCATACACATTTGGGGAGCAGAATTTTCCCAGAAGGAAGCTGGGGAGGCTTTCTGTGGAAGGGGAAAGATGCTGAGTATGCCAAACCAAACCATGTTCCCTCAGGATTCATTGTAGTGAAGAACCTTAAAATTAAGGACATGAAAATCTCTCAAAATACCACCATTTGGAGATAATCAGCTTGTCACCTTTTGGTCAGTATTTTTCCGGTCTCTAACTCCCGCGTGAAATTTTGTAAAATTGGTCATTACTCGTGCCCACTGTCCTTTCTTCCTCTCTTGTTCTCTCTCAGGTCCAAGGCTTCACAAACACTGCTGCCCTCTCCAAAGTCTTTCTTCATCACTGCCCCTAGCTCAGTATTTCTCCGAAAATCTGTGATGAAGAGCCAGGTGGGTTTTGCACTGTTTTTTTAAATTTCCAATCTGTCCTAATATTTTTATAAAATACAATAAAATTAATTACCAAGGAAACTAAAATTTTTAAGTCAGACCCATAAAGACACTCCCCAATTTTTTTATTATTAGATCAGCAGACATAAAATTACTTTGTTAAACTGTTATAAAATTTCCTAAATGCTTAATTCTCAATTTCCGTACTTAACCAAGGAAGACCGTTCACAAATACACTCATCGGACACTTCTAAAATTTTTATTTATTTCAAATATAATTTACATACAGGGTATGTTAGTTTCAGGTGTACAATATAGTGATTCAATGATTCTATTCATTACTAAGTGCTCATGGTGATAAGTGTACTCTTAACCCCCTTCACCTATTTTACCCATTCCCTACTAACCTCCCCTCTAGTAACCATCTGTTTTTTCTCCATAGTGAAGAGTCTATTTTTTGGTTTGTCTCTTCTTTGTTCCTTTGTTTTGTTTCTTAAATTCCATATACGAGTGAAATTATATGGTATTTGTCTTTCTCTGGCTGATTTATTTCACTTAGCATTATACCCTCTAGACCCATCCATGTTGTTGCAAATGGCAAGATTTCCCCTTCTTTTTTATGGCTAATACTCCATTGTATGTATACACCACATCTTCTTTATCCATTCATCTATTGATGGACACTTGGGCTGCTTCCATATTGTGGCTATTGTAAATAGTACTGCAATAAACATAGGAGTGCATATATCTTTTTGAGTTAGTAATCTCATTTTCTTTGGGTAAAAACCCAGTAGTGGAATTATGTATGATAATTCTATTTTTAATTTTTTGAGGAAACTTTATACTGTTTCCCATGGTGGCTGCACCTGTTTGCTTTCCCATCAACAGTGCCCAAGGGTTCTTTTTTCTCCACATCTTCACTAACATTTGTTGTTCCCAGTGTTTTTGATACTAGCCATTCTGACAGGTGTGAGGTGATATCTCCTTGTGGTTTTGATTTATATTTCCCTGATGATGAGTGATGTTGAGCATCTTTTCATGTGTCTGTTGGCCATCTGTCTGTCTTCTTTGGAGAAATGTCTATTTGTGCCTTCCGCCCATTTTTAAGTGAATTACTTGGGGGTTTTTTTGGTGTTGAGTTGTATAAATTCTTCATATATTTTGGATATTAACCCCTTATTGGATATATCATTTGCAAACATATTCTTCCATTTGGTGGGTTCTCTTTTTGTTTTGTTGATGGTTTCCTTCACTGTTTAAAAGCTTTTTATTTTGTTGTAGTCCCAGTAATTTAATTTTGCTTTTGTTTCCCTTGCCTGAGGAGACATATCTAGAAAACTGTGTCTACAGCTGATGTCAAAGAGATTACTGCCTATTCTCTCTTCTAGGAATTGTATGGTTTCAGGTCTTCCATTGAGATCTTCAGTCCATTTTGAGTTTATTTTTGTGTCCAGTATATGAAAATGGTCTAGTTTCATTCTTTCGCATGTAGTTGTGCAGTTCAACACCGTTTGCTGAAGAGACAATCTTTCTACCATTGCATATACTTGCCTCCTTTATCAAAGAATTAATTGACCATATCATAGTGGGTTTATTTCTGGGCTTTGTATTCTGTTCCATCGATCTCTGTGTCTAATTTTGTGCCAGTGCCATACTGTTTGGATTACTACAGCTTTGTAGTGTACTTTGAAATCTGGGTTTGGGATACCTCCAGTTTTGCTCTTTTTCAGGATTGCTTTGGCTATTTGGGGTCTTTTGTGGTTCCATACAAAGGTTAGGATTATTTGTTCTGATTCTGTGAAAAATGCTGTTGATATTTTGATAGGGATTGTATCACCTCTATAGATTGCTTTGGGTAATATGGATATTTTAACAATATTTGTTCTCCCAATCCATGAGCATGGAATATTTTTCCATGTGTTTGTGTCGTCTTCAATTTCTTTCATCAGTGTTTTATAGTTTTCAGAGGACAAGTCTTTCACTTCCTTGGTTAAGTTTATTCATAGGTATTTTATTATTTTTGGTGCAATTGTAAATGGGACTGTTTTATTACTTCTCTTTCTCCTTAGTGTATAGAAATGCAACAAATTTCTGTACATTGATTTTGTATCCTACGACTTTATTGAATTCATTTATCAGTTCTAACAGTTTTTTGGTGGAATCTTCAGGGTTTTCTCTATATAGTATCATGTCTTCTGCAAATAGTGAAAGTTTTTACTTCTACCTTACCAATTTGGATGCTTTAGTGGACACTTTGAGTGGAATTGTTCTAGATAACTTCAACCCTTTCTTTCAATCTCAGCTTAGATATCATTTCCTCCAGGAGGTCTTCCTGATGACCCTCATCCAATCACATCTGGCTGGCTGGTCTCATAGAATTCTATGGGTCCACCTGTCAGAGCACTCATTAATCAAACTGTGTTTTAAATGAATCAGTCCTACTGGGTTGAGGGTACTGCTGGTTACCTCTGAATGTGTCAACCCCTTGCTAAAGTTCAGGGCTTTAAAGCCAACAGGGCCACCACAATCCCTTCAGCAAGCCTATTGGTCAAAGGATGTACGTCTATGCAAACCTGTTTGTTTAAATGAGAAAAGAAATGCCATGTGTCATTAACTTTAAGATGCCATTAATTGTAAGATACATCCCTAGTTCAGCAATGTGAACATCAGAATGGTAAGACACAGCCAAATTTCAGAAATGGTAAAATGCAGCAATAAGTGCCTTTGAACAGATGAAATGTGGTTATTAAGATCTTAATTGTCAGGACGCCTGGGTGGCTCAGTCAGTTAAGTGTCTGCCTTTGGCTCAGATCATGATCCCCATGCTCAGCGGGGAGCTGCTTTTCCCTCTGCCTCTGCCCCTCTGCCCTGCCTATGCTCTCTCTTTCTCGCTCTTTCAAATAAATAAATAAAATTTTAAAAATGAAATAAAATCTCAATTGTCTTTTGAGTAACAAAAGTCTCAATGGTCTCCGGATAGAATATTTTATAGGAATGAAGAATACACATTGTAAAGCATATTTACATTTCTGATTGTGACTATTCCTGCCCAAAAGTGTTATTTGTGGTGTATATTGTGTCATCCTTTGCAGATATTGTCACTAATCCCTCAATTATGTATGTACTTGGGATTCTTATTTCCTCATCCTCGTCCTATCCCTGGGTAGTTGAGTAGGTTACCCAAGACACTGCAGTGAGTGACTCAGTGAGGAATGGAATTTCTGTCCTCCTCACCCCCAGGTAACGTTGCCTAGAGCTATGCTGGGAAGATCACCCTGTAAGGCAGTTCAGGAAACTTAATTAACTGGGCAGGTCTCATCCTGACTCCATTTTTTCCATCTTCATATCGATGACTGATGAGTGAGAGTTATGGCAGAAGAATCTGTATTGCCTGGTCTGGGAAACAGTTTCTTTGAAAGGCTCATAAATTGATCTATAACTATTATCAATGTTCCAGAACTAAACAAAAGCCTCAGTGACAGACTCCGGTGACATATACACATGACTCCATGTTAATTTGAATGTGAATATGTCCAAAAATCTGTGGCCAAATGTATATGTATTTTTTTGCTCATCTGTGACAAGATCTTATAGCTTCTTTTACCTCCTGGACATTATGAGTATATTTCCGTAGATTGAAATATCTATTAACTAGAATGATTTGGAATTTTCTCAACTTGATCCAAAATCATGTTTGACCGGGGTGTGGTTAAGCAACGCACACTAGGAATATCAATAGGTAAGTAGCTCATATTAATGTTGAAGAAGACCACAAATGTCAGCAATAATGCCAAGTCTCCCAGGTAGATTAATGATGCCAGAAGCAGTGGAGGTATTACAGCGGTGGGACATTTAGAAAACGGGAGTCCAGAAAATGTGTCAGTTCCTTGATATTAGAAAACAACGTTACCATGAAAACAACATTAGAGAGATCATTAGAGTTCTAAGCCTTCCTACAAATACCCGTGTAGCCAACAATGAAGCCACCCTCTTATCCGGATCCACTAACCTGGTTTCTGGCAGCTGGGACCCAGGGATAAAGGAGGAAGGAGGAGAAACAAGATGTGTGCCCCAGACCTTCCTTTATTCCTGTCTTTCACTTCCTGGAGCCCCCATCCTGACTAGCAAATGCTCTCAAGCAGCTTTATGGAGATCCACCCCAGACTTGCTCAATTTCCCCATGGGCCTCAAGCATTTCAATTACTTCCTCCTTTTTTGCCCAGGCAAGACTTGTATTCCCTTTTGGCAGCTGGAAAGCCATCTCACTGAATTGATTGGCATCAGTTTGTGTTTGACTGATTATCCCAATATTGGTTTATTTTCCATGTCTGCATTACCAAAAATCTCCTCCAAATTATGTCCAATGGGTGGACTTCGGGCACTGAGACAGAAGTGAAAAATGTTCAGTTGTGCAGTAGGATGCTGTTTAAACACATACCCATAAATACGATGTGTAAATAAATATAGTGTAAATACATGTTTATATCATGTATCAATTATGATTCTTAGGTGCCAAGCAAGAGGAAGAAATCCTGACTTACAAACAGAAAAGGCATTTACTTAATGGCTGTAGAGTAAGTCATAATCAAAAGGGAAGTTCGAGAAGTCAGCTTTGGACAGGCAGGAATTGTGAAGTCTAAATGGAAGCAGAAGGCACGTTCTAAGCATTAGGATTGTTGATGCTGTCCTAGTAGGAGAAGTGGACTCCAGCAGTCGCGTTTTCACTTTGTCCAAAATTCACATTCCTGAGAGAGAACATCTAAGTAGTCTTGCTTGGGTCAGAGACGCTCTCCTTGGCCGGGTGTGGGCAAAGTGCCTTGACTGATGGTCCCAAACCAAGGAGAGAAGGTAGGTTGCTAGGGTAAAATTAGAGTACTGCTTCTAGAAGAGTGGATGGACCCTGGTGAGAAGAACCACCATCCACTAAGTGTTGTAGGTGACAAGCTCCTTGACCAGCGATGCCTGGGAGTGTGTCCTTGGGTTCAGTTCCCTATTCTCTAATTTTCACAGCTTCTACCCTTTCTTATTTTAGAACTCACAGCTTCCTAAAAGATCCAAATCAGTTTACACAATAGCTCCTGCAATAATAGCAGCTCTCATAAAGTGCCTGGTCAGCCCGTCCTGCCCTTAGTTCCCAAGTTCTTAGTATGTACAGGCCATTGGAAAGTCTGACACGTTCCTGTGAGCTTGGGCAAGGGTGGGGGTGGGCTGGGCTGGATTGGTTTCCAGGTGTAGCAGGCTTCATTCTGGCCCTCTGGCCAGTGTTCCAGTTAAAATGAGAAAACCAGGATTAAGTCCAGTGACATTCCCATTGCCCCATAAAACTACAGAGTCCTTTATCCGTGACTGCCAAGTGTCTGGCCCCTTAGAATGTGAAGGAACCCTTGCTTTGCTTAAGATAGCCTTCCTGGCAGGTGACTGTTGGAATTACTTATTTAAACAAAGTCTAATTAATGCCCAAGGCAGGAACAGTGGCACAGATTAATATTTAACCATTTGGAATGGGTAATTGAGTGTATGGGGTTTAGTAACAGATTTGCAGCACAGGTTGACTTGGTCTTTACCTCGTCAGCACTCCTGGGGTCTGTTCCCTAGACCACATTCTTCCTTTGCCTTCTCACCTTCTTCCCCCATGAAGAACCCAGGAGGAAACATGGAGGGTGCAGCGTCAGGCTGGGACTTGCTAAAACCAAAGGCGTAGCTGAATTTAAGTTTAATATTTACTCAGCCAGGAAATGCTCTAATTAAAACTAGCTCTTTCAATCTTGAAGCCCCACCCTCGAAGGACAGAAAAGAGCTCTCCCAGAGGGCTCTGCCCTCAGGGGTGAGTAATCCCTTTCTGCCCTACACCCAGATGTCTTAGAGATCTTCCTTCCTAACTCAAGTAAGAGTATAACTGGGATCGTGCATTGAATTTTCATGGGATTTCCAACAGTTTCCAGAATAAGAGCTGGCTGTATAGATTTCCAATCATAGATGGCAAAATAAGAAATGGCTGAATAACTGGGGCAAAAAGGAGATTTTCAGTCTGGGGGGCAGTTTCATGTAAGAAAAAGAGCAGGAATAAGATTCCTGGGTCGAATGCTGGCTTCACCAGCGTTTCCTGTGTGACCTTTGGGTGACTCAACTCTCTAAGCCTTGGTTTCCTCTTGGGTAAATTGCAGTAATAGTATCTACCTCATGGGGTTCTGGAATGAATTAGACAAAATAATCCAGCAAAGTGCTTAATATATAATAAGTACATATGAATTTTTGCTACCATTAGTTCGATCATTCATGCAATTACTCATTCAAATAATATGCCAAATGTCCAAAATGTACCAAATTAACGAGCTAGGTAATGGTAAGACAAGAAACTGTCTTGTCTTGTTTCCATACTAAGCTGTATTGAAACAAATGTGTAAAGTTTCCTCCTTGTCTTGGGATGATTGCAATTGTGAAAGTATGAATGAAAGTGTTATTAATATGCAAAAAGGGCATTCTTTCCATGGGGAATTTCAGGAAGTCTTCCTGGTGACATTTAAACTGGGTATTTAAAGAAGTTTAGGACTTTTTCAGGAAGAGAAAAGAGAAAAGGTTATCCTGGAAAGAAGGATATCACAAACAGCACAAGGATGAGAAAAGGCCCAGTGTGTTTGGGAAACAACAGAAAATTTGGCTGGAGGCCAGAGGGCTGGGTATAAGGTGGGCATGGTGAGCAAAGAGGCTAGAAAGCCAGGGTCAAGGATATCATGGGCCATATCAAAGCGTTTAGACTTTATTTGCGTGATCAGATCTCTATTTAGGAAGATAATTCATACAGTAATATAAAAATTAGGTGACTAAAGAAGAAATTAGAATCAACAAGAACAGAGAGAAGAGTATAGTCACAGTTCAGGCAAGAGGTAAAGAGGGCCCAACTCGGGGCCACAACAAGTGGAAAGGTGAGGAGGGCAGAATTAAGAGATATTTAGATGAGACACTTGTCCAGTTCCCATAGAGAGAGCAAACCACTTCCCTTCCACTGCTCCTGGTTCCCTATATCTAAAACTTGTGTTAAGAAAGGGTTTGTGAGGGGCGCCTCGGTGGCTCAGTCAGTTAAGCATCTGTCTTCTGGTCAGGTCATGATCCCAGGGTCCTGGATTGAGCCTGTCAGGCTCCCTGCTCAGCGGGGAGTCTGCTTCTCCTTCTCCCTCTGACCCTCCTCCCCACTTGTGCTCTCTCTCTCAAATAAATAAATAAATAAATAAATAAAATCTTTTAAAAAAGAGAGTTTGTGAAAAAATATCTGGAAACTGTTGAGTGTTTCAGAAGAATATTTATAATGATATTTTTGGTAATGAGTCATACATATTTATCCCAAATGATCAAGAACTGTTAGACAAATCTCCCAACCACCTCCCACACATCGTTATATCACTTACATTTGATCCTCTCTTATTTGCCTTCCTTCCTTCCTTCCTTCCTTCCCAGTGATTTTAACTAGAGGTTTGGTTTGGTTTTTCCTGTTCTAATCTTTTTATTAGTTAGGACTCTTGACTGCAAGTGACAGAAACCAACTAGCATAATGAAGAAGAATTGGGAGGAGGAAGAAGAAGAGGAGGAGAAAGAGGAAGGGGTGGGGGTGGAGAGAAGTTGATTAGCTTCTGTAACCCAGAACTGACAAATTCAGGGATCTAGTCTCAGCTAGATCCGGGGAGTCAAACACAGATACCTCGGACCAGTTGTTGTTCCTAGAGGGATGGAAGGAATACTCTAATTTGGTAGACCTGAATCATAAACCCACTTCTGTGGTCAGGAAGACTGGACCAGTTACCAAAAAATGGGTGTGCATGAAATTTTTAGATCAAAAGAAAAATGTATGACCATGGTCACTACATGAAAAAATTGGTGAATGAGAATGATGGCAGCCCCTTCTTTTATGTTCTTTGATCCATAATCAAAGATATTTTCAGGCTATAGAAATATGTTTTCTTTGCTAAAAATTCCAGTATTTTAAATAAAAGCATAGTGTCCTCTGAGTAATTAGCCAAAAGGATTGTGCTAAAATCCTCTGCCGTGGTGTGGGGTCAGCTAAGGTGGGAGCACCTTTCCACTTGCAGCCTGACATTAATGTCACCTACACTCTTAGCGCGTCTTCAATGTAGACTCTGGCTTTTGTTTTCAGTCTGGATTCCTGATCTTGGTCAATTATTGTTCTATTCACTAGGCATTCTGCCTTACTCTGGAATTCTTTCCAAACTCAGAGGGGAGGGTTCTAGTATTGGCACTCCTTAGCCTATAGATAAGCTTATACTTTGTCCCAACCTCAATTATAGTCCACGTGCATGTGCGCGCACACGCACACGCACACACACACACACACACACACACGCACATATTGGCGTCCTGGTGCCAGCTCCTGAAAGCCAATTGTTAAATTTTCAGAAACTTTGAAAGCCAATGGCTAAACACAGCCATTACTAAAATGTATATAAACTTCATAATTAAATAAATTATTTTAAAAGCAGAGATAATAAGTACTCAAAATCCATCCCTTCCTAATTATTTGCATTATGCCTGTATGCTGGGAATACTATATAATAATGTGCTACCATATATTTCTTTCCAACTCTGTTCAGTGAAGTCAACCATTGATAGCTTGAAATTAGCTGTGGTGGGAATATTTACATCATGGAAATCTGCAAATGCTACAAACCAGGCCTTTTAGTTGACAGGGTCGGTTGTTAAACATTTACCAGCATACCACTGCAGGCACACACACATACCCTTTTCTGCTGTAGACTTCTTCTATATTCTTCTTAACCCTGGAATTACTACCTTTATGTCTCAGCACAACATATCAAGGAAAATCTTGTCATGCATCAAAATATTGTGGTATATGCATCACTCACAGTAGGATTTCTCACCAAGATATTTATCTGCCTGCTTATTGGGGCAAGTAGATGAATAATACCAGACACCACAGTGCTTAAATTTCTCAACTCCCTTTAAGGAATTCCATATTGTGAAAGACCGCACCCAAATAAGATTCTTCCTTCTCCTTTCTTAGGTATGGCATTTTTTCCTCTAAGACCGCATTTAAGAATACTACTGGCACAGAACCACAAGCCTTGCCAACTTCCCAAGTCCTTGATAGAGTAATCACTCAGTAGCCAAGGATAAATTTACATTGGATGGCTCCTTTGGCCTTTCTCACTAACAGAAATATATTTATGAATGCAGTGGCTTCACTGTCATATTGTTTCCTTGCTTTGTAAAATGAAGCCAAGTGTAAGTTCACAATAGAACCAAATCCTGAATAAATACCATTTTAAGGTTGATGCAATTTAAAAAATTTTTTTTGCAAGCTGTTATTGAAAATATGTATCTAACAGATCAGCCATATAGGAGGCCAGCCAATGCTTTAGACTTTTAATCTACTTAATGGGATAAAGGTTAGGCATAATTAAATATCTTGAAGCTTGCATCTCTCAGTGCAATAAGCAAATGACTGAATTAAATCCATCCAGGGGATAAAATAAAAACATTAATCAAGGTGGCGATTTTGAAAGAATAACTCTCCTTCCGGTCGAACTTAAAAATAGCTTGGCACTTTGGCCAAATGCCTGACTGAATACATATCCATTTTAGCCTATTCATAGTAAAGCATTCATAAAGAGAGTGGGTAGAAAGATGAATTCCCTCGGCTTAGTCTTCCCTGAGCCCCAGAATGTTTCCTTTTTTTTTGTTTTTTGGTTTTTTTTTTGTTTCCATACTGTCCTGTGAACTTTTTGGAAGAATGTTGGAGGCCCTGAAGCTGATTGCTAAAGGCAGCGCTGAGGACAGGCAAAACCTCTACTTTGAGATGATCTGTTGCTAGAAGGAAGTGCTCAGCCCCTGAAATGGGGACAGATCCCCGTGGTCAGTGAAGCGGGATTCCGGTGAGGTGCTCCCAAGCGTCACGTCCTGCTGCCTCAGATTCTATTTAGAACCACTGCTCCTGGATCTTGGTTCCAGCTCGGCACAGAACTCACCGTGCCCGTGACGGCTGACCTCAGTCACCTCCATCACTCCTGCATGCTCCCCTGCCTGAGAAGACTGTGCTCAGAGCAGCCAATGTAGCTTTGCATCCCAGCTCAACGCCGTGCTCTCCTGCCTTGGACCAGAAAATAGCTCATCTACCTGCTGTCCAATCAAACAAACCACATAGAGAGGATTCCTTGTGGATCATTCCCTAAGAGAGTCTACTGTGTCTGCGTAGACACCTGCACTGCTCTGGGCTGTGACATGAAGGCTAGAGGAAGGGAGTCAGTGAGTGACGGGACAGGAGAAGGGGGCCAGGGAACCAGGGTCCTGTGTAAAGACACATCATGTGGGTATGATGTGAATGTAAAATCAATTGCCATTAGCTGCACTGATGCCCTCATCTCTAATGTCCCAGGGGTCCCCAGAGCTCTGGGATCATGACCTGAGCCACAGGCAGATGCTTAACTGACTGAGCCACCCAGGTGCTCCTTGAGAGCCATTTCTTTGCTTCTTAGAATTAGGGAATGGAAGAGAGGATGGTGGCCAAGAGATCTCTCCTCGCTTCCACCTCCCTCTCTTTATACATATGCATGCGTGTGTGTGTGTGTGTGTGTGTGTACATATGCACACCCACATACATGTATACCAGTGCACATGCACACACAAACCTGCACTCGTGTGTAAATATGTGTACGTCCTGATATCAGAGCTTGCTTCTGACCGTGTTTTGCATTTTAAGATACTTTCGTGGATGTCTGCTCTAAGAACACTCTGTTATACTCTCAAATTATGACCTGTGTTTGCTGATCTTTCACCTCTGTGTATTTTGAGCCACTGATCCTTGCCGCTAAGTGTTTAATATTCTACATTTTAAATTCTATCAGTGTGCTCTGTGTAACAGAACTTGTTTGGGCCCAATACCCAGAAAGAGTGTGTGCTTAACAGTCGAGTAGATTTTGTTTCCTGGTTGGCTCAGTTCGGGCCTGGAGAGTGGAATGCCCGGCCCTCACAAGCTGCCTGATAACGCTGAGTGGCCCTGTTTGACTAGGGGCATGGGGAGTCGATGCAAAAAGAAGACGCTATTTAAGCTGTGACGACCAAGCCAAGCCCTTCCCTCCACTCAAACTCTCTCAGAGAAAATTCTCCCCGCAGAAATGCAGGGATAGACGTTTTTCATGAGATCTAGAGGAAGAGGAGGCACGTTCGTGACTGGCAAATGGGGACGGACAGACAGAACTGCAGTTTGAAGGAACTGGGCCCAAGACCAGGGCTTGCTGGGGGAGAGCCAAAGGTGCCGCTGTTCCTTCCACCGGCGGGGGCCCCTGCGACGCTTCTCCCTGGCCACTCCTGGATCGAGTACTTGCTATGGCCAGCCCCCTGTGATGGACCGTCTTTGAACCCCTGGAAGGCCTACTTTTGGATGTCTGCCTGGTTTCCTAGGGCCTTGAGCAGGTCTTTCTGTGAGTTGAAGAGGTAACCCAGCCCAGTCACACTTTCCAGCATTGTTTCTAATGTCACCGAGATGAAACTAGGAAATGGGTGTGACCCACATGGTGCCAGGGGTCTCTGGGCTATGGGTGCCTTCGTCCAGACCCGTGGACACTGCTCCTCCCCCCTGGAGGCCTGAGACTCTTGGGAAGTCCTCACGGGTGGGACCCCTAAGAGATGGGCCTGGGGTCTGAGCTGCTTGGGAGAATTCGGGCGGTGGCAAGCGGAGAACCCTGAGATGGTTTTGAGCCTCCAAGATAACGGCTGCCTGTCCACGGCTACAGCGCTCCTTCAGAAGATAGCCGATGAGACTCCGGCAGCTGGGCTCTTTCCCGCCGAACCCGGGACCCGTCGCCCTGCAGTGCTCTCCACCAGCAGGGCCGTGCGCTTTGACGTGCCGTCCCCGAGCTTCTGCAGCATCTGCGATTTCTATTCAAAGGCAAATCCCAGACAGTGAAGTATTTGCTGTAAATTATTGCAGCCATGTGACACACGGCTTTTCTGCCACTAAGGTCACTCTGCCACAGGCCTCTCGCTTCCCCTTCAATCGCTCTTTGTTCCAGGAGGTTTCCTCAATTTCAGCAATTCTCGCGCGGAGCTGCCCGCCCAGCCATTTATCACTGGTAATAACCAGAAGAGTTGGGATCTTTTACGTCTCCACACAATGATCTGAGTCTTGGAAGGCTTCCGAAACTCCCTGATCCCCTCTGCCTGGCCAGGGCCTCTCTTCCTTTCTCAGGGCAACGGACCGAGTTCAGAGGCAGGGCTCCCCGCGGTGTAGGAGCTTGTAGGTCTCCGAGAAGTCCAGCAGGTTCATTAACATAGCAATCGAAGGAGAGACAAGAAGGCTGGGTTCTTCTGGTGAATGCCTGGCTGGTTCTAAATCCTCGTATAGAATCTCCATAGGCCCACAGGCAAGGATTTGAGGCACTGTGTTGAAAAAGAATTTGTGAGAGCCAAGGGCATGGGAATGGAGCCATGAGGACGGAAAGCCAGGCACTCGGAGACCTTCCTGCAAACACGCTCAGCTGGGGCGAGAGGCTTTACCTTACAAGGTGCCTTTTCAGAACCAGAGGAGCTTCCTTTTTTTTTTTTTTTAAGATTTTATTTATTTATTTATTTGACAGAGAGAGAGAGACAGCCAGCGAGAGAGGGAACACAAGCAGGGGGAGTGGGAGAGGAAGAAGCAGGCTCCCAGTGGAGGAGCCTGATGTGGGGCTCGATCCCAGGACTCCGGGATCACGCCCTGAGCGGAAGGCAGACGCTCAACGACTGAGCCACCCAGGCGCCCCATAACCAGAGGAGCATCCTGCACCTTCTAGACATTTCCATAGTTTTTGCTGGACCCACCCTGGCTTTGAGGGTAACAGCAGGGTGTGTCGATTAGATGCAAACTCCCAGGACATCCATTTCTTGAGGAAGCAGGCCGAAGCGCACCTACACCTGTCCCAATTATTTCCTTGGAATTATCCTGCTTGCGAGTGGCCTTTTAGACAGGTACCCCCCAGCTGGTTTGCATGGTGGCCTGTGAGGTTTTGCCTGTCAGGACCCAGGACTCCGGGGTAATCCATAGCCAAGAGAGAGCATCAGTACGTAGGATCTGAGCAATGAGCCGTCTTGAACTCATAACTACATTTTGGGAACAAGAACTGTGCATAGAGATTTAAGGAATTCAGCATTCAGATAAAAAGAACAATGCTGTAGGAGACGGGAGGGGGCTGCTTTTTGGCCCACCTGCTTTTCTTGGCCACAAATTCCAGCACACTTTTGGCATGGAAGTCTGAGACCTATCTCCCGTAATGATTCCCTGTGGCACCGCCTTCTCACACACGAGTGTGCTGTACCAGTGCCAGAGCTGGGACTCACAGAAGCATCCGACAAACGCATCACCTTGCCCCCTTTGTGCCTGCTTCTTTTTTTTTTTTTAAGATTTTTTTATTTTTAATTTTTATTTGACAGAGACAGCCAGTGAGAGAGGGAACACAGGCAGGGGGAGTGGGAGAGGAAGAAGCAGGCTCCCAGGGGAGGAGCCCGATGTGGGGCTTGATCCCAGGACTCCGGGATCACGCCCTGAACCGAAGGCAGACGCTTAACGACTGCACCACCCGGGCGCCCCTGTGCCTGCTTCTAATCAAACACACGAATAAGCTGCGTTTTTGCTTTTGAAGATGTCCAGTTTCTGTCTCTTTACAGTTTATTTTGGTAATGAATTGCTGTAGGGAAATGTAGCAATGGCCATGCTTGCTCTGTCCTGCTCATCCCTCCTTAGAAGGCCCGGCTTCTTCTTCTTCTTCTTTTATTTTTTTATTTTTTTATTGTTATGTTAGTCACCATACAGTACGTCATTAGTTTTTGATGTAGTGTTCCATGATTCATTGTTTGTGTATAACACCCAGTGCTCCATGCAATACGTGCCCTCCTTAATACCCTTCACCGGCCTATCCCAATCCCCCACCCCCCTCCCCTCTGAAGCCCTCAGTTTGTTTCCCAGAGTCCATAGTCCCTCATGGTTCATTCCCCCTCTGATTTCCATCCCCCTTCATTTTCCCTTCCTTCTCCTAACGATCTCCCTGCTATTCCTATGTTCCACAAATAAGTGAAACCCCACAAATAAGTGACTTATTTCACTTAGCATAATGTCCTCCAGTTCCATTCATGTCGATGCAAGTGGTGGGTCATCCTTTCTGATGGCTGAGGAATATTCTATTGTATGTATGGACCATATTTCTTTATCCGTTCGTCTGTTGAAGGGCATCTCGGCTCCTTCCACTGTTTGGCTGCTGTGGACAATGCTGCAGCCCCAGCTTCTTTTCATCGAAGAGCCAACTGAGTACCCATGGCTGCCCTGGTCCCTCTCGAGGGGGTCCCGCATCCCATGCTCCTGACTCAGAAAGGGACAGCGTTGCCATTTGTCAGTGGCTAATTGTCGCGGCTGCCTCAGGTCATTGATCTGGGTCCCTCTTGTGTCACAGAAGAAGGGGCTGTAATGGGAGTGAAAAAGAAGGCAAAACAGGGTGACGCTGGTGTTGCAAGTGATCAAGTTGGGGCTATCTCTCGGGAGCACAGTGAGACCGCACAGAGTCGAGACACAGGACGCGGGGGAGTAGGTGTAGTGGCTTTGGCAGCCAGGGAACGTGCTTTCCTGCCACTGGGCCTTCTCAGATGCTACCAGGCAGGGCTGGCTTGCACAGCTCCAGGGTCCCCGTTCACCCTGGAATGGTGTCATGCTGGCTCTGGGGTCTGTGGCTTCCCAAGCTTGTGCCTGGGGGAAGGCAGGGGAGGCTTGCAGACCTCTGACTCCAACCCCGCTCCTCCTGCCTGTCCCAGCAGGCTTGCGTTCAGACAGCGAGTCCCTGTCTGAGGGACAAGATGAGCCCCATGTTGGGGAGAGTCTCCTCTGGTTTTGCCACGTACTAAACACTTGGCAAATTATTCTATTGCCCCAATAGAGACCCATGACCAAAAGAAGGCTCATGAACAATGTTTTAGAACTTGGTCTTTTATTATTAAAGATATTTATTTATTTGTTTATTTGTTTATTTAGGAGAGAGTGAGAGAGAGAGAGATGGAGAGATTGAGCAGGGGGAGTGGCAGGGGGAGAGGAAAAAAAAGAATCCCAAGCAGACTGCACTGAACCCAACATGAGGCTCGATCTCACGACCCTGAGATCAAGAGCCTGATACCCAACCGACTGAGCCACCCCAGAGCCCTATCTTTTTTCTATGTCAAGGATTTCTGCTAGCCCACAACTCTGGGATATTCATGACTTCCGTTTACTTCTAACTTTGGTTCACTTGTGGACTCTCACCGCTTATTGCAGATCAGTGCTCTCATATCTTATATTCAAGAATCTACAAGAGACAGAATGTGACTGGTCCAGGTTTGTCACCAACAACCCTCTGGGGCCACGTACCCGTCTGTGGTATTGCCCGCCTAGTCCTGTCTCTTTGCAGGAGGCTCAGGAGTTTTCCCCTGGTGGAAGACTGTGGGCTTTCCGCACTTGATGGCTCCCTCCAGAATGTAAGACCAAAGGTGAAAAGGCAGAAAATGAAATTTTCTTTAATTCCACAGCAACCTGAGAGCACCCCTGATGTCAGGGCATCCTGGGCGCCTGCTCTTACTGAGGTCCCTATTATGTAGATGGCATTTCTACCAATGACAGAGCTGCGGGTTGCTGGCCTGAAAGCAAGGGCCAGCCATTATCTGCCTGCCATTTTGTAAAACAGCAACAACAAAACAACCCCAAACCTTTGCTCAAGGCTGTGAATACTAAAATTTGCCAAAGGAAGCGGTGGGAACTGCATTACTTAAATCCTTTCAAAATTGCCTGAATAAAGCACTTCACTCAGAAGTAAGGAGAATAGACTGGCGCTGACCCTGCAGGGCATCCATAAGATGACCTCAGAGTTTTTTTCTTGTGTCTGGTTTCTATGAAGGAGAAAGACTGGAGCTGAGCCATGAAACAAAGAAGGAAGTTCATACCCCCTCCCACCCCCCACCCCCTTTAGTCTGTAGTTGGGTTCTGATTCCCGATTGTCTCCACCGAAGAAGTTTTGTGTTTTTTTTTTTAAGATTTTATTTATTTATTTGACACAGAGAGACAGCCAGGCAGAGAGGGAACACAAGCAGGGGAAGTGGGAGAGGAAGAAGCAGGCTCTCAGCAGAGGAGCCTGACATGGGGCTTGATCCCAGAACGCCGGGATCACGCCCTGAGCCGAAGGCAGACGCTTAATGACTGTGCCACCCAGGCGCCCCATCCACCGAAGAAGTTTTAAAAGTGTCCACACACACTGCCATCCTAAAATACTGTGGGAGCATCCTTGCCACTTTAAAGAGAGAATTCACTTCAGCCTTTCGTGTTCCCATTTCTTCTTCCATAATTACTGCAGATGTCCTCATGAGTGGGCTCTGTGTAATTCTCCCAACTGGCTCCGGTGCCTCAAACTGCGTCCACCTTACAGCCACCGAACAGAGTAAAATGTCCCTTCGCACCGCTTTACCACATCTGTTGCGAAGTAAGCGTTGTTTGCTCTTTGAGACCCAAGTAATCACAGGGCAGCGTCTCAGGCAGCAGCTGGAATCCAGAAAAGTGAAAGCAGAAGGAAATGGACACCTTTTGCAGGAGGTGTAGTTTTGCTTTCTTTTCTCCTTCTTTCATTCATCTTTGTTTGGAAAGCAGATAAGGAGGCATTATTTATTGAGAAGGAAGTGTGTGCATTAGCTACCATGGTAACTTATGTAACTATTGGCACTGTCCAGGCCAATTAAGGCCCTTTCATAATGCTCATTTTCTTTCTAGAGACTGAGAAAGCCACTTATGTAAGAGACAGATAAGTACTTTACAAGCTCTGAGCATGAGATTTCAGATGTTCTTCTACTGACTTCCCTGGTGATCTGGGCACAATGGAGTTTCACTTACTGTAAGCCTCTGGGCGGACCCTGGACCCTGGGCGTGCCCACCTGCATCTCTGGGCAGGAGCCAGTCTTGCCACCACACCCTCCTGCACCTGCTGCCTATGCCTTCTGCAGTTCGACTCTGAGCCTCACGTGATGGGTGCTATGGAGATCTTCCTTCCCCGGGCTCTTTGCCCAGGCCTTTAGTCCCTGCTGTCATCCCTCTTTGGTGCTGAAACTGTTGGTCTGCCTTCCATCCGTCCATCTGTCCATCCACTGATTACCTTCCTACTACATGCCAGGTGCTACACTTGGTGCAGGGATACTGAGATGACTAGGACATGGTTTCTGCCCTCAGGGAACCTACAGTTTAGTCGACAAGGCAAAAACACCAGTGATTCGATACATGAATGTATAAAATTCACAGCATGTAGCAGATTTAGAGTGAATCATTTTATTCCCACTCCTGTTGTGCACGTTCCCAGTTCCCCTCCCCACCCCAACTTCAACCAGTTAGTCGAAATGCCTCCAGGGATGCCTGCGTGAACGCATGCAGGTACCTGGCGGGGGGGGTCGGGGGGTGGTGGCATACAGTAGATGCCTTCTGGACAAGGGGACCCTGACTGAAGAGGGAAGTGTACAGTCACTCTAGCAGTGTCCCCAGCCCTTGTACACTAGCAAACACACTTTGCTTTTTTTTCCATTCCCACTTGTGTAACTGGGGTTAGACCTCCCATGCTACTGTGATACCGGTGACGTGTACCGATCCCTAATTGCCTACTGATCTTGATATGTAACGGTTTCCTTAGCCACTTGTTTGGAGGGGGCATGAGGTACTCTAAAATGGGCATTTCCAAATCCTACATTCCACATCACTTCCACTGCTTCTTGGGAGGCCCAACGCCATAACTTCATGCTTTATTGGCCATGGTGGGTGTTCACCGTAACGTAAAATGATGGGCAGGGAGGAAGACCGTATAGGGTTAAAAATATGGTTGTTAACCGAAGAGGGTGTGGCTGAGTGCTAGTGGCGCATTGCGTGGAGAAAATACGTACTAATAGAAGATTTTCAGTGAATCAATTTTGTACAGTCAGTGGATACTCAGCTCTCGCATTCGTCCGGTAGGCGCTGGGACAGCTACACTGGTTGTGAATAGCTGGTGTATTTTCTGATTAGTTGGTGTCATGCCATACAGACTGGAACCATTTCAGTGATTAATAGTGTTAATGTAAATAAATATTTCATGGGACAATTTTAAATGAAAAATTCCTGTATTTTATGTATAATCAATCACATATATTAGGCCTGGGATTTTAAAAGCATTTCTGAGCCTCTTTAACCTTTCCTGGGATACTTCTCAAGACAACTTCCTTGGGTAAGGAATGGGGCCGAGCGGGCAGGGTGGCATACAGTCTCCCTCTTTCTCTTGCTTGGGTCTCTCTCTTTCTCTTGCTTCCATATCTTTAGAGCACCTGCTCTTTTGCACTGAGTTCTGAGTAAGATTTCTTTTGAGGAAAATGCTCTGTCAATTAGACATAAGGTTGAAACCCTATTCTAATACTCTGGCAGTGTTTCCATGAGGGCCACGAAGATACATGGGGAGGGACACCTAATCCAGTCTTGAGGGTCAGGCATGGATCAGGAAGAAGTTTCCATAAAAAGTGATTCCTGAATGTGTGTAGGGTGGGGTGAGGAGATTGTGTACCTTCCATACAGAGGTAGCAGTATGCGGAAAGTCCAGAAGCAAGGGAGGGAAGTTGAGCTTCTTCAGGAAAGTTGCAAGGTTTTCGGTAAGGCTCAGTGTCTGGTTTCCGATGAGACTGGAGAGGTGAGCTGAGGTCAAGCCTGTGTTCCCGCCTATTCC
This sequence comes from Ursus maritimus, assembly GCF_017311325.1. Taxonomy (NCBI): domain Eukaryota; kingdom Metazoa; phylum Chordata; class Mammalia; order Carnivora; family Ursidae; genus Ursus; species Ursus maritimus. Next base: position 58,390,102 of record NW_024423343.1, on the reverse strand, counting down.
ACTTTGCCGGTTTCACATCCGTCTACCGGTGCTCTGTGTCTAGATGATGTGTCTCAAACTCTTGAACTTCAAACCTCATGTGGGTATCGGCTGTTCCTCTCTACCGTTTTGGCACTGTTGAACTTTGACCCCAACCGCATTCTCAGACCACATGATCCCCACATGATTCTCAGACCGGTCATTATATTCAGTCAACTCACCCTTAAATTTGCTTTTCTGAAGTCTGTGCTAACCCATCAACTTTCCAGATTCCTAAGCATTGAGCCTAAGGCCCAATGTGTCTAAACCAAGTGCTGAACTTCCACTGGCCTGACCTCACTTTCTGGCTCTCATTCGGTTTCTTAGTCAAGTTTTTGGACAAAAATCTTGGGGTGCTAGAATGACCCCCCCCCCAAACACTCAACATCCTACAGCAAGCAAATATGGCATCTTTGGAAGCCAGCCTTTAGTTACCCGCAGTTTCAGCCTGGCTCACCCTCAAGGATTACTGTGTTCTCCCTTCAGCTTATGAAGATATTTCTTGTGCCAAATTGTAATCCAGCCTATGACACTTCACCTTAAAATCAAGTTTGTGGGAACTGTTTCATCCTTTCTTTATCACACTGGACTTCTCTTAGCCGAAAGGGATCTCCAAGTCGTGAGAATTGAAAATGCCAGAAATTTCCACCACCATGGCTGCCAGCAAGGGACATTTGGGCTCATCAAAATCAAACAGCCCAGTTGAAAGTCTTTAAAGAATGTCCTTTCTGGTGGAGAACCCATGAAGTTCTACACTGCTTATTATGGTCTCCAAACTGTTGATTGTGACAAAGCAAGTTTTGTGTACAGGAAACAACCGCTTCCCTTCTCCCTTTGGAGAACCTAAAAAAACTTGATCTTAGATAAGAAGCCATAAATAATTACATAAACAATTACTCAGCCTTTGCCTTTTTTCTTTTAATCCTATAATGGTACTTTAGCAATAACATCAAACAGCGCTATTTTTCTTAAGTTTTTACAGTGAATAAAAATAGAAAGAAAATTTTAATAGTATAGGTACTTGGCGTTTAAGACTTTCATTAGTTGTGAGAAGACACCGTTATTGATGCATTGCTGGCTCCTAATTTGTAAACCATGTATGACTGAGAAACTGAATGCAAGTTTTTGTTTCCCCCAAGCAAAGAATAGGACCATTATTACAGTATGTCGTTGAGGACGTAAATTTTCTAGCTATACGAAGTGCTCAGATTAAAACTATGCTTTTAGGTGTGAACCATAGCTCCATTACTTAGTTTCAACTATCAAAACTTTAGGTTCTCCCAAACCATGAAGAAGTTAAAAGCCAGGTCACTCCCTAAACAGAGGTTAGGCTTCCTTTCCTTTCCTTTCTTTTCCTTTCCTTTCCTTTCCTTTTTCCTTTTTCCTTTTTCCTTTTTCCTTTTTCCTTTTTTTAAAAAGATTTTATTTATTTATTTGAGAGAGAGCGAGTGAGAGAGAAAGCACAAACGGGGAGGGGCAGAGGAAGAGGGAAAAGCAGACTCCATGCTCAGCAGGGAGCCCAACCTGGGGCTCGATCCCAGGACCCCAGGATCATGACCTGATCTGAAGGCAGATGCTCAACTGCCTGAGCCAACCAGGCGTCCCTAGGTTGGGCTTTCTAATATGCTGTTATTATTTTTTTTTAATGGGACAAAAAGTGAGGGCAATACTTTGTAAATATTAAGCTAGCTTATCTTATGTAGCATCTTGTGGGAGGTTAGGAATAAAAATGTGACCTATCAATGTGAGCAATAAATATTTGTCCTGTGCTTATCACTGTCCTAGTGATAGATTAGACATTTACTGTTTGGCGATGTTTTGAAAAGCTTTTTTAAAAAGGAAGGGTCATTTTCCTATGGAGAATGTGACTCCCCATTAGCATGAGAGAAGAGTTTCCTGTCACTTGAAGGGACATGAAACAATTCATTTAATATTTAACATTCATGCTATATACATTTTAAATATTTTATAACCACAAAGATACCTGCTTATAATCTGAATGGCGTAATGCTGAATAATACACTGTGACTAGTAAGGCTCATTTCATAAAAATTATCAAGGTGGAAGCTTCATTTAATGTTCAAAAGGAGTTGTGTAATTGTACCTTTTGTTCTCTTAAGCCTATTTGCCTCAGAGTAGTGGAATTAATCGCATAAATACCCTTCTCTCTGCCTCCCTACGTTCATTATTCATTCATTCTCTTACTGCCGGTTGAGCATCTACAAGGGCCAACCCGTGGTATAAGGTAAGAGGATTCAGGATTCCAAGATGAGTAGGACCTGGTCTTCGCCCTCCTGGAGTAAAAAAACAAGTGGGATGGAGTGTTTGCCCAGCTTTGACACAAGTACAAAAAGAATGCAGAGGAACTACGTAGACAGGGGCCTGGGCCACACAGCCCTTCTACAATGCCAGATTTACCCATGACAGATGAGAAGGTGTCAGGAAAAGGGCCCTGCATTGGGAATTAGAGGGATTGGGTTTGGCTCCTTGTTCAGCTACTTACTAGATTTGTGACCCTGGGTAATTTACTTCAACTCCCCCAAGTTTTCTCATCTACAAAATAGAGATAATAATAGCTGTTCACTCATCTCATAGAATACTGGTTTTAAGGCTCAAATGAGCTCATGCAAATGAAAATCCTTTTTACAGATTATTACACATATAGGGGCGCCTGGGTGGCTCAGTCGTTAAGTGTCTGCCTTCGGCTCAGGTCATGATCTCAGGGCCCTGGGATCAAGCCCCGCATCGGGCTCCCTGCTCTGCGGGAAGCCTGCTTCTCCCTCTCTCACTCCCCCTACTTGTGTTCCCTCTCTTGCTGCCTCTCTATGTGTCAAATAAATAAATAAAATCTTTTAAAAAAAGATTACATATATAACCTGTTAGAACTAATAAATGAATTCAGTAAAGTAGCAGGATATAAAATGAATACACAAAAATCTGTAGCATTTATATACACAAATAACAGAGAGAGGAATTAAGAGAGCAATCCCATTTGCAATCACATCAAAAAGAATAAAATACCTAGGAAAAAATTTAACCAAGGAGGTGAAAGACATACTCAGAAAACTGTAAGACACAATTTAAGAAATTGAAGAGGACACACACAAAAGGAAAGATATTCCATGTTCATAGATTGGAAGAATCAATATTGTTAAAATGCCATACTACCTAAAGCAATCTACAGATTCAATCTAATCCCTATCAAATACCAATGGCATTTTTCACAGAAATAAAATAATCCTAAAATTTATATGGAACCACAAAAGACCCTGAATAGCCAAAACAATCTTGAGAAAAAAGAACAAATCTGGAGGCATCAAGCTTCCTGGTTTCAAACTATGTTACAAAGCTATAGTAATCAAAACAGTATGGTATTGGCATAAAACCAGATATATAGATCAATGAAATAGAATGGAGATCCCCCAAATAAATCCACACATATATAGTCAAGTAATTTATGACAAAGGAGGCAAGAATACACATTGGGAAAGGATAATCTTTTCAATAAATGGTGTTGGGAAAACTGGACAACCCTGTGTAGAAGAAAGAAATATGATCACTGTCTTACATCATACACAAAAATTAACTCAAAATAGATTAGAGATTTGAAGGTAAGACCTGAAACCATAAAACTCCTAGAATAAAACAGACAGTACACTCCTTGACATCGATCTTGGTAATGATTTTTTGAATCTGACACCAAAAGCAAAAATAAACAAGTGGGACTACATCATACTCAAAAGCTTCTGCACAGCAGAAGAAACCATCAATAGAATGAAAGGCAATGTACTGAATGGGAGAAAATATTTGCAGATCATATATTCGATAAGGGGATAATATCCAAAATACGTAAAGAACTCATGCAGCTCAACAGCAAAAAAAAAAAAAAAAAAAAAAAAAAAAAAAAAAAAAATCCAATTAAAAAATGGACAAAAGATCTCAGTGGACATTTTTCCAAAGGAGACACACAGATGGCCAGCAGGCTACATGAAAAGATGGTCAAAAGCAGGGAAATGTAAATCAGAACCATAGTAAGATATTACTTCACACCTGTCACAATGGCTAGTATCAAAAAGACAAGAAAGAATAAGTGTTGGCAAGAATGTGAAGAAAAGGGAATCCTTGTGCCCTGTTGGCAGAAGTGCAAACTGATGCAGCCACTGGGGAAATCAGCATGGAGGGTCCTCAAAAAATTAAAAATAGAACTACGCTATTATCCAGCAGTTCCACTTCTGGGTGTTTATCCATAGAAAACAAATACTCATTCAAAGAGAAAGATGAATCTGGGTGCTCACTGCAGCATTATTGACAACAGCCAAGATACGGGAACAACCTAAGTGCCCAGCACTGGGTGCATGGGTAGAGAAGATGTGGAGACACATACACCTGACGGAATATTACTCAGCTATTCAAAAAGAATAAAATCTTGCTATTTGTGACAACACGGATGGACCTCAAGGGCATTTTGCTAAGTGAAATAAGTCAGACAGAGAAAGACAAATACCATATGATCTCTCTTATATGTGGAATCGAACAAAACAACAACAAGCAAACAACCAAACCGGGGTCAGAAATACAGAAGACTGGTGATTGCCAGCAACAGGTTGTGGGGGGTGGAAGAAATGGATGAAGTGGGGGGTAAAAAAAGATTATATGTATGTATAATTATATTATCTAATATTTATATTTCATAAATCTCACATTACGTAAGGCACTGGTGTCCAATTTCAGGTATTGTGACTACCCCTGGACTTCCTAACAAGGATGGGAGATGAAGAATTTAGAGAGGACTTAGAAGAGATGGACAAGAAGATAAAGAAAGATAAAAATGGGAAGCCCGAGACAACACGTACAGCAGACACAGGAAGGGCGCCAGGTGTTTCCTGTCTTTGCCGAGACCCAAACACGAAGAAATGGATTTACACAGCAGCAGGAGGGATTCGGGTTAGGAATAAGGATGACTTAATTGGGTGCCTGGGTGGCTCAGTCAGTTAAGCGGCTGCCTTCGGCTCAGGTTGTGATCTCAGGGTCCTGGGATCAAGCCCCGCATCGAGCTCCCTGCTCAGCGGGTAGTCTGCTTCTCCCTCTGTTCTTCCCTCTGCTCATCTGCTCATTGTCTCTCTCTCTCTCTAGCTCAAAAAAAAAAAAAAAAAAAAAAAAAAAGGATGACTGTACTTTCTCCAAAGAGCTGTTAAAACACTGAAAAGGCCAGTGAGGGAGGGCTCTGGTTCTCCTCCTCCGAGAGTCTTTAAAAACAGAAAGAAAGGAGGAGCCATCCGGCAACAGTGGGTCACTGTTCAGTGCAGAGTTATATAAAGAGAGGTCAAGAATAAGAAGTCCACAGGTGATACTTGGAACATGCTCAACCTTAAATTATTCCTTTGGGGGAGAACCAGTATTGGGAGAATTACGTCAGAGCCCCATTCACCTCCTGGATGAAGCGGATGGAAAAGATGTGCTTTCTCTTCTGCAGATGGCTGTTATTCTTGGTTTGTTGCTTGGTGTAAGTGCAGGTGTTTCATGGCATACCTATAGAGCCTGAGGGTCGTAAGTTGTTTGCTCAGCACCCACCAAATATGCGACTTCCTCGTAAGCACTTGTGTTGATCCTCATTCTTGGTGGGATTCCATAATTTCATCCCAGGGCCATATAGAGAGCCGTGCAGGCCTCGTGGACACTGGACTGACTCAAGTCTCTAAGTCTCAGTCCTTAACCTTAGTGGAGTGTATTTCAGGGATTCCTGGTATGTGGCTGGCGGGAAGCCAGGTACATTGGAACCTAAAGCCTTACTTTGCTTATTTTCCAAGCTTTATAAAGTGAATAAAGTGAAACAGAATCTTTAAAGCAGCCAGGTACAGACCTAGTCTAGGCGGAAGGCAAAGGATAATCTGCATAACCAGCCCAATCATACTTCGAAGAAGCCATTTGTACCGTTGGAATTGTTTTGGAATGTTCTTGAAGCTACAGCATGGTTAAACCTGGCTTCCATTCCCCCAAAGAGATGAGAGCCTGCAAATGAGCAGAGACCTATGGGGGGTTTGCTGCTCTCACGGTGGTTTAGTCCTGCCTCTGCCCTTCTCTGTCTGTGGGAGAGAGAATCCAGGTGCAGAGGACATGCTGGTGGGTCCTCTACCGTCCAGGTATGAGATTTGGGTCAGCCCTGTTCCTGAGACGGCACTACTCTTGCTTATTTCCCATCTGATTACACTGCAGCTTGGAGTATGTGCTGCTTTTTCCGCCCGTCCTGGCTGGAGTCTGCCTCCGTATTTGTGTAGCCAACAGGGAAAATGGCAGAAGATGGAGGGAGTTTCTGTTGTAACTGTCTATTTTTAGTGCTTATAAACTTCTCCATATTCCTTTGGCCTGAAGCTACACATGCTTGGTGTCAGCCCAAAGGGAAGTTATTTTGGAAAGTCTGAGCAAAATCCTCTCCACGGCTGCTTGGGTTGGCTTAAAGGAGACAGAAGAAAATGGGCTTTTGGAAAATCAGGTCTGTAACTTTGGAGCTGGTGTGGAACTGGTCACTGGAATCCCACTTGGTCCATCTCCCACCAGCCCCCATTAGAGGCGGCGCTGCTGGCTGGAACATTTAGGGGCCCTTTCATAGGCTGCCTTCTGGTCACAGGAGAGTGACAGCACGGTTGCCCCGAAGCTGAGGGCTGATAGCAGGGCCATCAGTAGGCTGCCCTGTCGTGTGAAAGGAGAAAGAACTGGTGATCCAAACTCAGGAAACTCTTCCTAGCTGTGTTGGCTTGGACAGATCTAGTCCCTTCCTGCTGGTCAGTTACTCCTCTACAGAATGAAGCGGGTAGGCCAGCTCTCAGTTCTAATTCTGCTCTGGAACATGAGGATGGAAATAAAGCTCTCCTTGGGATGAAGGTGCTCAAAGGATGAAGAAATTGTCTTCATCCCCAAGGGCACAGCTGGAAAGAAGCCAGTGAGACCAAAGGTAGGCTTTTCCTACAGCTCATATGAGGAAGAATAAAAACTTGAGGTTTTCAGGCCCAACTGTATAGAGGACTTCTTGTGGAGGATGGAGATGCAGGGGAGATAAGAACAAAAATGAAGCGATGATTTTCCTGTGGCCATTCCATGTCGTTTCCCAGAATGGAAGCTATTTATCCATCAAAGCAGATGAAAGCCAAGCTCAGCTGTTCCAAAAATGTGAAAAAGTTCCCTGATTTATTTATTCATCTCTTTATTATTTCAACTCATGTTTATCGAATGCCCCCTGAGCTTCACCCTTTCCTCTGGGAGCAGGACAGAAAATGGGCAGGGAAAGAAAAAGGGAAGAGAAAAAACCTGGTTGACTGCCTGGACACAGAAGACGGGCTTGGGGCTCAGGGAGCACACCAGAGTGACACCTAGGTAATGTGTTTGGGCTTCCCACGTGCTTCCAGTTTTCCGAGGCCAGTCCGGCTCCCTGCTTAGCAGAGGTGCTGGGGCTCGGTACTCGGGGGCAGCTGGCAGGATGCCACCACACCTACATCAACCTTCTCACTTCCTTGCTCTGTCATCCATTCCCATGGGAAGCTCTGAGTTCCCACACATCCTCAGCCAGGAAGGTCAGCGTGGACGCATCTGTGTGTACGGCGGGGTGTGGCTGATAAGCCCCAGCTGCTGGACCCGACTTGGCCCTGAGCTCCACATCCTCTTCCATATCAGCTCCTGCAACAAACTACAGACCCCATCCCGTAAGCCGGCAGAGCCAGCTTTGAAGGAGGGGAACGTGAAATAGCGCAAGGAACTTGATTGGGTTTCTTGCCAACCAGGCAAGACCTGGTGTGGGTACTGCTGCTGTCAGAAGCAGAAAGGGGGGAGTGGTGGCATCCTATTCCTGAGGCTTTGATGTGAAACCAAGAGGAAAGAATACCTATATTCTTACCAACCTGAGAAAAAGATGCAGAGCGTAGAAAGCTTCTCAATCTCATATGCATACAGATCACTTGGGGGTCTTGCAAGAAAGCAGGTCCTGTGTCAGCAGATCTGAGATGGGTCTGAGAATTTCTTTTTTTTTTTAAGATTTTATTTATTTATTGGACAGAGAGAGACATAGCAAGAGAGGGAACACAAACAGGGGGAGTGGGAGAGGAAGAAGCAGGCTCCCAGCAGAGCAGGGAGCCCGATGTGGGGCTCGATCCCAGGATCCTGGGATCGCGCCCTGAGCCCAAGGCAGACGCTTAACGACTAAGCCACCCAGGTGCCCCAGGTCTGAGAATTTCTATTTCTAACAAGCACCTAGGTAACGCTTACACTGCTTGTCCATGGCCCCCCCTTTGAATAGCAAGGCTTTATTTTTGTTTCCTAGCACCCCTCCTTCGGGGTAGGAACTTGAACATGAACCAACAATAATATGGCAACACAAGTCAAGGGGTCACACATGACCACTGTGTGGACAATCAGAGTTTTTGCTCTTTTTTATTGGGCGTTTGAGGGTTTCAAAATGGAGCTGAGAGAAGGGGGCTCAGGGAGCACACCAGAGTGACACCTAGGTAATGTGTTTGTGCTTCCCACGTGCTTCCAGTTTTCCGAGGCCAGTCTGGCTCCCTGCTTAGCAGGGAGCTTGTCCTCTTTAGTTGCTAAAGTGTGAGTCAGAGCTGCTAGCGGCAATGATTCGCATCTCACAGAGGAGTCAGTCTGAGAAGATGCAGCAGATACAAGGGGGAGTGAGCAGGGGAGCAGAGAGCGTCTTCACAGTGTTCCGTGTCCTGGCTCTGGTCGTCCTTCAGGGCAGCTCCACTGGGCCCTTCCTCTGGTTTTCCTCTGTGAGTCTGCAAATTACCCTCTCTTGCTTCAATCGATGGTTCTCCACCTGGCTGCCCATTAGAGTCTGATGCTCGAACCCCTTTCCTGGGGACTCTGATTCAGTCAGTCTGGGATAGGACTTGGGCACAGGTCATTTTGAAAGCTGCCCACTTGATTCTAGTGTGCTACCAAGATGAAGATCCACTGTTATGCTCATTCAAATTGGGTAGGTATCCAGCAGCGACTGGGAGAGTCCTAAAGTGGGTTCTTGGAAACCACTGAACCAGAAGAGTTAGACTGAGTGAGAAAACTGGGACAGACTCCTGAGGACACAACATCCACAGAGGGCCTGAAGAAAGGGAGGCTAAGGACACTCCAGCCCTCGGTGACCTCTATGGTCCCTAAACTCTGTATGTGTCACAAGATATTAGATCTGAATTATATGTAGAGCTTCTAATTTGGTCTTTTTGCCAAAAGGGTTAGCTCTCATTCCAGACTGCATGCTCCTTCAGGGCAGGGATGGTATCTGATGCCTCATTCCTTCCAAACACCAGACACTATACGTGCACGTACCGCTATTCCCAAATATGGCGGGGTTGCTAATGGATAGCCAAACAGGTCGCTCTCATCTTTCAAAACCAAGTCTCCCCAACTTCCTCCGTGATTGTGAAGAATTCCTGAGATCGTTCATCATGTTCTCAGCATGTGTTTGGAGGAGGGAAAAGGAAGATTCATCAAGTGCTTATTTTATAGTCCTGATCCACATCTTAGTCTTAAGAGTGGGTGGAACGTGCCAGAAGTGGGCGATTAAGGGGTTTGTGAACCCTCTTGTCACTTCAGATTCAACAACTTGTTCTCTTGAAATAGAAATAGCTGCTGGTTTTGTGGGATTTTACCCCCCCCTCCCCCCGCACCAAGGTCAGGCCCTTTTCTCAGAAATGCAGTTGCCTATCGAAAACTGACACTCCCTAATGAGTCCTTACCAGCTGTCAGCCTCACAGCAATCGTAATTATTCTACAGGCTTCTTGCTAAATTCCAACAACTCTCTCTGCCAGAGCCCAGGAACACAAGCGCACTGGAGGTGGCGGGAACTCACAGAGCTCTTTGGGTGGTAATTCTTCCCTTCCCTCAGGAGGACTCGCGCTGGGAGGCTTCCAGGCGGCCTCTCCACAGCAGATGTGAGGAGATTGGGGAATGTGAATAGACCTCTCAGGCTGAACTTTAGGGCTGTTCATCCTGATTCGAAGAACTTGAAGCACACTAAGGGACTGAGCGGGTAGCTAGGGAGAGACACCAGCCTTGCCAAGAAAAAAAAAAAGTACACGAAAGCTTGTTAATGTGTAAAAAATCTTTCACAAATGGAAACACTCTCATTCTTTCTTCTTCAGTATTATTATATGAGTGAGAGCCTTAACATACACCAGACGCCTTCTGACCAAAGCCCTCAAGTCTAGGAGTCCAGAGCTCAGCTATGGTCTTCTACACCTCATTCTACCTCTAACTTCCTGTGTGACAATTCAGTTCATTTGTCTGGGCCCCAGACTGCTCACGGCGGGGTACCTACCTGTGCTAGCAACACTTCCACGGTTCAGCAAATTCCTCCTCACCTAAGGTGTCAGCAGTCAATAGCCTTCAAATACCATGTACGGGAAACGAACTACAATTATTGGCAAGGATGGTAGGGGGGCTATTTCCAAGCGACTTGAATCCACATGGATGTCTGTTCTTTTATTTTGTGGAGATGTGGTCAAAATAAAAGGCTAACTGGGAAGAAATTATAGCCTCCTCGTAGCCTCAGTATATTAAATGGATCCTCTTTGGCTTAGCACGAGAGAGAATTCATTTTTCTAACTCATTTGAGAATTTCTGTTGTGCTCTCTTTCTCTCTCTTTTTCTTCCCCCAGACTCATTGACTTCCGGGGGGTGGGGGGGTTGACCGGGGCACCGAGGAAAGGCCTGGGCGTGTAGGGGGCTGTCCTAATGCAGTCAGCTGCTCCTACAGCTCAGGCTGAAAGGGGTTTCAGCAAAGAGGGTGAGATGCCTGTCCCAGAGAGCTGCCCCTCCCAGGTCATTCCCTAGAGGTGGGATCCTGCCAGTTCTTCCCAGCTGGCTCAGAAATCCGATGCCTCAGTGATTGATTTCCCCATCTGACTCCAAAAGACTCGCACACTGGGTAAAACGGACGGCTCTCAAGAGTGTGATAATCCACACTTCCTGATAAGCTTTCCAAACGCCACTCTTCCTGGGCCTTTTTCTTACTTGATTGTGGATCTTTCTCTTAGTCTGAAAGCACCCCTCAGTTTGTGTTATGATGAAGTGGCTTTTGTACTTTTTCCCTTCACGTGCCTGCAGCCCCTCGTGCAGCATTTCGTCTGGGTCACAAATCATGCTGTATCGTCATTATTTGCGTACTTCACCTAACGATGACCCCCCGAAGGGTGGGAGTTGTGCCTTATTTATTCTTATATATTCAGCAGCTAACAGCATTAGGTCTTAGCACATAGTAGGTCTCAATCACACATTATTTGAATGACTGCTTCGCATGAACTACATCAGGGCATTTTGGTGACTTTCCAGGAAAAGTGAGAGCACCAAGAGTCAAAATATTTTTAAAACTGCATGGTTTCAAGGTATCAGTAGAGGAAATGCTATGAGTTCAGAGACCGAGTTAACTTTTGGTGGTGGTGTAATAAGATTATTGGTTAAACTGGCTTTCTTTCTTACAAGTAAGACTCCAAAGTCTCCCAAGATAACATGAAGTAACCCTATAAGGCCTTAAGCCTGCCGAAGGAAAAAGCTTGTGTGCTTATTTATCCATCCAGAAGTATTTGCCGAAGGAAAAAATGAACGAAAAATGACTCTTTTAATAAACAGAAGATACATAAATTCCCTTTAACTTTCTTTGAACTCCATTATCAAAAGAAATACTCTACTTTTAAAGGCAATAATATATATAAACATAGTATGGTGTGTGGCACGTAAATGTTAGCTATTTTGATTATTTTAACATAGATAATGAAGTGGCATGCTTCCTCATTCGGTACAAATCATGGTTGATGCCAAGAACTCCCCTACCCTTTTGGTAAATGAAAAGCAAATAAAAAGAATAATAAAAACAAAAAATAACTTGAAAAATTCTCTAGTTAAACACAGAGAATAATGTCTTTATCTGAAGCCCGTTTTGTTTTGTAGTCTTCATTCTTTAGGAACTCCTTCACATAGCAAGGCAAGAAATATTACCTTCAATTTATAGATGAAAAAATTGATGGTTTAGCAGAATTTGGCTCAATGTTAGGTCCCAGTCTCTTCAGAGACCTAATCCTTTGGTGGTAGGCCATTAGTTCTTCCTTTTACTTCTGCCTCATTCCCTTTGCTTTGCATGGAGCTCGATGAGGACAGTTCTACAACTGGTATACTCGGCCCCAGAGTCTCCTAGAAGATGGGGCTGGATTGAGGGACTGAGAGGAGAAACAGGGGAAATGGCATGCATTTCATTACTCACTGGGGTCTTCAAAACTCTTGAGGCAATGGCTAGTCGGGGAACTGGAGAGGGTCTGATGTTTCTGATGTTTTCAGTAACCCTGGTGAGGGAGGCTTTCTTACAGGCCAGACAGTCCCCTCACCCTTATCTCAAGTAGTGAAGATGGGGTTCCATGATCCATGCTAGTTTTTCTTTGCCTTCCAAGCCTAGATTGGATGTAGGGTGGGTCTCCCCACCTCCCCTCTCCTTCTAGGGAGGCACAGCTTTTAGGCAGTTTCTGGCCTCACATTATTTTGGTGTCCCCAGGTATGGGCACATGAGCCACGCCCATTTTAAGGATTGTTTTGCTATTTAGGACAGGAAGATAGACTGGAGATGACAAACCTTACCAGGTCCACAGAGCCACCATCTCCAGAGCAAGGCTGGAACTGGAGTAAGGCAAGTGAGGACAAGTCACTTTAGCACAGGGGCTGATCCCAGCTTTATTTAAAATTTTAATATCTCGTTTATTTTGGATTTTTGGCATTAAAATATTAATTATCCTGATTACTGACTTCTTTGGCGACCCCTTCCATTTTGACTGAGCTAACGGTATTTTAATGACCAGTACTGTCAGATTAGCTGTTGAATTTGTTTTTGTGACGGTCTCAGAACCTGTCAAAGCCCTGGCATGTCTGCGTCACGGCGCGCCATCTGTTCGGAGGTAACGTAGATCCAGCAACTGTGCCCGGCACAGAGCAGGGACCCAACAAACAAGTCGAGGTGCCCTTTCTTCCACCTGAGTGTGGAAACGTCTCAAAGCTCAAAGGATTCTTCTCAGCCATAATGAATGTTTAAAGTGAATACGGTAGGTGAGCGGGTGGTGATCTATTCTCCCCTGAAGTGGAAGGGTTGTTTCTCCTTCTGATGGAAGGAAGCTGTTTGCTTCCCTCTTGGGGCTCCCTCAGCACTTTGTCTCTCCTGGAGTCTAGCTCTTACTCTGCTCGCATTCATGGATCTGTCTTCCCAGACCACAAGTTTCTCTGTGCAAGGACGCTGTCTTATGTGTCTCCCTAGCACCGTGCGCAGTGCCTGGCCCTGGACCTGCTCCATAAGTGTTCGTGGAGTGAAGTGGAAATTAGGCAGTGTTTCTGATTTATGCAAAATGCTTTTTGTTGGCATGAACTTTTTGTATCAGACATTCTTTAATAAATCAGAACCAGTGCTTTCTGTGAACGCTACCTAGCTCTCGCTTCCAATGCTTCCATTTATGAGAGCTTAATATAGGTCAGCCCTAGTCATTCAGGGAAGTCTTTAGTAACCAGCCAGAATGCCTGTCACTTGAAACATTATGTTAATGACTGAAAGCCTTCCTGAATTAATCAGGACTTTTAGTTTGTAAGCAACAGACTCCAACTCAAATTAGCTCAAGTGAAAATGAGAATTAGCTTAAATAACAGAGAAACCCAGGGATGAATATCAGCTCTAGAGGCTGCCATGAAGTCATCAGGACCCCATGGTTTCTAGCAGCCTGAGGCTCACATCCAACCTGCTTCCAGCTCCCAGTGAGGAAGAGGGCCTTCATTAAAGTCCACCAGAGGGACGCCCGGGTGGCTCAGTCGCTTAAGTGTCTGCCTTCAGCTCAGGTCATGATCCCGGGGTCCTGAGATGGAGCCCCGTTTCTAGCTTCTTCCTCAGCAGGGAGCCTGCTTCTCTCTCTCCCTCTGCTCTCTCTCTCTCTCTCTCTCAAAGAAATAAAATAAAATCTTAAAAAAACCAAACAAACCAAAACTCTACCAGAAAAGTCCTGGTGAAGACTGGCTTTGATCACTTGTGAACTTGTGAACCCGTCCTGAGGCCGGAGTGAATGGGCCACCTCAGACACGCCTGGGTCACAATCTCACACCTGTCGTGGAGGAGGGGCTGGGAGGGTCAGCTTCACCAGAGCCTCACAGCCTAGTGCCCTCACAGGAAGGGGGGGCTCCAACAGACGAATGAGGGGAGTGGTTCTGGGCAGCCAGAAACAGCGGGTGCTCACTATACTTGTAACATCGGATTTATCCATTTTCCATTTCATTCTCATTTTTGCATGCAGTCTTACCCGCTTCTCTTAAGTCCCAAGTTAGGTTATTATTGGAGTTTAATGGTTTGATCTTTACCTCTTTTTCTCCCCCTTTGGGCAATTTTTTTCAGCCTTTCTTGAGGTAGGCTGTTTTCTTGTGTCTACCCTCTATCTGTGGTCTGCTTTTCTTTATTCACCAAATTCTCCCTTTTTGTCTGTGGTCAGAGGTTGCTCTTCATCATCCAGGGTGTATTTTGGGCTTCTGGTTATGAACAGCACTGTTTGTACGTGTGTGTGTGTGTGTGTGTGTGTGTGTGTGTGTGTATACTGTTGTTTCCAGTCTTGACTATTGTCAAATATCACCTCTGATGGCTTCTAGACGGTAAGCAGGCTACCTCACTTCATAGGGCGTACTCTGATAAGCCCCCCTGGGTGCGTGTGGCCTGGGTGCTCACGGAAGGGGGGGTGTTTGGTGAAGTCACACCGATCCTCCCGGATATGCACCGTGCTCACCCCACCAAGCATTTACAAGTGCTGTTAGCTCTGTCCAAAATGCCCTTGCTTGGTCAATTTCTACTTGTTCTTTAAGTGTCTGATCAGGCATTAGTTCCTCCAGGAAACTTTCTGGCTATCCAGCGGGGGCTAGGGACAGGGTTCTTTCATCAGCAGCTGGTATTGCTATTTATGGAGCCAACTGCTTACTTCCGGAGTCCGTGCCGGTTGCTCAGGTATCTATCTTGAGTACCTATGTTTAGAGCCCCTTCTCTGAGTTCCCTGGTATCTCCTGTATGTCCCTAGTGTGCCCTGTATCACGCCATTTGGTGTTCATCTGTTTATCTTGCTCTCTGCCAGTAGATAGTGAACTCCTTGGAAACAGGAACTGTGGTTTTGCTTTTTTTAAGATTTTATTTATTTTTGAGAGAGAGCGAGAGCATGAGCAGGGGCGGGCAGAGGGAGAGGGAGAAGCAGACTCCCCACTGAGCAGGGGGCCGACACAGGGCTTGATCCCAGGACCCTGAGATCATGACCTTAGCCAAAGGCAGAAGCTTAACCAACTGGGCCACCCAGGTGCCCCAGGAGCTGTGTTTTAACTCTATGCCTAGTTTCAGTAGGCCTTTGATAACCGTTTGGAGAATGACCCATGCCTTCCCCTCAGAGTCGCTTAAGCTCAGCGGCAGGTCGCTGCCGAGCCCAGCGCACACACTGCTCTTGGCTTGTGTGTCTTATTTCCCCTGCTGCATGGTACACTTCCTCGTGGTAACTGCCCATGTCTTTGTTAATTCCTGGTATCTGTCACCTTGTCCAATGGTATATGCAGTAGGCGCTAAGTAAGTGTAAAAAGCATTTTAAACGTAGATGTCTTTAATGAAAATGTTTTGAAGTGGCAGATTATTATACACCCTTCTGTTTGTATCTGTTGGAGTGCTTGCTCATTGAATATGAACTAAGCCATGTGACTTTGGTCAACAGTTGGTTTGGATGTTCCTTAAATGTCCCCAGGTACCAGACTATTAAGTAGCATGGCTAGACTACTCTTACTCTTGATACAAGAATGAGAACAAACTCTGAGAGACGATGAGTATGATCTGGGTGGTCTGTGTACCACGCAGCCATGATTATTTATGGCCTGAGGTATGCCTTGTAGAGGGGGCCCACGTCTTTGACTGAGCTGGGGTCTTAAGACCTCAGACTGGTGATGGAGGTGTATGGGGCCGGAGTTTGTGCCCAAAAACGAGTGTAGGGTTAAGGCTGGCATCAAGTCCATACTAGTAGGTATGGACTGGTAGAGCAAGAGCTGGATTCCACGTAGAGAATCTAAAAGGAGAGGAAGCTAGGGAGGTACTGGAGGAAGGTACCGGAAAGACTCCCAGAGGCAACAGGATGCAGCAAGGACCTCGTCACCATGAACCTGCAACTGAGTCTGTGGGTGGAAAGGGATTGTTTGGGGGTAATGAGTGAGCTCTGAAAGGGATAGGAAGGAGTTGGTCTGTTGGTTATATACAGTGGAAAGCTGGAGGGCCACCACAAACACACCATGTGTGTCAGAGGACACCGTGTAGACAAGGGTACCCTGGGCTGGTCTCCCCCAGGCTTCCTTTGAGGCCTGAAGCAATGGCAGTCGCATGGGAAGACAGGCTACAGGATGGGTGGTTGTTTCTCTCTAACTCTCCTCTCTAAGCAGCCCAGATTTGGACAGCAAAAGCTCCTCCTCATCCCAGAATGAGGCAGAATCGGCTTAAATAAATATGATTAATAATGTGCCAGAAGCACTCCTGATGAAGGAGTTCAGACCCGACCCCGTGTTCCAGCCAGTGATTCACACTAGCCGAAAGGCAGTGGACGCACAGTGTGTGCTGGGTACGTGAGGGGAGTTGGGACGAAACTCCAGGGATGGCCGGGGGAAAGCTCGCTTCTACTTTTTTGTGTTTAATAGATTGGTATGTGAAATTGGTATATAACATTATGTTAGTTTCAAATGTACAACATAATAAGCTGACATTTGTATACACTACGGAGCCGTCATACCAATTGAGTTCAGCAGGATAAAGTATGGAGAAAACAGACTTGATCCACTTTCCTCTTGGAAGGAGACACTTTCTTTCCTAGCCAGCTTACGTCAGAGTAGAAGATGAGGCTTTGATAAAACAATGTCTTTATTTCCTATGTATATTTCTTTGTTCCAAAAAGAACTCTGATGTGTTTTCATGTTGGGTTCAAAGAAGAGATTGTCCTGGAAAATCACAGCGCCTTTGGAAGGGCAACCAGGGCATGAAACCCCTTCTGCTAAATCTTCACCCTGATAAGCTGAGCACTGCATTTCCTGGCTCAGGTGGTTTTTAATTAAAGCAATTTATATTCAAAGAAGGTATGCACATGCAGGCTCACACAAAATCAGTGAAATCAAGAGAGGAAACAGAAAAACAAACAAACATGAATGTAACCACGAAGCCCGTACGTGGAAGAGCAAAAGAAATGTTTCTGTCTCTTTGTCTTTACTCTCTGTTGAAAATATCTGTATACATAGCCTCGTTTCAGCCAAGATTCTAAATGTGTTGCTCACTATTTCCTTTTCTCCCCCTCCCAGGCTGCCCTCCCCCTACACAATAAGGCTGAGTTTCGTCCCAGATGAAGCATGACTCCTTATTTTTCTTACGTTTAAACAAGGACCCAGTTTGAGTGCCGAGCAGGACACATGGAATAATTTGCTGCCACTTTCCCTCAACAACTCAGCGAGAATGAGGGATTAATGAGAGTGTCCCCTTAAACAAGCCGCACGGCTTTGTCATTTCCACGAAGCTTGCCGGCATATAAATATAACCCCACATTCTTTTATGAAACACACAAATGCAATAAAATAGTTGCTTTGGTTCTTTTCTGGAGGCAGAAGGAGAAAAATGTCAAACTCTCATTGTTCAGTGTTTCTAACAGACCTCTTTTGTATAACTGCTATGACTTTCCAGCACAAAGTTCCAAACTGCAGATAATAGCTTAAAAGGCTATCTGAACCCATTCTCTGATGTAGATGAAAGGAAGTCTTTAAAATTAATCTATGGCATCTCTGAATAAAAAAGAAGGGCCCTCATCCAACTCATTTCCTTGGGCCAGAGCAGTGAGCAAGCAGAACAAAAATGCCAAAATTCTGCTGCTCAAAAGCCAGAGTTTAACATGGCACAGGCACCGCACGTTAGCAACCAGATTTTTGCTTCTGACCTGTCACTGTTTGGAAATACGAAACAGTGTGTTATTATTCAAAGTTATCACTAAATTCCGAGTTAATGTGAGGCATCCGACTCAAGTGTAGCATAAAGGTTAATAACCTGTTACACTGCTGTTTTGTAACAAAATATTTTGCAAGAGCTATATATTTAAAAGGAGATAAAACATCCTTATTCAAAAATGGAAAGACTGTCTATTAGAAGACTGTCTAAACCAAGGGAAGCAAAAGAAAAACAAATTATGTTGGTTGCATTGGCACAAAGCGCCTGGGAACTACGTTTGCCACATCATCCTCGAGAATCAATTGTATTAGTAATATCGTATCACCAAACTTATTTCTATCACAGCAAATACTGTAGTAAGGAATCAAATGCAAATATCAGCCAAATCCAAGATTGAAAGAAATGTTGAGTTAATAACATCAGTTAAAATGGCATCTGCCATTGGGGGCATTGAGGTAAAAAGACTTGAAAGTACTCAGTTATCAGAATGGATAAGCATTTAGGGGGATTAGTTACAAAACAATTGTGTCCATCAAGACTGCTCCTCTATGCAAGCAATAAATGGAAATATGATAAAAATACAGCTTTCATTCACAGTAAGACATAGACAACACGTAAACTATGTAGGAATAGAAATATGTCAGACCTATCTGTAGACAAAAACCAGTTTCCTTTTTGAGATGTGTAAGAGAGGATTCGAATCCATGAAAAAACATGTTCTATTTTTCTACCAGTATAGACATAATACCTTTAATAAGTCAATCCCCTCCAATTAAGCTTTGGCTGTTAACAAATTTGTAATGAGATTGCCAAAGGGATTTTAGGGAGAACTTCACAAAAATGTTCTAAAGTTCATCTAAAAAAAAAAAAATCTATGTAAGAGTATCTAGGAAAATCCTGAAAAAGTAGAATATGATGTAGGACTTGCCCAGGCTTAAATATGTATCATAAAGTTATTTTGATCAAAGCAGTATGGTACTATCACAGAGGTAGATGATAAGGATGGGGATAAATGACATATTTGGTCATTTCAGCAACCGAGTAGACATGCTCAGGAGTGAACACATATGGTTGGGGTTTTCTTCCCCAAAGAGGCTTCTCACCTCCCAAGTAGATTTCTACTGGGTTTTGTTTTTTTTTTAAGGTTATCAACTATGCTGTGGACCCTGAGGGTATAAATAATATCATATTCCTCATTCTCATGCCTGCACAGTGCCTAGAGGTATTCAATGATTGATGAGTGCATAAGTGACTATATGAATACATGTGCATTGGAAAGAAAACTTTGAATAATGTTAGGAAGCTTTAAATCCCTGCTTGAGAGTTACTGACAAAATTCCTTTTTAATAGCTGACATTAGAATGAGATTTTCTATTTAACAAGCCAAACTGCAGCTAATGCCTTAGGCGTTTTCCAAATTAATTTATAGACTGCTGTTTGTGGAAAAAATTCTTATTAGCCCAAGTGATGACTCATATTATTTTTTTAAGTAACATTACTTAAATATAAGCACACACGAAACTAGGTATATACTTCTTAGGTTTATGTTAGCATCATAACATAACCTAAGGTTAGCATAACCTTAGCTTAGGTAAGCATAATACTAAAATGCATTTATCAATTAAACATCTGTACTTCTAAAACCGGTAAAATCCTAGTGAGCAGTAGATGGTATTTTGTAGAAACTAAATTGCTGATATTACGTTTAATAGTGGAAAGATGTGTTTAGTTGTTTTACATTTCACTAGTTGACTTGATTCTTTCGATCTTGACAATGAAAGACCATGATATGAGGCTTCCTTATTGTCACTGGTGTTATTTTTAGTTTTTACAGTGTTTGAAGTTTGATCCATCGATCCATTATATTAGTGTCCAATGAATTTAGTACATTGCCTTGTATACAATTCGTGGACAGTGTTGTATGCAACACTGGAGTTTGGCACCAAGTCTCGTGGAAGCACAAATGAAGGAGCTGAGCTCAAGATAGTATTTGCTCGCTGGTGGTCATCCCAGGGGTTCAGAACTCTCTTGTACTACTATTCTTAGATCTTAATCTAAAAGAAAACACCGAATCAAAAAATTCTTTCAGGGGCGCCTGGGTGGCTCAGTCAGTTAAGTGTCTGACTCTTGATTTCACTCAGGTCATGGTCTCAGGGTTATGAGATTGAGCCCCCTGTAGGCTCCGCGCTCAGCCGGGAGTCTGCCGGAGATTCTTTCCCTTTCCCTCCGCCTCTCCTCCCGCTAGCACTCTCTCCCTCCCTCTCACTCTTTAAAATAAAGAAAGAAATCTTAAAAAATAATTCTTTCAGAACTTATGAATCTTAGTTTGAGAAACATCACCCTAGCTTATTTAAGTAGTAATTGATTTAAAAAAGGAAAATTTCAGAAGAACAGAAGAAATGGGGCAGCATTTTGTGATTGTTGTGAATAGATTTTGTGAACATTGATCTATATTTTCAACACCCATGTCTGGCATGAACCAATCGATCCTCCTTTGGAGATAGGCACGGCTACCCCTCCTCTGCAGGACAAGAAATTGAGGCAGTGACAGCACTCAGGAGCACAGAGAAAATTGTGGTGAAATTTAGATTAGAGGTCAAAGTTGTTTGTAGCTCATTGAGAGGGAAAGTGAGTGGTAATCACACAAATTGCTTAGCCTTTGGCTTGCTCTGACAATCACCTCGACTTGACATTTTTTCTTCTCTGGCGAAACAGGACTCCTTGGTATCTCAGACCACAATGCACGGAGCCTGGTCGAGCACTTGTGCTAAATACACACTCCCTGTCCCTTACCCCCGTGTGTCCTATTCGCCTACAAAGGACTCAATGAACGCTTAATAGCTTGTCTGATGAGGACTGTGAGAGCCAGCAGTCAGCCTGAAAGGTGTTATCCACTTCTAATTATAGACCTGGACGGGGTGAAGGCTTACCATGGGGAGCGACTGTTGTTTCCCAAGTACAGGTGTCCCTTCTTGAGTAGCTGCCAGGTGCTCGGCAGCCCGGGAGCCCTTCGGATAAATAGTACCTCGGGTTACGTGGCGTCACCGGGGCATGTGCCG
>NW_024423343.1:58315723-58364444 GCF_017311325.1 Ursus maritimus | reverse complement strand
ATATGACTCACAGGCTCAAGCTATAGGCTTAACTTAGACAATAGAAATTGTACATAAACAGAAAGTGACGTTTTCCACCCGTCCAATATTAAACTCCCCTGAGATAATGTTGTTAACAGTGGGGTTCCATCACCTCCCCCTTTTATGCGATGTAGGGCGACATAAATATTTGGCTTTCAAACCTTGCATGATTGGGCTCACTTTGGAGAATCATAGGTCAAACTCCCTCTTAATAATGTATGACCTACTTTGGGGACCCTAGCAATACGTAACTTCTTCATTTAACTTTATAAAAACATTGTTTTTATTTAGAAGAATTTCATTCCCTTATGAAACCTTAACTGGATTCACACTCAGCCCTCAGCAGGTATGAATGAAGACACATTAGGATAAGTTGATTTGAACTGATTGACTTCAGGAGGAACTTGCGGAGAGACAGACACGACCGGGGTAGAGCCTATTCTACCAGGCGGAGGGAGGCTTTCTCTCAGTTTCTTCTCGTCCGAACCTGTGGATTAGAAGTCGAATGAAGCCAGGAAGATCGCAAGCCCTTGGGTGGAACCTGGGTGGCAGCGGACAAGATCCAGGCTCCGTGGAAAGCGATGCCGGGACACAGCCACGAAATCACCTCAGCCTCCGCCACGTGTTTCTCTGTAATTTTAGCATTTCTGGGCGAATATCACTTGCATGGTTACGTTCCACTGCAAAGCCCTATGAATTCTAGTGTGTCGGGTTGTCGTTGAGAAAAAGAACACGCCGCCTCTGCTGATTGGTCGGCTGGGGAAAATACTTGATGAGATTAGGGAGACTCGGGAGCTAATCCTGATTCTGCCCCTAACGCTTTATGGATCTCAGGTCCCTCAACTCTGTGCACGTGAGAAGATTGAATGTTACATGATCCCTAAAGTCTCTTTTAGTACAAAAGGTTTATGACCTCTAAAGTGGTCCATTAGGCAAGTATTTTGAGGAGTAACAGTTTCTTTCTCATTTGTAAAAGACCAACTTTCTTAAACAGCCCAACTTTAATTAAACACAGCAACTCAGATATGCATACGTCATATGCAGCCTGATATATCATCAAGGAGAAGTCACCCTACCCTGTGTTATAAGAACGGAAATGGAGAACCGAGAACAGTGGTATGTTCCAGGTTTTTCATGAAATAAACATGGACTTGGAATTAGGATTTAGTCCTCCAAGCTCCAATGTGCAGACATAGCTGCCTTCACATCTCTCTTCCTCAGCAAGGAACCTTAGAAATGAGCACCATGTCACCCACTGTCCTTCAAGTGACACGTTCGCCTGGAGGCAGAGCTGTGCAGAGCACGCGCAGTGCAGGGCGGCACCATAGTTGATATTCCGGTCAAGGCATTCCCACTCCAGTGGGGGCTACTCTCACGTGGGTTCCTGAAGGCAGCTGTGAGTCAGTCGTAGTCCCCAGGGAGGTCTTGGGGAGAGCGAGGCAGGGGGACTACACATGAAGTGCCTGAACTCTTGGCCACCCTAGATGTCATTCTCAACCTGGGTCACTTTTAAACCAGGATGTGGTTCGATGATGAACTGCCCTGTTACATACTATATTGTACAAAATAAGAGAGCAAGGAGTGACCTTTGGACACCATCTGAAAGGTGAATGCTAACTTGACCACTTCCTCTGACGTATGTCCCTGTCTGCTTGTTTCATCTTCTTCCTCTCTTTTTCTTCTATATTCTTTCTATTTCTTCCTTCTTATCTGACTCATGGCTTCCCATTGCACTCCTGGATGGCCATTACACAATGGTTGGCAGCTCAGACCCAAAGATGCTACTGAGTTCTAGTCTTCAACCATGGAGGACTTCCATGTGTTTTCTCAATTTCTTCTTGAACATCTCTCCAGGATTAGGCAGTCCTTGACCCTCTGTGGCCTGTGTACAGACTCTTCCTCCTGTTTGACAGAGAGCTTTGACCAAAGTTCATTCCTACTTTTATGAATATAAGACATAATTGTGATTAAAAAGTTTCCATCTCTTCGAAGACAAAAGTCACTCCTTAACTTTCTTCTCTCTAGACCAAAGAGACCCAATTCCTTGTAGCTTTATATAAGTCATACTTTAATAATTTTAATTATTCTTGGAACCCTTGTCAGGAACTCTCTAACTCTATATCTTTTTTGTTCTTAAGCATGGCAATAATAACACTGTGTGCCAAGTAAGATTTGGTTAAAAGAGAGCAGAAAGTTTTTTTTAATCCTACCTCTTAAAAACTCATGATTTTATGTAATATGTCCCTGATATATAGGTCAGTATTGTATTTTTTTTAAACAATGGTTTCACATAGGTAAATTATTCTTAATTCTAAGTCATTTTTCTTTCTCTTTTTGTATATCAATATTTCCCCAAACTATTTTAGAGTAGAGAGATTTTGGCATTGGCACTGTGATTAATAAACATCTCTGGGACATCTAAAGTGAATTGAATAGTTTTTATGGAATTATTTTCCCCATTTTCTGAGAGTTAGTTTGAATTCCATTGTCTTCCAGGATATTAACAATTTCCCTAAAGTCATTAGCATATAAAAATTGAGGAAATACATTCGAACTTTTTGTCTACCTAATAAACACTGATATTGAATAGATAGATTCTTTTTTTTTTTTTACAAAGATTTATTTATTCGAAAGAGAGAGAGCAAGCAAGCAGAGGAGAGCACTCGAAGGAGGGGCAGAGGGAGGGGCAGAGGGAAAGAGAATCTCAAGGAGACTTCCTGCTGACTACGACTCAGGATTCGATCTCACAACCCTGAGATCATGACCTGAGCCGAAATCAAGAGTTGGATGCTCAACCGACTGAGCCACCTATCTATCTGAGATAGATTTTAAGAATGAACCCCACCAGACTTTCTTTGAAACATCACAGGTGGACACTGTCCCATTGACCACTACTCCCTTGTGATTTCAATCTGAAAGCCATGACTCCAACTCATACCAAAATAAAGTCAAAAGATAACACTTTTTCTTGATTGGTAACTTTAAAAAGTCACATATTCTGGGACTTGGTTGGGGGTGGGAGTCATATATGCAGACTCTGGAGCTGGCCTGACTGGGATCAAAAGCTGGCTTCGACGCTTCTGATCTGTATAACCTGGGGGGCTCCTGTGATCTTGCTGCTCCTTAGTTTCCTCATGTGTAAAATGGGACCACTAAGAATATATCTGGTACCCATTGTTGTAAAGATTAAATGAATGAATCAATGTAAAATGTTTGCTGGGAACTACCTATTGCATGGCAAAAATCCCATACATGTTAGTTATTATTGTGATAATTAATTCCACAGCCTTTGTTGAGTATCAGTTGTATAGCTTAAGTTAGTTTGAGGTAGGATTCTGTAATTTCTAAACCACGGTGGTCTTATTCAAGAAAATGCAGGTGGATCTCTAGCCTGGTTTGTTACACCAAGCTCTTTATAGAATCACATTGGCAATCTCCTGCCAACGTCATATATGTTATCTCGCAAGTTTCCTGTTATGAATATTTTCAACTGCCTGGGATCAAATTGAGAGCAGTTGCACGCTTTTTGTTGTCTTCCAGAATGTTAGATATTTAATTTCCTTTATTCCAGGTAAAGTTTCCATAATTGAATATAAAATAATTTTACAAAGCTAATTCTCTGAATCTTGTAGTGACATTGTTCTTTACATTTTTTTGCTCTCTACTACTTCTGGGTATGGTGACTTGAAGCTTCAAGTACGTTGGTGTGAGAGTCTATAGTGAATAGATGCACGAGGCACTCTTGTAACCAAGTTCATCAACTGTGAAAAGCCTGATAAAGAAGTATGGTATTGCTCATTGTCATCTGAACTAAGCTGCAAAAGTTCTGCTCCGAGGTTCTGTCACACTAACTACATTCATCTTGCTAAGTATACAGATCAGGTTCAATGCCTCTAAACAGGCAGCCTCTTCTAACCTAGTGGTAAACATTTTGATTAGTGAGAAGTGTTTTCACATCTGCTTATTTCAAGCTTAAGTGCTTTTCTCCTTCTCACAGAAAAATTGAGATAAGGCAAATATTATCATCTCCATTCATTTCCACGTGCAGTTTCAGCTGCTATGTAAATACGAGGCTCAGAGGACCAGAAAATGCCTTAAATTAGCACAGTATTATAACTGCATTGCCCAATGCCAGGGAGTGATGGGAAATTGGTATTCCTAATGGCGCTGTGGTGAATATTCATTTTTCCATCTGGAAATGAAGCATATGCTATTTAAGAGATTGAAAAGTGGTGTGACTTCAGCCCTGTAACTACTAAACTTTACAATCTTGAGGGTGTTATTCACATGAAAAAAACGAATGTGTGCTGTAAAAGTATACGATGAGAATAGAACTGAACTAGTTGCTGAAGCTAACTAAGTCTGTTTTTCAGAGGTAACCTGGGGCACAACTATGTTAAGAAAAATTCATGGGTGGGGACTCAGGACCTCACTTGGATCACTATTATGAGGGGCCATGGGAGCCTGGAGACGTTCTCTGCTCATTTCTCCACAGGATTCCAATTTCAACAAGAATTGCCAGGATCTCCTTAGAAATACGGAATATTGAGGAAATGGAAAGAAATTGAGTAACATGAAGACATATCTTACGCCTTAAATAAAATCCTGTAGTTAGAGCTTGGATTGAAAGCCTCCTGGGGATTGACAGCTCGTTCCTCTGTTAGAATTGCTCTCTGGAAATTAACGGGCTTGGCTTTGTATCTCCAACTGTTCTGCACAAATGAACCAAACTGGGAATCAGTTGGAGTCAGTGAAGCTTAACACAACTCCAGCTATTGTTTACATGGCTCCCATGAAACCCCTGTGCCAAACTGATTAGATTTACAGTTCATTCGATAAGCTTGTCTGCTCATGGCACATAAGGCAGTGAACCTTTTCACAAAATGAAACTAGAGCTGGAGAGGGAGAAAAGGCCTTTAATGAAGAGGGAGGCTGAGAGACATTGGTGGGGGATCTTCTAAGTTTTTAGACATCTTCCCTGATGCAGGGGTTCTTATGCTCCGTGTTGGAATGACCCTTTGGGACTTGCCCTCCTGGTCACCAGACACTCTGCAGTGCCATTTGAAAGTATGTTGTGATAACGGATATATATAACACTACTGGGAACCAGGGCCGATAAAAGACTCTTGAAGGTAAAAGTGGGTCAGGGAGCACCATGTGGACAAGTGGAAGCTATGACCCACTGCACGATGCCAGACAGAACCGCTTTTTGTTCTTTCCCTACCCTCCATGCTAGAGGCTGGGAGAAACTGTACAAAGCCTACCCTATCTGTCCATGTCTTGGCCCTATTATTGAGTGATTGAGAATTAGTCATGGAGCCATGAAATCATCACCCTCAAAACTC
Source organism: Ursus maritimus (assembly GCF_017311325.1). Lineage (NCBI taxonomy): Eukaryota > Metazoa > Chordata > Mammalia > Carnivora > Ursidae > Ursus > Ursus maritimus. The sequence continues at coordinate 58,359,078 of NW_024423343.1, read as the reverse complement.
TATCTACTTACCTTTAAGTAAGTATAACTGATCTTGTTTCTCCAAGAGCATGACCTAATGGTGTTGCCACCGTGGCCTAGGCTGCGGGCTTGCTCCCACGGTGTGGAGGAGGGGCCGGCTCAGTAGAAGTTGATGACCGGCCTCGGAGGACTCCCACATGGGAACCTCATACTACATCGGTTTTGGCTAGCTATTGCTTCATCACGAACTATCCTAAAACGTAGTGGCTTAAAACAATAAACACTTTATTAATATCTTACAGTTCTGTGGGTCTGGAATCCAGGTGGGGATGGACTGGGTGCTGCTTTTGCTCCACACAGTCTCAACAGGGATTACTTGAGGGTATTCAGCTGGTGTCTGGGCAGGTTTGGAGGGTCCAAGATAGCTTAACTCCCATACCTGGCACTTTGCCATGGACAGCTGAAGGCTGGGTTCAGTTGGGTCTCTCTCTCTCCACGGGGTCTCACGGTTGCTCTGCTATAGAAGTTGAACTTCTCACCTGGCAGCCCAGAGTCCAAGAATGAGTGTTCCAAGAGTCCCAGGAATGAGCTAAAAGGTTCCTTATGCATCAGCCTGGAAAGTCCCGGAATGTCACATCTGCTTATTTTTATTAATCAAGAATATCTCTAAAGCCAGTTCAGATTCAAGGGTGAGGGAGTTAGACCCCACCTCTCAATGAGAGGAAAGTCAAAACATCAGTGTCTATCTTGAGTCTTCCTTAAACACGTTCTTGTGACCTTAGAACTCTAAGAAAGAATTCGCTATTATAGTCATTTCTCAAATCTCTTACCCAATAATGGGAAAAAAACATGGAAGAAAACTCTCAAGAAACCCTTATGTGTACACTGAGCATGCACCGAATAATAATATTTAGTAATATTTAATAAACTAAATTTAATTTAGTTTAATATATTTGGTATTTAATATATTAATATATATTATTGCATTTATATAACTAATATAAACTAAATAATTAGTAATATTCAGCTTATTTAGTAATTTAATAATACTTAGTATTTATTAATTTAATAATATTTACCAAACTCTGGTATGCGCTGAATGCTTAATATTTCATAACAATCGAGAGATCCATTAAATGGAATATATGATTGAGAGTAATTGCACAGGTTCCAAATAGATAACTCTTGGCTGACAGTTTTATGATCAATCTTGAATAAATCCCAGAGAAAATGGATGTTTATATAAAAAAATTTAGTCTGTAAGTATTCGACTCTGGGACTCACACACTAGATGCCTTTTCCTGCTGTCTACCTCATGCTTTGTCCTTTGATTGCTATGACCTCACCCACTAACTGTGTCTCTAGAATTCTATGTTAACTGTAGTTGTGATTCTGAGCCATAACATATCATCCTTGCAGGTGCACACTGAAGCTTATGCTCTCCAGTCTTTCGATTTTCATTGCAATAAAAAGTCACATCGGTGGTATTGCTTCAAGCTCATAAGCCTCAGCCAGGCCTGCCACGTATACTCCATGCATGTTTTCTCCCAGAAATGTCTGCCTGAGAAGGTCTAGCTGGCCTTGAGATTCCTTCCAGTTAGGCATGTATAGCTGGAATGGGGAGAGGGCAGGGATACACTGTCGGGTGGATTGGGTGGTGGAGCTGGGGAGAGGTTAGGGAAGAATATCACCTGAACCCTTCCCACTTCATGTCACCATGTCATCTTTCTATTTGGTGGCTAAAGGATGAGGCATACTGATGCTGGCAGCATGGTGAGGACTTTGGGACAGCAGACCAAAGAGTGAAACAAATATATTTTCCAATTTAGAGGATCTAGCCCTCCAAGGACTCTGCTGCTTTCTTTGTTCAAAGAACTTCTGGATTTTCAGCCTGCATGCGCCCCTCTTCGATCTTCCCACCGTCTCTCCACTGTCCCTCTAGCATCCTCCAAGCCCTAAGAATTTCCACTCCAGATTATGCAGTCCACTTTCACTTTTTCCTACCGGTCTTTGAACTGTTGGCAGGCTTAGAGCATCGGAGACCGTGAGTCCAGAATGGTGCCTTGTTAACTGGCTGACTTGATGCAGGAGTTTTTCTTTTCCATGAGAATTACCAAGTTTTGGAGGAATCTGGGTAGGGAGGATGTGTCCTTTGAATAAAGGATACAGTTGGGTAGGCTCCATTTTAAACATGTAGTACATTTTCTTTAAAAAGAACAAAACAAAACAAAACAAAACCCTCCAACTTCAAAGAAGCCTACTAGCATAAAAGTGAAAACCTGAGGTACCATAGTCAGTCATTTGTCAGTAGCTTCCATGTTCCAGGCTTAGGTGTTGGTACCAGGGGTACAAAAATGAGTAAAGCTCAGCCTCGACTTTGAAGGAACTAAGTTTAGTAGCAGACAGTTCTGTAAGCAGATGAATCACAGTGTATCACTCAAGATGAAGTGGGAGAAGGGTGTATGCAGAGTGTTGATGGAGTCTGAGAAGGGAGTGCCTGGGCGATGGTCAGGGTGTCTACTCAATGCTACGCTCCTCTTTGAATATCTATTGTTAAATGGTTAATGGCTGGAATGTATATATATGTCCTTTTAACACTTGCAAAGATTTCAACTTTGGAATATATTTTAAAAATACACATAACACTTAAACTGTTTTTTTTTTCCTTTTTCCTGTATTTGAATTATTTAAAAAATACAGATTAAAGTTATTTATAACCACTATAGACATTGCTAGATGACTGTAGTCAGCACATAAAGAAAGTCTCAGAGAAATAAATGTATTTTGGTTATTTACAGAGTGTAAATTAGGAAATTCTAATAGCCCTTCAAAATCAAAGAGCGGACTGTCTCCCATACTCTCTTACCTTCTTTTCAACCAGTGTGGCATTTACCCAAACTTTTCTGTAACCAATAGCAACTGGGGGTGGGTTGGCTACTCGGGGAAGGTAAACTTCTGGAGCACCGGGGTGGAGACTCTATTTGCAAGTAGGATCCAACGCTGAAAAAGTTCGCCCTGGTTCACTAGACTGGACAGGGCAGGAATCCCCCTGGTTGGCCTTCTGACGCTTCCACCCTTCTGTAAGCAGGAAGAGCACGCAGATGTGTTTCTGTCTGAACACCTCAGCCTAACTGATACGATGTTCCTGGTAGTGTTTTCCTGCCAGAAAACACCTTTGATCAAGCTCACTCTTGGTGAACTGCTCAAGTTCCTGGTTTGGGAGGCCGGAAATTTGGTCTTTGCGGGCCCAAGCTGAAGAAGGCTATGAAGGTGTGGTCTTAGTTACCCAATCAGAAGTTGGGATATCCTGAGTCTTAAATCGGTCAGGGACCCTGACATTCTCTCTTGCGCAAAGTCCCCACTTTGATGTCTCCGGATACAAAATTCGGACAATGGCTTTGCCTTTGGAAATGCACTGACTTTCCATGACTTGAAAATGAAATGTGATATAAATGTCAGTGAGCCCATTTGCCTCCTTTTTCACCAGGAATGCCCAGAAATATGTTGTATAATGCAGAACTGTACGACCCCTCACTTTTAATCATGTGATCCAGGACAGCAAAGCCATTGTTACAGGAACATTCTCAGCTATTAGGTGGTCCAAATTTCTGCATTCTTTTCCTGCTTTCTTTGTTATTTGTTCTATATAGTGGTATGTTCACAGGGCAGAATTTAGTACCTTGCCTTCAGCTCTCTTGTTAAATAGTGAGTGCTTAATTATTTGTACGCAAATGGCTTGCTTTCCACATTCAGACTTTTTGAAGAAATTCTAAAGTTCGGGGTCTGTTTTCCCTATGAAGTTGCATGTTCTCCTAAGCACGCTGCCAGTTTATATTCTGTGGTATAAGCTGCTTTATTATTTGCGGCAAGGTGTATTCGATAAGCTAAAGCTCCGAACGGTAACAATGATTTGTAAATCTGTCATGGTTTTGGATAATCCTTAGCACTAACTCTCCCGCTGGTTGAACAGAATGTGAGAAAAGGAAGATAAGAATGTGTTTGGGAATGTCCTTCAGCTTTTATCTTATTCTCCCAGCAGCCTCCTCGCTGGCTAGTCCTCCGTGCTGTTTTCCCTTTCCAGCTTATGGTGCCCAGTTTGGGGCCCATTGTTGCTTCTGCAAACACTGCAGGAGATGCGAGTGATCTGGAGCCAGTGTGAAGCACGAACTTGCCTCCTCCCAAACGTCAGGCCCTGAGAAACTGGGATGACAGGGGCCACCTGCCAAGCTCTAATGGGAAGGAGTGGTTTATCCTGACCATTTACATGAAGTGAACGTGGGGTACAGGTGATCTCATTTATGCGTCTCTCTCCCTGTGTTTAGTGCCCATTACCTGAACCTACTCTTGTTTTATTTTCTAGTCTATTTTCTCCTCCTTCATTTTCATAGCTACCATTTTATTCTCTGCATATTGAAGAGTAGACACTGTGCTACATACCTCACGCGTACAATTCATTTAATCGGTAGAACAAGCTGGTGAGATCAGACTTCTGGCCATTTTATGAATTAGAAAACTGAGTCCTAGGGAAGTAGAGGAACTTGTTCCAGCCCCTCGTCTGGGAGATGGCTGAGGCGAAGCTGCCTCCTTGAGTGCTTGCCTTGACCTGACTTGATGCAGCCCAGACATCACTGGCCTAAGTCCCAACTCAGAATCAATTTTTTTTTTCCACTGAAGTTCTTTCTATAGGAAGCAAGAAATTTTTTCTTTAAAGAAATCAATTTAAAATATATCTCCTCCAAGTTCGGCCTTTCCATATGCAGAAAATCAATATACAGAAATCCATTGCATTTCTACATACTAATAAGTCATAAAGAGACATTAAGAAAACAGTTCCATTTACAATTGCACCAAAAATAATAAAATACCTATGAACAAACTTAACCAAGGAGGTGAAAGACCTGTCCTCTGAAAACTATAAAACACTGATGAAAGAAATTGAAGATGACACGAACTCATGGAAAGATATTCCATGCTCATGGATTGGGAGAACAAATATTGTTAAAATGCCCATACTAACCAAAGAAATCTATAGAGGTAATACAATTCCTATCAAAAAACCAACAGCATTTTTCACAGAATCAGAACAAATAATCCTAACCTTTGTATGGAACCACAAAAGACCCCAAATAGCCAAAGCAATCCTGAAAAAGAGCAAAACTGGAGGTATCCCAAACCCAGATTTCAAAGTATACTACAAAGCTGTAGTAATCCAAACAGTATGGCACTGGCACAAAATTAGACACAGAGATCGATGGAACAGAATACAAAGCCCAGAAATAAACCCACTATGATATGGTCAATTAATTCTTTGATAAAGGAGGCAAGATTATGCAATGGTAGAAAGATCATCTCTTCAACAAATGGTGTTGGGAAAACTGCACAGCTACATGCAAAAGAATGAAACCGGACCACTTTCATATACTAGACACAAAAATAAAGTCAAAATGGACTGAAGATCTAAATGGAAGACCTGAAACCATACAATTCCTAGAAGAGAGCATAGGCAGTAATCTCTTTGACATCAGCTGTAGACATGTTTCTAGATATGTCTCCCCTGGCAAGGAAAACAAAAGCAAAATTAAATTATTGGGACTACATCAAAATAAAAAGATTTTACATAGTGAAGGAAACCATCAACAAAACAAAAAGACAACCTACAAAATGGAAGAATATGTTTGCAAATGATATATCCAATAAGGGCTTAATATTCAAAATACATAAAGAACTTACACAACTCAACACCAAAACAACCAAAACAAAACAACAAAACAACAAGTAATCCACTTAAAAAATGGGCAGAAGGCACGAATAGACATTTCTCCAAAGAAGACAGACAGATGGCCAACAGACACATGAAAAGATGCTCAACATCTCTCATCATCAGGGAAATACAAATCAAAACCACAGGAGATATCACCTCACACCTGTCAGAATGGCTAGTATCAAAACCACAAGAAACATGTGTTGGTGAGGATGTGGAGAAAAAAGGAACCCTCATGCAGTTGGTGGGAAGGCAAACTGGTGCAGCCACCATGGGAAACGGTATGAAGATTCCTCAAAAAATTAAAAATGGAATTACCACATGTAATTCCACTACTGGGTATTTACCCAAAGAAAATGAAATTACTAAATCAAAAAGATATATGCATACCTATGTTTATTGTAGCATTATTTACAATCGCTACAATATGGAAGCAGCCCAAGTGTCCATCAATAGATGAATGGATAAAGAAGATGTGGGGTATACATACAGTAGAATATTACTTAGCAATAAAAAAGAATGAAATCTTGCCATTTGCAACAACATGGATGGATCTAAAGGCTATAATCCTAAGGGAAATAAGTCAGTCAGAGAAAGACAAATACCATATGATTTCACTCATTTATGCAATTTAAGAAACAAAACAAAGGAACAAAGAAAAAAAGAGACAAACCAAAAAACAGACACTTAAATATAGAGAACAAACTGATGGTTACTAGGGGGAGGTTAATGGGGGATGGGTGAAATAGGTGAGGGGATCAACCATACACTTATTGTGATGAGCAAGGAGTGATGTATAGAATTGTTGAATCATTATAGTGTATACCTGAAACCAATATAACAGTGTATGTTAATTACAATTGAATTTTAAAAAAGACTACACTGTGTGTGGCATGAGATACACAGAACTTCATGTTGTTTCTGATGATGGTGGAATGGAAAACCAAATTTTCCAAGTGGCGGTTTCACCTCAGCCTTGGGAGCTCAGTTTTAAATTTAACATGATTCATTTAAAGTTTAGTTTATTTCTGGCTAGCTGGCAAAATGTGGCTTCTTAGAAAATTTCCCTCAAAACAAACTTTAAAAAAGGAATCCCACATAAAATGACAATGTGAAATACTCTACAACATTTTAATGAGCTCATTATAAATGAAATAGAAATATTCAAATTAAATTTATTTATTTATTTTTTAAAGATTTTATTTATTTATTCGACAGAGATAGAGACAGCCAGCGAGAGAGGAAACACAAGCAGGGGGAGTGGGAGAGGAAGAAGCAGGCTCATAGCAGAGGAGCCTGATGTGGGGCTCGATCCCATAACGCCGGGATCACGCCCTGAGCCGAAGGCAGACGCTTAACCGCTGTGCCACCCAGGCGCCCCTCAAATTAAATTTATTTTTAAAAAGATTTTATTTATGTATTTGACACAGAGAGAGAGTGAGAGAGAGAGAGAGAAAGACCACAAGCAGGGAGAGGGAGAAGCGGGCTCCCTGATGAGTAGAGAGCCTGAAGTGGGGCTTGCTCCCAGGACCCTGTGATCATGACCTGAGCCAAAGGCAGATGCTTAACCAACTGAGCCACCCAGGTGCCCTGAAATTTACTCGAAAATATATCTGGGTGAATAATCTTAATGTCCACTGATGGATTAATTGATAATGAAAACATGGTGTGAGTGTGTATACACACACACACACACACATATACATACATATATATACAATGGAATATTATTCAGCCATAAGAAGAAGGAAATCCTACCATTTATGACAACATGGATGAAACTCGAGGACATCATGCTAAGTGAAATAAGTCAGACTGAGAAAGACAAATACTGTATCATCTCGCTTATATGTGAAATCTAAAAAACCATCCAAACCCCAAACTCACAGAAATGGAACAGATTGGTGGTTACAACCAGTACGGGGGAGGGGGGGGTTGTCAAAAGGTACAAACTCCCAGTTAATAACATAAATAAGTTCTGGGGATTTAATGCACAGCATGGTGACTATAGTTAATAATATTGTATTTTATATTTAAAAGTTGCTAAGAGAATAAATCTCAAAAGTTCTCATCACAAGGAAAAAATTGAAACTGTGAGGTGACAGTTGTTAACTAAACTTGCTGTGGTGATTGTTTATATATGTATATGTATTTATATATGTATATGTATTTATATATGTATATATATAATATATATATGTATATATATAATATATATGTATATATATATAATATAGATTATAATCATATTGTCAACTTGCTGTGGTGATTGTTTATATATGTATATATATATATATAATATAGATTATAATCATATTGTATGCCTTAAACTTATACAACGCTATATGTCAATTATCTTTCAATAAAACCGGAAAAATAAATAAATACATCTGGGTTTTAAACTAGGGTATAGCTGGCAATCTGGATTCTCCTGATTCCAGCCAAAGGTAGGTTTGCCCTTATAAAATGTGCTGTGACTTACAGCAAATAAAATGTCAAACAAAAAGCAGTAAGGTTCAGAGTGGAAGGCAAACCCCTGATCACTTGTATAAAGAGACAAAAAAGTAAAATGGAAAACTCTTTTTCTTTTTCTGAAGCATAAAGTCTGACATTGACTAGTACAATCCCTATTGGAAAAGCTTACTACATATGTCTAGTTCACACACTATGTTTATCCTGGGTCAATACATAACTCGCGAAAGCCAAATTTTGAAAGGCTCTACACAAGTGGAAATTCTGATTTTAATACAACATTTGAAGAGCTTCGGATCCTGTTACTTTACTAATCGTTAAGGCAAGGCAATTCTTTGGGGGTAGATACTATCCTTATCCCTACTTCATAGCTGGGGAAACTGAGGCATAGAGAGATTAAATGATTTAAGGTCATCTGGTCAAGCTGGAACAGAGGCCGAATTTGAAGCAAGCGTCTTGGGTTCCACAGACCATGTGCTCTAGGGCACATGCAAGTGTAAAACCATCAGTATAATGTAACCACAAAAGGAGAATAAAGAGAAGTTTTCCAAAGCTAGTTTCCACGTTGCCTAAAAAGCAGCGAATATGAAATTCTCTGCTGTTGGTGATGATGAAGTCAGTACAACAGCGAACTTGATAGCAAAATGATTACAGTAGGTCCCAGGAAATGGAAAATATTTCAGGCATGACATGAGTTTCTTCGACTTCTCCATAGGTGAGCGACAGTTTAAAATTATTTGAAAGCTCCCCTACCAAAGGTGGGATATAGAACAAATAATTTTCTTTTGAAAAGTGTATTGGTAAAATATAATTCAAAAGCTCTCATCTGAGCAAATATCTATTCAAAGCTTCCACAGCCTTTTTATTTAAAATTTTCAGTTTGTAGAAGTATGTTGTGATTTTATAATCATATTCTTAGGTATTCCTGTTTGTTTTCTAATCAACCTTTTTTGGAACATGACATGATTTTGTCATAACTGGATTTGTAGAGCCCTTCTTGCAATGGGCAGGTGCACACACAAAACACACACACACACACACACACACACACACACACACACACACACACACACCATGCCCTATACGGTCAGCACACCTTTATCGTCAAGCTAACTTTCTCCCTTTGATTCCAGACAAGTGTATTCTTGTCTCAGATTTAGTTTTTTTCATTTAAACTATGTACCTCCCTCCCTGGGTCTTGACTTTATAATTTTTAGGTTTCTTGCTTCTTTCATTTCTTCAGCCCCAGACACGGACAATATCCTCAGCAGATCCGGAAGGACCTCTACACCTCCCTTTCATAAGCTATTTCTCTCTTATGTTAGCACACCCCTATTTACCATGGAAATGACAACGGATTCACAACACTTGATTGTTACAGTTAATCAGGAAAAGCTAACAGTCTTCAAAGAGATTATTGTTAAGAGTCTGAGTTTGATTCAACTTCAAGTATGATTGGGGTCTCAGGCAGGACATAGGTGAAAGGTAGGAGTGTGGTTGAAAGTTTTCCATCTGCGATGGGCACTCGGGACACTCCAGGACAAGTCTCTTTTATCAACCAGTTCAGAAGTATTTCGGCAACTGTCACAGCCACGTGAGTGGCTCCCACTGGGTCCCAGCCTGCAGTAAGGTTCACTGGGCTCTAACTGTACTAGCTTGGACCTGTTTCTCTGGAATAGTATGTGTTCAACATGAAGAAAAAAAGGCTACCTTGCATGAAAAATCATAATACAGATGTTTCTTAGCTTACTCGATTAGTTTCCAACAGTCTCACAATCTTATCAAGGTTATTATGCATTTGTGAAAACAGTGTGATCTCCCACATTGTCTACTGAATTTGAACTCACTGCACCCTACTTTTAACTATACTTGACTGGAGTTATTGATTGGCAGACAAGTGGGACCTGCCCCTCCTATGCTGACCGACTTGCTCTGGAAGCTGTTATCACCCGAGGACCCTTGATGACGTCAGGCAGCATTTTTGTGCGGTGGGGGCTGCTCCCTTGGTACAAATACTCCTTTAGGCGAAGGGCACCCCCAACCCTATCCCCACGTGTACACACGGAACTCCAGGTCTTCTCTGGGACTGTACTCTGCTTCTGTTTCTAACACAGGGATATCAGATTCCAAGGCAGGCTCCCCAAGGCATTCCAGGAGACTTCAGGCTAGCACTTCTTAAACTTTTTTAATGGCATGGGACCCCCTTTTGTTAGGCTGCCAAAGATCATGAATCCCCTTTCAGAACAAGGTTTTTAAAAGCATAAAATACATGGGATTGCAAAGGAAACCAATTATTTTGAAATACAGTTAACAAAATGTTTAAAAAATGTGTTGTAGCAACGTATATACTTTCTAATTGACCTATTGCATGACAAGATCTAGTGGAGGGTCTACCTAATAACTACTGCAATTGAAGATATTGTAACAACTATGATGTGATGTTGGAGACTAAGTCATAGATACTTATCCTACGGCCACTGTGGTGTTTTGCCTCTATTCATAATGGAAAGAAATGCTAAATGTCAGTTACGTTAGTGAAAATAAAAGTGTAAAAATTTTTTGTCACCCCAATATCACAGTAACCCTGAATTCTCTCTCCCCTGCTTAAGAACCCCTGCCAATAAAGTCGCCCTGGAGGTCAACACCACATTGGAGGCCCCACCCCATGCTCTGGAGGCAGGAGCCCTTAGGCCACCCACACAGAGCTTAGAGCTGCCTCTTGGCAAGGATCTAGTCCTGGGAATTTGGGGGCAGGAAAGGACGGCTTTTGAGCTCATGGGGACCACCTTACACACCCATCCTTTACAGTTGAGGAGCTGCTTCTCCGCTTCAGAGCACCTAGAAACCAAGTTTTAAATTGCTGACACCTGTGTGACTTCTCCCACAAGCTCTCCTTTTCACCGGGGAGAACCCAGCTCCCTGGGTTCTCAGGGTCAAGGCTGAGCTTCAGTTTTCTAATCTGCGGATTGTTATGAGGGCTAAATGAGCTATAAAATGAGCTATATAAATTGTATAGCACTATCGAAGTTTGGGCTATTATCATTTTTGACGATTAGTTCTTTAAGGGCTGAAAACAATCCAAGCAGCTCCCTCCCCCAAGTATCTGGCAAGCGTGAAGCGCTCCAGAAGCACTTGTGGACTGAATGAATGAAGTGAGCATTTGCACGTGGGCTTCGGTCGGTGAGAATCCGCGGCTTAAGGCGATCAGGGCCGGCGCATCACCAGCACTTCTTGCTAACAGGTAGTAAACGCCTTTCTGGCTCTGCGCCGAATGGCAACCACAATTCCAGAGCTTCTTTCCCGGAGGACCCCCAGGACGGGGCCGCTGGGCCGGGAGTTCGCCTCTCCCCAGCACCCCGGTCTGCCACGGCTGCTTCCGGGCCAGGTAGGCGGCGGCGGGAGAGGCGAGGAGCTGGCGGGGGAGGGCAGGTTCGGAACGCCGCGCCGCCAGGCCGGCCGGGAAGGTGCCGGCAGCGGGGCCGGGCGGCGGGCGCGCGAGGAGGGGCCAGAGGGGTGGGGAGGGGTGGGGAGGGGGGGGGAGGGCGGGGCCGGCGTCCTCGTCACTTGATAAAACGCCTGCGAGTCTCCAGAGAACAACGGACTCATTCAGCGGTTGGGAGCTGCCCGCGAGGGGGAGCGGACGGGCGGCTAGCGCGACTCGTCCCGGGGGTGGGGCCGGCGCGGTGGCCAGAGGAGACGAAGGTGGCCGCGGCGGCGGCAGCAGCAGCGCGGCAGCCTCGAACCCGGCCCCGAGCGCAGGGCGGCCACCGCGGCTCCGGCTCCCCCTCCCGGTGCGCCCGCCCATGGCGGCCGCGGGGCAGCTGTGGCTGCTCTACCTGTCGGCGGGGCTCCTGCCCTGGCTCGGCGCCGCCTTCAACTTGGACACCCGCGAGGACAATGTGATCCGGAGAACGGGGGAGCCCGGGAGCCTCTTCGGCTTCTCGCTGGCCATGCACCAGCAGCTGAAGCCCGAGGACAGGCGGCTGTAAGTTCCCCGACTTCCCACCCCCGCCAGGGCGCCGGCCCGCGCGCGAGCAGGGGCGAGGGCGCGCCGCGTTCCCGCCCGCAGGCCCTGCCCGTGCCGCTGCCCCGCCCGGGATTCCGCCAGCCCCCGGGGGAGCGCAGCCCGCCGCCCGGCCCGGCGCGGCGCCTGCCCCCATGCAGCCCTGGAAACTGGAGGGTCCGGGGGCCGAGCCCCGCGGACCGCGGCCCCGGTGCCAGGCGGGGCTGTCCTCGGCCCCGGGAGAGTTTACTTTTTTTTTTTTTTTTTTTTTTTTTAAACAAAGTGTTTTCCGGCGGTCCTTGCCTTCGGGCATGTTTGCTGGGAACCCGGCAGGTGGCACGCTTTGCTGAGCTTCACGTGTGTGTGTGGGAGGGGGAGTGGGGGGGGTGGTGACCTGGGGTGTAGGGTCGCCGTGTCGCTGCTATGGACTTGCTGGGAGCGTTGTTCCGGAAGATCCAGGCCTTTCCCAACCTCACGCAATACCCGGTTTCCCCGCAGACTCGGGAGCCCTGCAGAAGTTGGAAAGCCACTTTTCATCCTGTCCTGCGTGGCTTTCCACGCCCGGCGGGCGCTCCTGTGGGAGCTACTTTTACATACCCCTCCCCCCTTTTTAAAGATGGAATTGACCAAGCACCTGTTCGCATGACTAGATCAGCTGAGAAAACAAGACCCTATGAGTGGTGTGCCCCGTCCCCGCCCAGGCCCCAAAGCGTCCGGGGTAAACCCAAAGACCCTTTGGGCCCCTGCATTGGGCAGGCCCAAGCCGACGGGTTAAAGCAAAATATCCGATCTGGCTGGGGCTTTGGAAACACAGTTTGGAAGATCACTACCCCCCCCCCCCCATAGTATATCGGTGTTCCTCCTGGGAGAAAGTGGAGACTGGCACTGCTTAGCTTCTCTTTTTCTTTCTTAGACAGTGTTTGGTTCCCACATGAGCAAACTCTTTAGGCTAGAGAGGGAGCTTAGTCCGTCTTAATCGCTGTGAGCCTTCGTCTTGATCTATGCTACTGAAAAATAAACTCACGGACGTTCCCTCCTCCCCTAAGGCTTTTAGTTGAGCCGAGGTCCTTCCAGGACCAGCAGACCGGAGAAAGTAAAGTGTAGCCTCGTAAAGAGAGGACTTGTTTATGAGGGTCAAATGGGATGTTAGAGCTGGAGGAAAGCTCTTGATTTCTGCAATTAACGACTTTGGAATTGGTGAATCTTCATGTCAGGTTTTTCTGATAACACCTGCTAGTGAAGCAAAGAAAGTCGTTGGGGGTGGGGAGCCGGAGGGCTGGTGGTCTGCAGGGCTGGCCAGGTGCTTATACTCTGACTTCTCTCAGTAGAAATCATTGTTAAGCTGTAAATCTGAAATGAAAGGTGGTTTCTGTTACCTCAGTTAATGGATGACGTTTAGTGTCTCTGAGTACTTCGGGGTGTGTAAATGTGCCTCCACCCACATGGAGAATTTGAACTGGTTAGTGCAGGCCTGGTTGTGGGCCAGCAGAGGGGATCATTCAGCGGGGTATTCTCTTGCACCTGACGCCTACTGAAGGCGATGGCTTCCTTGGAATAGGTGTTCAAGCCAACACTGTGAAGGGCCAAGAAAATATCTTTGGGATGGAGACTTGCAAAATGTGACGCTAGCCAGGAATCCCTGTCACTAAGCAGCGTGCTTGCTAAAACTTGTTACTGCTGCTTCACGTGCTCCTGTGGGTGAGAAGAAGCCTGTCATGGGAGTCTGCCGCCTTCTAGGAGGCTGACGGAGGGGAGGGGCTGACCAGACCCGGAGCGTCTCTTCCCTAGAGCTTGGAGTCTGGCAGTAACCACACTGTAGGGGGCCGTGGTTTATGTGAGATTCCGTCCTTTCCCCTTCTTTTGGTAAAGTGTTCCGGCTTCAGAAGCAGCTTTGGCCCTCCCGGGAGAACCAGGGCACACAGACGGTAATCACATCAGTCGTCACCTTTGTCTGTAACGGTTGTGGGTGTAAATAACAGCCGGGGAGGTTGAGACCCCACAGCTTCGGTCCAGTGTCCTAAACTCTGCACTCTACAGAAAAGTTCAATGGAGAACCGGTGAGAGAGAGACCTGAGCTCAAATTCCTTCTGGGCCATGTGGCAGCTGTTAGTTTAAGCCTTAGTTTCTTTATCTGTAAAATGGAGCTATTTAATAAGGCAGTTGTGAGGAGTAAGAGGCCGCATGCACAATGCGTGGGGACTTGCTGACTAAATGGTGGCGGTTAGCGGTGATGCGTGGAGAAGCACTAATTGAATTCCTACTGTGTGCCCGCTCTGGACAGGTGTTAGCCGTTCTGATTCTGACTGCCAAAGAGCGGAGCCAAAGTTTATTATAGGTGGGGTAATTGATAATTTAAGCTTAGTCACATTTATGAAGCCCATGTTCAAAGCAATTGAACTTTAATTGGCCTTAATTAGACTGATAAAGTAAATTTGCTGAACAAGGGCCTTTATTGAGGCAGGAGAAGTGAAGAATTATGGGAATATCAGATGAATGCGCTGTTACAGAAATTGCCATAGGTTTTTGTGGGTTAAATTTTCTACAGTGCTATTTAAATATTTAATACCATCTTGAACTCTAGTTAAGATTTTATAACAGAATAATGTATCTGAGAGCCTTAGAACGTGTTGGGTGTTCGTAAAACTTTGGGGACTATAAAACGGAGCTGGAGACTGTAAAACTGCACTCAGGTTTTAGGCTGTGCATTAAGGAAGTTGGAGACTCCACATGATGATGAGATAGTTGTCTGAGTTACTGAGGTCAGGCTGTGCACTCCATGGGATCTTTTCATTTCTCTTAGGTAGTGAAGGTTGAGTTACCACCCCTTCCAGGCAGACCATGTGGGACGACCTCTGTGGGTATGTCCATTCCATGAATCATCACTCTTAGCTGTTCTGGGAAGAGATGGATCTATGTTTGACTATAAGGCAGAACCTAGAAGGGAGACATCTGTAAGATATTCTTATAGAGCAGTTCTGGGTTTTCCCCAGTCCGTTCTCTTCTTTGGGGAGCGTTCTGATCATCATCTTCCAGAGGCTCTCCAGGCCCATTGTCGTCCTTTCTTCTTTCTTCTTAGGATTTTTATTCGAGAGAGAGACAGAGAGCGCGTGCGCACGCACACTTGGGGGGAGGAGCAGAGGGAGCAGGACAAGCAGACTCCACACTGAGCACAGAGCCTGACGTGGGGCTGGATCCACGACCCTGAGATCATGACCCGAGCGGAAATCAAGAGTCGGACACTCAAGCAATGAGCCACCCAGGTGCTCCCCCCGCAACCATTGTCCCTTCTGTTCTGACTCTGATGTTTGCTTTTGATTTTTCTCAGACTTGTGATACTCCTGCCTTTAAAATCATTAACTAGTCATCTAGTCCTAAAAATCATCTAGTCCAGCTACTCCCTTTATAGGTAAGAAACTAAAGCTGAAAGTTAGGAAATGTCTGAAGTCTCACAAGTGCTTCAACAGAGTCTTAATAGAATCTGAATTTGAACTTGGTATTTCTGACTTGTGCTCATGCCATCTCCTAAAGGAAAAGTCGGAAATGTCTTTCAGACCTGGAGAAATTGGCCAGCATCTGAATTTTGGAAAAGTACTATGTTATGTTGATTTATTAAACTGCTTCCCATGTGAATCAGGGCTATCTCTTTAAATACCTATGCCTGGACTCTCTTCCAGTTGACCCGTATTCCAGCTGGCCTTGGACCAGAATCTGGGTCCTTCTTTCTTTGCCTCTTACTCTCTCCCCTTCTGAAAAAGCCCACTGAGGGGTGAGTGGAACTAGCCAGGGATGAGAGCTGTGTCCAGGATGTGTCCCTAAGCACTGGCTCCCTTGCATCATTCACAGTGCCATGTGGCCCAGGGCCAGCATCCAGGGACTGTGCTCGGTCACCTTGAGTCCCGAGAGTGGAGAAAGTGCCAAAATGGGCAGGGAGACTTAGAGGAGGTCATAGGACTCTACAAGAAAGAGAAATAGACAAGTTTAATTTTAACACAAGCTGGTGTGAGACCATCCAAGTAATGACTTAGGGGTTTGAAAAAATGGATCGGAGTACTCATGGTATGAAGAATTTGTCAGGAAAGTCAGGTTAAATGCTTATGTAAGATTCTCCATGATTGTAAAGAAGCAGGTACCATGTTGTTCTTAGTTGTATAGTACTCTATTTTAGCATAACAATAGTAAGATTTAGTTTAAGCTTTGGTCATCAAGTAGAACTTGAGCTATGGCACATGGTTACCCTAGGACCTTGGCTCCACATAGTACTATGACAGAGTTGGCCAGTGAATTATTTGGCACTTGCAAGAGCGATAGTAGAGACATAATAGAAAATACTGTTGTATGCTTACATGACTGGGTCAGTTTTGTGTGGAACACTGATTGGGTTCTCGATCAGCCCATCTTAAGAAAGAACGTAGTCAATCTCAAGAGCCAGTTTAGATTTCTCCATGAAAGCCTGTGAGCCCACCCTACACTATAGCAATTTCTTCTTCCTTTGAATGTCAGTAGCACTTAGTATCACGTGTCTGACAGTTCTCATGGTTTCGTGTTTAACTGTTAGCCATGATTTTCCGAGGATGAACCAATCCTTCCCAACTGGATTATAGGTTACATGAGGGCAGAGGTTTTAGATTCATTTCTTTGCCTGATAGCAGCTAGCATATACCTTGCAAATACAATGGAGTCCTATCATCGTACACTCAATTTAACTTGTGAAATCAACTCTTTCAGCTCAGGGTAGAGAGAGAAAGAAATCCCTTGATTTCACCCGTTGCCATTCCCTCCTCAAAGTAGCCCTTGGACTCTGCTGCCCCCAGGGAAAAGGCAGCTATAGGCGTGATGCAAATAGATACCCAAGATGTTAATTCTTGGTTTTTGAGTTTTGAAGGACTCCCTTCCCAGCTAAGGGATTTTCACGAGTGATTTTAATTACATTTGATTTTTGCCTTAAAGGCAGACTTGAGAGCTTACCCCCAGAAATGCAGGCTGCCCTGCCCTGCAGTGGGTGCTTAGGATTTGTGGGTTGTTATAATGAGACTAGATAGGGTGGCTGTAGAGCAAGGTCCTGAACGCCCTTGACAAGGGTGTGTGGGGGTCAAATGAGAGCCCGTGAGGGTACTTGGGAATTGATGGCTAAAGCTTTAGTTATTCAAGGCTAGTAGGGGAATCTTGAATGTGTGGGACTCTAGGGGGCGTGGGGAGGCTGCTGACTTCCTCTGCTCAGAGCTGTGGAATGGTGATCCGGTTGGACCTTGTGTCAGAAGCAGAATTCTGCTGCCTTCTTAGGAGGTTGGTGAAGACTCAGCCCTGCAGTAATGGGCGCCAGGGCCAGCACTCACCATTTCTTACCTTTTGTGTTTGTTAAATAAATGGAAACCAGGGCTGTAAAAGATGAAGTGGCTGTGGCTCATCGTTGGGCACGTTGGTTCTCAGTCTACGTCTTCCGTGCCCCCCGGACCGTGCAGCATGGGGTTTCTCTCGTTGGGCTTGATTATGATCATGGTTAAGTGTCCATCCTTCCTTCCGTTCTACAGTGACCATGTTTGGAAAGTACATCTCAGAGGAACATGCCTCGTAGCCTTTTGGTTAGCTGAATACGAGTTGGGTTTCAGTATGTGGAGATCAGCGGGCAGACAGATGCCGGGATGGTGAGGGGCTGGGTGGGCAGTGACTTCGTGCACAGGGTACCCGTGGAGGGTGAATTGTGAAGTAATAGGGCAAGTTAATGAGGAATACCAACTTCCTGGTTTCCAGATCTTCTCAGACCTCTCTGACTTTGGAAGTATCCCCCTACCTTATCCCTGGGAGACTGGGAAGTTTGCACTCTACCCAGGGCAGGGTTGATGATGATTTATTTTCCTGGTCCTTTGTTTGGCATTAATGTACAGTAGGAATGCTGGGTCCGTTGGTGCAGAGCTGGGTCTGATTGTTCACAATGAAGCTGCCTAACGTTGAAGATGCGCGGACAAAGCGTGGAAGTCGTGTGGGCTAGCAGAATTTTGTTAAACTGGCACTTGGAATTGGAAACAGTGATCCCTTGGATCTAAATCAAGAGGCTAATTGTTAATTAGCCCTGAACTGGGGCAAGTGCATTGGCTCCTCAGCAGAGTGGGTCCCTGTTAGCCTAAATAACAGGGTGGAACGATCACCGTCTAATCTGCTGCTGTCTGGCTTTTCTGTTTAGGTGAATAAGGCAAGAGAGTTCCAAATCCGTTTACTCCAGAGTTGGTGTGCCTGTAGAACGACTGCTTTCTTAGGCCACAGTGTAGCCCCAGACTCTCCCCCACATCTCTTTTCTTCCCTCCCTCCCCCTCTCTGTCCCTCTGTCCCTCACTCCCTCTGTCCCTCTGACACATGTGCTGGATTCCAGTGTTGGATACTGCCGTCACTTCGCCCAATCCCAAATTGGCAGAAAGACTTTAAAAACTTTGAAGACTCTAAAACCAATGAGCTGGCAAAGAAGACTGTTCTGACTGAAGGGAAAGTGTCACTAAAGCAAGTGCAGAAAGCAAAAGCAAGCGGCGTGGAGCCGTGGACGTCTGCTCGCATGTTTATTTGCTAACCGGCTACATACGTCTTGAATGTCACACAACCCGAAGATTACTTTTTTTAAGAGCCACTTCAGATACAGTATAAGAAAACCTTTTAACGAAATATGCTTCCTAAGCCTAAACGTATAGAAATAAAAATAAACTTTGGAAATGTGAAAGGGGCACATTGATTAGTGATATGAAGAGTAAATGGAGCACAGAGTAGTGCCTGTTTCCCTGGGGCTGTGTTTGCTTTGTTTGGGGATATCAATGTCACTATAGTTTCTTCATTTGATAAAGGATATTGATTTGTACTGAGGTTAAGTGTGGGTGTGGGGGGAAGTGTACAAATGATAAACATTTCAGAGCCATAAGGGTAGGATGTCACTGAACTGTAGGTCTCCTGAGCCAAATAGCCTCTTGTCTTTGCAGATGCGGGCCTTTCTCTTCAGGATATACTGCCATTGGTCAAGTGGTCACAGTCTTCTGTGGTCCTGATAAAGCAACATAATCTAAAGTTAGCAAGAGGGTCCTCATCAAGGTGCATCACAGCTAGGGATGTGCGATGGTTGTTCCTGGGGTGAACGGACCACTTGACAGCAGAAGGAATTTGAAATCCTGTTTTTCTTTCTATTTGCTAAGGAGAGTAAGCAGTCCTTCCTGGGTCCTTTTCCCACTGATCCATCTGTCAGATGATGGCCTGACCCCTCCAACTGGCAGTGTAGGACTGTCTCTTGAGAACAAGGATATTTTGAAGTGAAATGGAAATGTTTAGAATTCTGCAAGGCTTTGGTGAGATTGGACATGAAAGTGCTGAAAACGAGTTGACTAGGGTTTAGGGAATCCTGCTTTGCTGCGACACATATAAACCTAAGAGTTTTCAAACAAGGGGGAAAGCTTAAAGAGGCTCGGATGTGATCGGGTGGATAGGCAGGAGACGACATTCTAGGAAAACATCGTTCTGTGCCTGCGGCCTCCTGGCTGCTAGTGAGACCTGGCCCAGGTGCCAACTTACGATGATACTCAGACCAAGTTGAGAGCTGGCTTTGAGATCTGGGTGATGAAGGGGTCTCACATGGACCCACAAGTGCAAGAGAAGGTGGGTTTGGACACTGTTGCGCCTTCTAGAGGCCCAAGGATAGAGGACCTGGAGAAGACGTCTACTGACTTAGATGGCCCAGAGCTCAGGGGAGGGCTTCGGGGACCGGCCGGAAAAGCGTTTTTGTGCTTAGGATGTGGTCAAGCCATATCGGATGCCAATCTGATCAGCCAGTTTAGAAGGAAAAGTCTAAATCTTCTATTTAGAAAGGGTTCAGGGCTGCTACGGAGATGAAGTGAGGGTGTGGGCATGTGGAGAGGCATCCCGGGGCCCCCCACTCAGGATGATCCCAGGAGGTGAGGACTGCAAGATGAGAATCCCCCAAGGTCAGCAGCACCAGCCAGAGGCCATCGGAGAAGCTTTTGCACTGGCCTAGGGTAAGAAACTGATCTTTCGTAAGCTCAGTTATTTCTATGTGTGCACATTTATACAAAAATGTGTATTTTATATTCAATTTAAAAGAAAGTAGGGATTTTGATCCTTGAACATGAGGAACAAGTAAAAATTTAAAGGGGAATGTGCTCTGGACCTCTAGAGAAACCATAATCAACTTTTTTTGGGGGGGTTTTCCTATAGAAGTTGTAAGTTCAAGAGACATTCACTGAGCATTTACTGTGTATTAGGCACTCCTCTGGTGCTAGAGATACGGTGGCAAACTAAATAGATAAAGTCTCTGTTTAGTTCTGTTGGGGGAGACACAAAATAAATAGGGATATTATGTTAGAAGGTAGTGGGTGATACAGAGGGAAAGAACACGGAGGAAGGGACTGCGGAGCGGTTGGCGGTAGGTCAGCCAGGGAAGACGTCATTGAAAAGGCAAAGCTGCAAGCCCTGTCAGTACTGAGGGGGCAGCAGGAACACCCAGTGCAAAGGCCCCACGGCAGAAGCATGCCTAGCAAATTTAGAACAGCAAGGAAGCTTATGGTCTCCTTGGAGGCAAATTGTGGAGCCTTATAGGTCTTTGAAAGACTTTGGTTTTTACTCCTGACTGTGATGGGAAGCCTTGGAATGTTCTGAGAAGAGTATGACATGTTCTGACTTAGATTTTAAATAGTTTTCTTTAGCTGCTAGGTTGAGCATAGACAAGGGTGAGGGCAAGGGTAGATGCAGTGGTATTAATTAGACGCCTGTAATGATAGATAAGAGATGATGGTAGTTTGGACCAGGGTGGTAGCAGTGAAGATAGAAGTGGTTGGATTCTGGATATATTTTGAAAGTAGAGTTGGCAGGATGAAGAGAGTGTAAAAAAGAACATCTTCAGGGTTTTTGGCCTGAGCACCTGGAAGGATGAAGTTGTCGACAACTATGATGGTTTAAGGCAGAGCGTGAGAGGAAGGGATTTTGGAGGAAGGGTGAAAGTTTGGTTCTTAGACACGTTAGGTTTGAGATGTCTGGACGTCCCAGCGGAGGCGCTGCGTAGACAGTTGAATGCCAGTCTGAAATTCAGTGGGGGAGGTGTGGGCAGGAGGTGCAAATAGTGGAGTCCTGGGCCTCTAGGTTGTATTTCCAGTGGGGGGACTGAATGCCGAATAAGGTCACGGAGGGAGCAGAGGTAGAGACTAAGGGCAAAGCTGTAGGGCATCCCCCTGCAGAGGTTAGGAAGATGAAGGGCATGGCCAGTAAGCGGGAGAACAGGTGTGCTGACCTGGAAGCCACATGATGGAGGCTGTGATCCGGTTGTGTCAGCGAGCTGAGAGCTGACCCCCGGAGTAGCCATGTGGAGGCCATCAGCAGCCTGTGCAGGGTGCTCGTGGAGGGCTGGGAGCAGGGCCTGGTTGGATGGATTGGTGAGAAGAGAAGAGGAATTGGAGACAAAAAATAGGAACTCTGAGTTTTGTTGAAGAGGGGAGCAGAGCAAGAGCTAGAGGAGAAAATGGGGTCAAGAGGGAATTATTTTTATGATGGAAGCAAGTTATAGTGAGCTGGGCTGCTGGTGGGGATGCTTCAGTAGAGAAGGAGAAGTGGGTGCAGGAGAGGACAGAGTTGCTGGTGTGATGTGTGTGGGTGGGTGGGAGGGGTGAACCCGTAGAGGGGTTAGCCTCCTCACTGGAGCCCAGGTAGCTCATCTCCCCACAGAGTAAGGGGGCGCAGATGCGGGTGGCTGGGTTCTTGGCCTGGTGGGAGGCTGGGGGAGGTTTTTCCTGATTGCCTCTCGTTTCTCATCAATAACCTTACTCATTAGCCCTCAGTTCCTCAATACCTGTGTAGAAGTTTGCCTTGTAGGGGTAAGAACTCCATTCTAGAGATAGAGGAATGCGGGGTTTGAATCCCCGCTTCCTCACATTCTGTGGATTTGACCTCGGGCAAGTTACTCCTCGGGAAGGTGGAGGTGCTAACAGTCCCTGCCCCATGGGGTTGTGGGGAAGTGTGGTGGGGATGAAGCACTTGGCATCGCGCCTGGCACATCCAGTAGTCATCAGCCTTCACTGCTGTGGGCCCCTTCAAGTAAAATAGGAGTAGACTTCTCTCCCCCACGGAGCTTTTGTAGCTATCTTGTCTTGAAAGTCTGGTGGACAGCGGGCACGCCTCTTTGGGGATTAGGTCACAGGTGAAGTTGTCCCATGGGCAGGGGAGCTACAGCTGGACTTAGGGCCAGTTCATAGGCAGATAGAAACTGTAGTATCACCTTGAAGGAGAAGAAGGGGAAACACGGGACTTGGAAGAAGGAAGAGAAAATGGCAATGCATCAAACCCCTTTCACCATCTCTAGCTCCTTAGGCCATATTTGAGCTGCAGAGAACCACAGCTTTTTATATTGTTAAATTCTTACAAGGCTCATGGTAGGTGTTGAGTGAGCATTGCCCACATGCGAGTGTGTGCAGCTCCAGGATCCGGTACCGTCTAGGATGGCACAGTGTCTGTGTGCCTGTCGTCCCCCCTCCCTCCGGTAAACGTCAGGACATTGACAGGTAGGTGTGTGCCGTGCGGGTGGAAGTGAGCCAGGAACACGGCAGGAGTGCCCTGGCCTGACTTCCCGCTCCTGGGGCCTGGTTGCTTGTCTTTGTAATCCTGGTCAGCGTTATCTAGTGTATCACGGGGTGTGTTGAGTAAAAATGATGCGTGGCCTTGTTGAATTGTCAGGAATGTAGAAAACCAGGCTAAATAGCCCTTTGGGTTCTAAAATACTGCTGGTTTTCAATCTCTTCTTTCAAGATAAGTGGTATAGGCTAACAAGCTTGAGATAAATCTGAATCTGGAAGGAAATAGAATATCTCTGAAATTATGCAAGAGGGTGACTCATCAGAACCTTAGCATCCATTGCCCTGGGGTGTGCCATGAATTAATTGCAGCCCATCTCCCTGGGGCGGCGTGGTGGGGAGTTATTTCTTAAAAAGTTATCTCTTTGTAGTGCAGAATGGAATATGTGTAAATTTTTTAATATAAAGCATGAGGCTTTAAAATCAATTCAAGCTTTTGGTGGGCATTTTGGGTTATGTCCCCTGTACATGTTTACCTTCCTCTGTCATTCAGTGCTTTCGTGGAAATGGTTGAGAAACACTGACCAGCCCAAACTCTTCTCCATAGAGGGACAGCTGAGACCAAAACAGTCAAGTGACACTTAGGTGGTGGGAGTATGGACCCTGAAACACCGCTGCCTGATGCCCTGTCCACCTGATGTTGTACCGTCTACTGCCTTTCGGTGAAGTGGCCCATTCTCAGAATTAATCCTGTGCCACATCATCCTGCCCTTGACAGAACAGTGTCCTACGTTTTTAAATGTCTCCCTGGAGTAGTGATAGCAAATATACAGACACTGTTGCCCTTTTCCCCTGGTACTTGGAGACTCTCCCAATGACCATACCACTTTTTTCAGCAAAGTCTCCAAATTCTCCAGGTCAGCATGGGTTAGCCTCTGCTGATGAACGGGTGTCTGCACATAAGACAACACCCGTTTGCCTGCTTGGTCTGGCCAAATCCCCTGCTACGGAAGGCACTCTATAAATGTCTGCCTGATGGGTATCATCCCTACTGGTCTGAGAGCTTCTCAAGAGCAAGGCTGACAGCTTGTCCATTTTTGGTTCATTAAAGAGAAGGGTACCCAGTGGTACTGGTTGAGCTGTTTGAGTTGATTTAATTTCCCAGGTACATTAAAGACTTCTGGAGAATAGGAAGTGCGGTTGATCCTTTACACCGTGGTACTACCTTTTTTTTTTTTTTTTTTTAAGTTGTGGTAAAACACACAGAACATAAAATTTACCATTGTAACTGTTTTCAGGTGTATAGTTCTGGAGTGTTAAATATATTCACATGGTTGTGAACACTTTGGTTCTCCTTAAACTTGTTTTGGAGTGTCCAGGAATCAGAACATCCATGTTACTGGGGCCATAAAATATTGATAAACTGAACTACAACTAAATTGAGAATTGTGCTATGTCCTGTCCTCTGGTAGGATATTCTGATGCGGTTCGGTGGCAACAAGTTAAAAGTTGAACACGTTTCCGGTAGAGGTTAAAGTCCCCTGTCCGAGCTCAGCATGTGTTTTCCACGTTGGGAAACGTGTGGAACTCCCGGGTTCCGCAACACCTGTCCTTCGGAAAGCCAAAATTCTTGTCTTCAGTTTCTGATGGAGTGTGAGAGCGAATCGCGCAGATAAAAAGCCTGGCTGTAGTCGTTGGTTTCTCACTTGGTCTTGCTGTTCTTCCCATCTGACGCGGCGGCTTTAGCACAAACCCTCCATCTCGGTGGCCACGGAGGTCAGGCTGGAGCTGAGCTTTGATGTGACAGCGGCACATTGCGGGTTGAAGTTTGAAAGGTAGTGCATATGCACTCAGGGAACATCAGATTAGACTGCAGCTGTCCCGAGCAGTAAGGTCTCTTCCGCTTATCTTGCACATTCTTGTTGGTTGGTACCTCCCACCCACACCCCGACCTCCTTTAGAGCCTCGCTCATCTGTTACCTGGGAGCAGCTTTCTTTTCTTTCTCTGTTCATCTCTTTGATTTTCTAATGATTAATTTCTCTGTTGCCTGAATTCTGTTTAGTGTAATGGACTCTTTTTATTCTTACTGATGTGTTTATCATGGAATTTCTTTCTTTTTTAAAAAGATTTTATTTATTTAAGAGTGAGTGGGAGAAGGGGCAAAGGGAGAGGTAGAAGGAGAAAGCATCTCAAGCAGACCCCGTGCTGAGCCCAGAACCCGACCCGGGGCTCAGTGTCACGACCCTGAGGTCACGACCTGAGCTGAAACCAAGAGTCAGACACTTAACCGACTGAGCCACCCAGGCACCCCTATTGTGGAATTTCTAATAAGCGATTTGGAAGCTATCAGAAGCTCGCTGACGGTTCTGAATTGTGGGCCCCCTGAAGGCAGGGAGTTGGGTCTGATTTATCTGTCCTTACCCGGGGCTTCCGTGTGGAGCCTGGCACACGTCATTCCTCGAAAATAAAAAAGTGCTGCTTTACAAGAAATCTAGGCCCGTGTGCAAGCTGTAGGTGTTTTCATCTGCACAGGAAGAGTGGGTGTATTCTAGTAATATCACCCAGTAATGCTTTTGTGGATTTCTTTACCGCTGGAACTGTTTATCGCCTACTGAAGTTGGGAAGGAGCCCAGTAAATGATCTAGAAAGATAGACTATGTCCCTCATTTTATGGATCAAGGAATGGAGGCCTAAGATTTATTGTAGGTCATGCAGCCAGCCACTGAGGGGGCTGCACCCACACCCTCCTCCCTGCCCACTTCCTATGCTTGAACCCTGACCTCGACCTCCACCCCAAACAAGGGTCTGTCTGATCAGTGCTTCTGTTTTTATAAAATGTCCGCAGAACCGCAGGCAGATCTGTTCAAGTCCCACCAAGCTTCTCTGAAAAAGAGAGCTCTATTTTCTCATCAAAAACAGCTGCCATCCTGAGTTCCTGAGATAAGCGTGTCTTGATGAGGAACTGGGCCTGGATTTGCCTTTGACCACAAATTCAGAAGCAGTGGCGTGTTCCCCAAATGGACCCGTACCCCCTCTGGCTCGTTCCTGGACAAGGCTTCCTAGTTCGCTTCACTCCTCTCATTCACGCTTTAGATTAGATGAAAGGTGAGGTGCCTGACTCAGGCTGTGACTCACTCCTGCTCCTCCCTGTACAGGCGGCTGTTGCACCGTGGGTTGGGCAGCGGCCACAGCCCCGAAGACTCAGGCGTTGAAACCCCGCGGCTATTTATCAGTAGCGCTCACCGCATTTCAGAGCTGTATGTTGGGATGCCCCTGAGATGCATGGATTCCTCCCCTTCTACAGGAGGATTTGAGGCGTGCGGATTTTGTGTTGATGGCCCTTCAGAGCTGAGATGTTCGTCTGAACGCCGGCAGTGCTGTGGGCTTCATGGGGGGCTGTGCGGTTCCTCTCTGGGGTCCCTGCAGATCGCTCTGCAGCTCGCCTGGCCCTGGTGGGGAGCTTGTCTACCCTCGCAGCTGTGGGGATGGCAGCCTCTGCCCTCCAGGTGACCTTTACTGCCGTGCCTGCTGTGCCCCAGGTAGGGCTTGTATGCTGCCTTATTGGCGTGTCCTCACGGCCCTGGAATGGGCTGTAAAAACCAGCGTTGACTTTTGCCTGCCCGTAGCCGCGTACATAAAGATAGCATGTGTGAGCTTGCCTCACGCCCTTACCAGGCTTGCTTTCTGCATGACTTCTGGGCTTGGATTTAACCTCTGACCATCTCTGTCATTCACTCTGCAAGACTTTCAGTGACCCAGTGTCCATCGGGGTTTTAAAAATTTTTTTAAAAATTATTTATTTTAAAAATTTCATGTTTTTTATTTTAAAAAACATTATTTTATTTAAAATATTACATGTAAGTAATTTTAAAATTTTAAAACATTATTTTAAAAATTACATGTAAGTTTATTTGGTACAAATATAAAAACTACGAAAAGATGTGGAGGGAAATCCCCCTCCTAGGGCATGTGATGTAATGAGCACTGGGTGTTATAGAAGACTGATGAATCACAGACTTGTGACTCTGAAACCAATAATACATTATATGTTAATTAACTGAATTAAAATAAAAAATGTTAAAAAAAAAATCCCTGTCCTAGCCCTGGTCTCCAGTTACCCTGGACTTCCCGGCATCAACCGTCATTTCACCAGTTTGTTGTGAATCCTTGCACAGGTGCCTAAACATTTATAAGCAAATGCATACATTTTTTTACACACATGGTAGCGTGCTGTCTGTATTCTTCACCTTGCTTTTCTTTCTCTTGGCATGTTTTAGAGCTTGTGTGAGGTGGTAGGTAGCTTCCTTAGTATTTTTATTGTCTGCGTAGTATTCAGTTTTAATGGTGAACCATGATTAATTTAACCAGTCTGGATATTCAGGTAATTTCTAATTGTTCGCTGTTAAAAGCAGTGCTGCAGTGAAGAACTTGATACCCCCCCCCCACACACACACACTTTGCTTTCGCCTAAGTCGCGGGTCCATTCCCAGGGCAGTGGTTTGCCCAGCACTGTCGGAATGAACCAGGCTGATTCTCGAGGAGCGACTGGCCGCTCTCCACGACTATCACAAGCGATGTCCTACTGTCCGATGCTGTCAGGGACCGCTACTCTGCCTTTGGGGTACTGGAATCTTTGCGACAACTAGAACTGACAGTCTTGCACGCACGCTGTTGGAGTCCTGATGGCTTCAGCATTTGTGCCTCACCTGCACCTCTACTTGCTAAAAAAGGTTTGAAAATGAGAGTGGCTCGTTGGAATGTGTGTGAACTGAGCACCAGCAAGAGCACGGATGGTGCTTCATCACCACATCAGGGTTTACAAGGTTGTTTGATGTTCTTTCGTTTGATCTTTGCAACACCCCATGAGAACATTTAGAACCAGTTCACAGACGACACCCAGCTAATAGGTGCTACAGCCAGGATCTGACCCCATCAGGTCTCCTAGTCACTCCCTTAGTATTTCTTTTTTTTTTTTTTTTTTTTAAAGATTTTATTTATTTATTCGACAGAGATAGAGACAGCCAGTGAGAGAGGGAACACAAGCAGGGGAGTGGGAGAGGAAGAAGCAGGCTCCCAGCGGAGGAGCCCGATGTGGGGCTTGATCCCATAACGCCGGGATCACGCCCTGAGCCGAAGGCAGACGCTTAACGACTGAGCCACTCAGGCGCCCCCTCCCTCAGTATTTCTAATTACGGTTTTGGCCTGCCGGTCTGGTCCGGGGCAGGTAAGAAGTCGTGAGCTATCTGGAGGTCGTGGCTGCTACAGGCACGTACCATGTTATCCCGGTAATGACAGATCCAAGCAGGACTGTCGTTCAGCGGTGTAGCCAGTGAAGTACCACTTGTTAAGCTATTTAAATACTTCTGTTGGGGAAATCGTTTTGCCCCAGTCCCCCTGAGTGTCCCTCCTGGCCACTCTTCCTATAGGACACCCACCCCCTATGTCTCCCCACAGTCCAGCAACGAAAGGAGAAGCGTCCTAACACAATAGGGGCCTCTGGGCTGCAGCCCCGGGCGCTGTGCTACCATCCGTGATTAATGCGTTTCCAAGCCATACATGTTTAAATATCTTTAAATGCAGGAGTGGAGTAGTCAACAGTACGAATGTCTAGCAGTGTAGCTTCTGTAAATATTTTTATATGCATACACTTTTGAAATTGTGGTTTTTTGTTTATAGTATCCTATTTCTAGTTTTTAATTTTAATTTTTTTTTTTTTTTACCTGAAAAGCCGCTTTTGGCTTTGCATTTTGTGTTGTTTTTGTTGTTTATTGTTTTGCTGTTGGATATAAAAATCTGGGTAGCTGGATCGAGGCGTCGAGGAACCAGAACCCACTTTCCCGATTGCTCCCCCATGTGTAGCTTCAACCCCATAGTCCATGAGGGCAGCATGTGTGCCCTAGGCGGGGCGATCAAGGGGTCAAAGAAGAGTAGAGCCAAAGGCCCACGACGACTGTCTTCTAAAGAAAATTCCTGGAAGCAGCAATGTGGTCTTTCATCGTGCGTCCCCTTTAGCAGGACCACATTGTAGGTCACGTCCTGCTGGAAAGGGAGGCTGGGCTGAGCCGTCCTTATTCAGGGTGACCTTGTGCCTAGGTGATCCCTTCACTGTGGAAAAAGGGGAGAACCAGTCCTGGGCCACAGCCAGCAGTGGCCGGCACGGCTACTAAGCCTGTTATTTCAGTTCTCTTATTTAGAAAATAAACTACGTGGGATTAATTTCCTTTTCTAAACATTGAAAAATTTGGATTTCCTAGGCTGTTGGAATAGTGAAAATGGATATGGTGACTTACCAGCTGTGTGTTTTTTAAATTTACCCTTTATCTTCCTGGTTTTTTATTAAAAATATGTTACTGAAGAATGATGGAAATTGAAGTCACTTTTTCCTTTGCAAATGAACTATTTGGTAACAGCTTTTAAGAAAGACTTTTTTTTTTTTTTTTTTTGAGAGTTAACACTGATAACTATCGATGCTCGGCACACCTGGAGTATAAAAACCTGCTTGGTAATGGGGTGCCTGGGTGGCACAGCGGTTAAGCGTCTGCCTTCGGCTCAGGACGTGATCCTGGCGTTATGGGATCGAGCCCCACATCAGGCTCCTCCGCTATGAGCCTGCTTCTTCCTCTCCCACTCCCCCTGCTTGTGTTCCCTCTCTCGCTGGCTGTCTCTATCTCTGTCGAATAAATAAATAAAAAAATCTTTAAAAAAAAAAAACCTGCTTGGTAATAACATACTCAAATTGAAAATTATTAAATGTACTAAATTACAAAGTGAACTTCATTCATTTAACTGAGTGCCTACTATGTGCCAAGCAGTGTGTGAAGATCAAAGATGGGAGGCTGGGCTCACAGTCCAGCTCAAACAGGTTAGACTTGGTTCCTTGGACGGTGAAGTCCCTAGAAGGACAAATGTGATTCTGTTTGGCAGCTGGAAATCAGGTATCTCATAATTCAGAAACACAGGAAGTGATCAAATGGCACATTTGACAAGGTCAAGCAGCTGCTTTGTAAAACTGAAACAACAGTTTTGCTTGGAGACGTTTCATTTTTCCTTTTCTTACTGCAGTAGATAACAGCATTTTTATTCTAATTCCTTGAGGACTTACCGGTAATAAGTTGCTTGATCAGCTGAAAAGCCCTTCCAGTTAATGATTTTATTTTTAAAATGAGGTGGTTGTGTATTGATACCTACACTTTCTCAGTTTTTGTTGAAGCGGCATTCTTGGGCATTTTAAATACAGACTATTGCGATTTTACCTTGTTCATGCTAATTGAATTTTTCCTTGAGATTATTTAAGTCCTTATTGTTGGGAGATTTGAAGCCAGTGTCGAACCCAGGTCACTCCAAAAATTGATGCCAGGGATGGAACCAGAATTTTTCTCCACCCCTTCTCCCTTTTGCTGACCTGACAACTCTAGTTGGTATTCCGTTTAAATCGTTGAAATTGGTGCCTTCACTTCGCTTTTTCCCCACCCTGGTAGTGGTGGACGTTTCTGAGCTGGAAGACGAGATGAATATGGTGGATAGTAAACACACTGCCTGCTCTGAGTGTTTCTTTATTGCATGAGCTCCCTTGTTCTTGGTCAGAGACACACCTATTGTAGAATGTCCCCAGTCAGGTAAGAACTGGAACCTTCAGGCTCAAATGTCAGGAGTTTCACAGTCCCTGGAAACTGGATTTAGTTACAGCATGTTTCTTCAAGGGCACAGGGAAGAAGTCCCTTATAAAATGTTTGGATGGCCAGGACGAGATGACTGGTTTTGTGGTTCACATACAGGGGGCAGATACTCTTTGGGCCCCTGTGGCATGGAGCTCAATGTACTTTATAGGCCTTAATTATAACTGGCCATGCTCTTGGAAAAATTTTTTTTTTTTTAAGGTAGATAAATGAAAGTGCTTTGGTGATGTTATG
Source organism: Ursus maritimus (assembly GCF_017311325.1). Taxonomy (NCBI): domain Eukaryota; kingdom Metazoa; phylum Chordata; class Mammalia; order Carnivora; family Ursidae; genus Ursus; species Ursus maritimus. The sequence goes on along the minus strand of NW_024423343.1, from coordinate 58,328,430 downwards.
GAATCAAGCAGAAAGGAGATTTGGGGTGTGGTGGTTTAGAGCAAGATCAGGGAGTATGGGGCACAACTCCTATTTCATCACTTAGCAGCTGTGTGACACTAGACAAGTTGCTTGTCCTCTCTGAACCTGCATCCACATTTATAAAGTAGGTGGTGGTGGTGGTTTCTGCTTCTTCATGAACTCAGAGTGCCTCATATATAATAAGAGATGAGAGCTGCCAGTGTATTCTTAATAATAGCTTGTTTGCCCTAATTTGCAGGTCAGATGTGTATTTATGTGATTTCTTGGAAGGTCATTAGAAATCTCGTCTTCTGAAAGTGAGATTGTCGTTCAAAAGGGAGTGTCGGCCTTTTGATCACCTTCTGTGGAAATGTGAAGACCCTAGGCGAGGAGGTGAACAGATTTGTTCCACCGTGAATTTTAACTTGTACTTGAACAAACTGGATCAGCCAGTCCGTACAGTTAAATAGGGTTTTGGTTTTCCTTGGCCACTCTTGAGATCACACACACACACACACACACACACACACACACACACACATTGGACCAAATTCCTGCCCTTGAGGAGTTTATAGCCTGATGAAAGCAGGGTGGGGAGAAATGCTTGTCCAGGGAAGCTTGCTGTTGTGGGGAGGGTGAAACATTAGGGTTGAGTCTTGAAGGCACATTCATGTGTAAAGCCTGGAGCTGGAGTTTGGAAATTCTTGGTGAGGAGAGCTCTGGAGCGGGCGGGATGGCAGGAAACTTGTAGGGAAGGCACAAGGCCTTTGTGTGCTTGGGAGGTCGGGGCAACTGGAGCGGAATGGCTAGGGGGTGGCCCCCGGGTGTGGCAGGCCGGGTGCGGCGTGGAGGAAGGGTGGTATCACGCAGTGTCTGAGCCTCGCTGTCTTCATCTCTAAGATGCAGACACCTGCCTGCCGATTACTGAAACATTAGAATAAAAGTCTATGTGAATACCCTTGTAATTACATTGTCCTATCCGTGCAGGCAGGTTCCCCCTCCTCAGGGTTGCGCCCGCCCTGCGAAGAAGAGCAGGGGAATGCGTGAGAAGTATCCACCTGGGGGGTTGCTGTCCGTGCACGCATTGAGTGTCCCGGCTGCGTCCGGTACCGCCTCGGCTCTTGTAGTCAGGGAGCAAGGGAAGAGCCCCTGCAGCCCTGGACCGGTAGCATTCTGGAGAAAAGATAGGGAGTTGACACAAAAAACGAAATATGATAATTTCAAGTGCCGATTGGACTGTGGCGATGATGAACTAGGGCATGTAGGGAGTGACCGAGGGAGAGCTCTAGCTGGGATGATCAAGGGCGGGCCTCTCTGAGGTGGTGACGGGTGTTGAGCCCCGATGGATGCGAAATATCTGGGGCGAGAATGTTCTGAGCCCAAGGAAGCAACTGCAGAGACCCTGAGATGGAAACCAGATCGGTGTGTTCAAAGGACAGAAATCGGGCCAGTGTTGGGGGAGCGAGTTGGGGCGGATGCAGGGCTCTTCCCATAGTATCTTGTGGAGCGCGGCAGGATTTGAAGTTTGTGCCAGTGGCCGTGGGGACTGATGGGAGGGTGGTAAGCGGAGGACTGATGCGATGCGCCTTAAGATGTAGAGAGAACAGTGTTTGCTCTGTGGAGGATGGGCCGGGGTGGACAAGAGTGGAAAGAGGTAGACCAGTTGAAATGATACTACACTTGTCCAGCTGTGACCAGATGGTGGCCCGTGTAGCAGAGACGTGGGGCAGAGTGTGATGTGGAGGCGGAGCCAAGAGAACTGTGGCCGCGCTGGGTATGGGATAGGAGGGGAAAGCGAGCGATCAAGGCTGACTCCTAGGTGCCTGGCCTGAGCACCTGGGTAGAGAGTGTATATTTACCGAGAGAGTGGAGGCTGGTGGGGGGCACGGCGGGGAGTGGGGTTGTGTTTTGAACATACTGAATGTGAGATGCCAAGGAGGCAACTGGGAGTAGAGAGTGGAGCTTGGGGGGAGGTCTGAGCTGAAAAGAGCTGTTTTGGGAGTCCTCTGTTAATGGAAGGAATATCTAGCACTACTCCAAGAGCAGAGTGAGAGACTGGGTGGGGGGGTCTGAGCTCTTACGGGGAAGGAGCAGCCGTGAATGGGCTGACCAGTAACCACTGGCTGGCACAGACTTTGCTGCCATTTCTTCAGCCAGGCCAGTCTAGTTCCTACTTGGACAGGATTTGAGGGTCAAAATTGAACTAGACGTGGGAAGTTAGAGACTCTCATATCCCTCCCCTCCTACATAAGGGAAGTGAGCCCACAGTTCAAAGCTCTTGTGGGGCAAGACAGGAATGGTCATGGTGGACACAGTTCCCAACTGTGAAGAATATACAGGTAACAGACACTTTCTGTTAAACTGGGAGGAGAAGAGGTTAGAAGGGGCTCTGTGTGGTACCCTTCTAGAATTATCATTTAAAGCTCTAACAATGAAAAGGAGCCCCTGGTGCTTGATCCACTGCTAAGATTGTGAAGGAGTTTGACATTCTGGGGATTCCTCTGAAACCATTTAAAGAAATGTGGTTTAGGGGCGTCTGGGAGGCTCAGTTGGTTGGACGTCTGACTCTTGGTTTTGGCTCAGGTCGTGATCTCATGGTTGGTGAGATCGAGCCCTGCGTCTGGCTCTGCACTCTGTGGGGAGTCTGCTTGAGGGTTCTCGCCCTCTGCCCCCGCTCCATTTGTGCATGCTCTCTCTCAAATAAATAAATCTTTAAAAAATTGTCGTTTAGAATTTGATTCAGAAAGAGGTAGTCTGATTCCTTGGCCTGCTTTCCTAGACCCTAGTTCCTCTCTCCAGGTTGTTAATTATTTTGACTATTAAGGTCTTAAATGCAAACTGCATAATTGACATTGGGCCCTGGGCAGGTCCTCTCTCAACCTTCATCCTTGTTTCCCTAAAATTAGGGAATCAAATGAGATCAGGCTGGGCTCCTTGAGCTCCTCCAGGAAACTGGGACTAGTGAGCGTCGGCGGGCAGTGGCTCTGCCCCTGGGTACCAGGGCTCAGTTAGTGTGTGTGGCAGCCAGTACTGGCGGAAGCAGAAAGGGCTGGGCTTCTTCACACATGAGGTGACGCTCAAGGGGAGTGAAAACGTTGGGAAGAGCTGGGGACAGGGCAGACGTTCTGTGGAGAACGGACGGCATTGGCAGAGCTTCTGCAGAGTGTGGAAATGCTGGCGAAGAGCCTGGTGGAAAGAGTGCATTCAGAGGGCTGGTCTGTTTGGAGCCTAGGTGGGTGTGGCGGGGGAAGTGACGAGGCTGCAGTGTCACAGGACCAGCTCCAGTGGTGACCTCGTACACGGCGGTGCTGCCTTATCTGAGGGGGATACATTCCAAGACCCCCCAGTGGCTGCCTGAGACCATGATGGTCCCAAACCCTATGTATACTATGTGTTTTCCTATTCCTACCTATCTGTGAGAAAGTTTCATTTATAAATTAGGCACAGTAAGAGACTCATAACAATGATAAAATAGTTATAACGGGGCGCCTGGGTGGCTCAGTCAGTTAAGCGTCTGCCTTCGGCTCAGGTCATGATCCCAGGGTCCTGGGATCGAGTCCTGCATTGGGCTCCCTGCTTCTCCCTCTGCCTACTGCTCCCCCTGCTTGTGTTCTATCTGTCAGATAAATAAAATCTTTAAAAAATAAAAATAAGGCAGTTATAACAATATACTGTAATAAATGTGGTGAATGTGGTCTCTCTCTTAAAATATCTTATTGTACTGTACTCATCCTTTGTGTGAGGTGAGGTAACATGCCTGAGTGATGAGGTGAACTGAGGTGAGTTAGGTGGGCACTGGGACACTACTGACACCGTATTAGGCTACTCTTGCCCTTCTGACTAGAGTCGGAAGGAGGATAACCTGCTTGCGGGCCATGGCTGACCATGGCTAACTGAAGCTACGGGAAGAGAAACCGTGGATAAGGGGGACTATTGTATGGGAATAGGTGATCTTCCTGTATTTTCTCATCTGTAAGCAGCCATGTGGAGAATCCAAAATGGGTTAAGTTAAAGACCTTCAAAAACATGAGGGCTGTGAATTCTGCGTGTTTCAAACCAGAAACCAAGTTCATGCTTCATTTGACAAGTAGAAGTTTTAAAGCTTTCTCTCAAAACCCATCAAATGGGCTCATTTTGGTGTTTGTCCTTTTAGCTGAGGGCATTAACGTTACGTAACGCTACCTTTTGATACCTTCTGGGCTTTCCAAGGGTGGTGTGGGCGTGTGAGGCAAACTGCTGTGTAAGCTGTGGCTAAGTGTTCCCTTTTGAAAGACTAGTTTCCTCTGCGAATGCATTCATCAGTAGGAATCGCTGGAATTAGGACCACTGACAACTCTAATAGGTCCAGTTGATGTGGGGAAGCGGGTCAGTGACAGCGTGGGACACGCACTGGTTTAGCGAGGTGCTCGGGGAATATTCGCTGAATGAATGAAGGAGTGAACAGATGATTGAGAGGTTGTGCTATCAGACCGGTAGCCAGCATTGCCATGTCCTTTTACTCAGATTTATAGACACACCTTTAAGACCGTGTCGCATGATTATGGTCTAACTTTTACATTTAAAAACCTCAGTACAGGGGCCCCTGGGCGGCTCAGTCAGTTAAGCGTCTGTCAGGCTCCCTGCTCAGCGGGGAGTCTGCTTCTCCCTCTCCCTCTGCCCCTCCCCACTGCTTGTGTGTGCGCTCTCTCTCTCTTATGCTATCTCTCAAATCTTTCAAAAAATAAAAACTCACAGTGCAAGCATTTAAAAAAAAATAATCCAGAGCCCTCAGAGGAGTGTGGGGGGGTCAGCAGCAGCGGGCGGCGCTCCCCGTTGTCCTCTGCTTTTAGAAGGCTCCTTGTAGGAATGGTAGAAGGTTCAAGGTTGCTCAGATTTAAAATCCGCAGTGTTGAAATTGTGAAAAGTGAATTGCGTAAGCTACTGTATGAACATGGCTCATTTAGTAAAACTCCTGGCTGAGTGACCTTTAAGCGCTAAGCACGGAGCGTGAGGGGCTGCGGCAGTGAACAGAACAGATGTGGCCTCTGCCCCGTGCAGCCAGCCCTGCGATAAGGGACATGGACAGCATGCAAGTCCTCTAATGACTAACCATGGTTACTGCTGTGAAGGAAAGGTAAAGGCGAACCGACACCTGACCCAGCCTGGAAGGTACAGGAAGGTTTTTAAACAGAGACTTCAAGTGGAGTAAGGGGATTCCAGGGAGAGAGGAACGTGTACAAAGGTCCTGAGCTAGGAGAGAGCATGTGGTCAAGGGTTCGAAAGAAGCCCAGTCTAGCTAAAGGGTCTGGAGTGAGGGAAAAGTTTAACTCTCAGACTGTGCTCTTCAGAAATACCTAGCCTCAGCAAAAATATTTTAGGTTATCATCAAAATGTAAGTTCCCGTGGCTGAGTACAATTTAATATGAATAAGGAAGAGGCTGTTTAGATTTCGTGCCATGGTAGAGAGCCTAATGCCTATGAAGAAGTCTGTGTCCTAACCCCCTAACCCTGTGAATTACTAGGTTAAGTGGCACAGGGGACTTAAAGTCTCAGGTTTAAGGTTGCAGATTAAGGTTGCTCATCAGATGACTTTAAGATTAGGGAGTTTATCCTGGATTACTCACGTGGGCCAGTGTAATCGGAGGGATCCTAACGTGGAAGAGGGGGCAAAAGAGAGAGGGTGAGACCGATTCTCCCGTGGAACTTTCAAGAAAGAATTTGCTGCTGACACTTTGATGTTTACTTCTGAACTATGGAACTGTAAGATGCTAAGTTTGTGTTGTTTTAAGCCACAAGTCTGTGGTAACGTGTTATAGCAGCCAGAGAAAACCCTTCCACCTGCCAACGTCAAGGTCTCCTGGCAGAGACGGCTGTTGGTAGTAACCAGAGAAGGCACCTGGTAGTAACGGTCTCTGATAACCTGCTTGATGTTCGCAGAGCAGTGGGAGTGGCTCCTGCCCACCCTCTCTTGAGGCAGTTGGCCTTGGCGGTTCTTCAGCAGGTATCGATCACACACTGCCATGAGCCAGAGCCTGCCCTCGGAGCGTGGGAGGAGTCCGTCGGTTCAAAACAGAAAGATCTGTGCCCTCCTAGAGCTTCAGTCCATGTGCCTCACAGCCCTGACCTATTAAGAGGGCTGGTGAGGGTAGAGATTTCTAGCTCCTGACTGCTGGATATAAACTTTGTGAGTGCAGAGTTCTCAGATGTGTTTTTTAAATTTCCAAACGACCAGTCACCAAAATAAGGGAAACAGTGTAAGATTTCATAACTTAAGTAATATGTATACATACATTTTGGCTGGAAAGCCTAACAGGAGGTATTAGTCTGATGATTGATTTTTCTGGTTGCAAGAGAGAGAAGCAGGCCGCTTCTCCCCGAAGGAATCAGATGCAGGCACAGTTGCAGGGTTTAGATAAAAGTGCAAGCAAGCTTAAATGCCTCCTTGCTTCTCCTTACCAGGTGGGGAAGAGAGGGGAGGAAGATCTTTAAAGAGAGGGAAGGACAAGCCTCCTCAGCAATCTGGGCGGGCTACCTGGAGTGCTGATGGTGACCAGGGGCGGTGCAGGGGATGGACATTCCCTGTTGACCACTGGTCCTTGGAGAGCAGAAGCGCTGTCCTGCCCCTGGCTGGAGGGAGAAGTATCTATCGATGACTCTCCAGTTAACCTCATTGGGGAGAGGGGCTCTCCTAAGGCCAGGGGAGCTTTGCTGACCAGACGAGGTATCCTCAGGTAGCCCGGGCATGGGGAGATTGACCGTAGGGCCTCCCAGGCCAAAAAACTCACCAGTGCTTGTGAAACCATCGCCAGATCCAACCACATAGTTGGAATTTCAAGCACACTGTTTTAAAATTCAAGCTGTTGCATCAGTCAAGTTCCATTGCTAGCTTTATATCTGAGGCTGGGGTGACTGTGTAATTTGTCTACCAAACTGGGATGTTTGTGTGAGGGAAGGGGAATCCGGGACAACAGGTGTGTACCAGGACTGTCCTTGGAAAACCTGGGTGCGTGGTCAGCCAAGCTAAGTGCTGGAAGCTTCACTCTGTGGATAGTCTGGTGACCAAAAATGACTCCATACAAAGTGGCCTTTGTGTTGAAGGGACTAGGCTTTCCAGGAGAGAAGGTATGACCCAGGGGCCTTTCCTATGATGCCTGTCCACAGCCCGGGGGGTCTTGAAGAGTTGTTTTCTGAACGTCCTTGAATATAATGCAAGATCTATTTTTTTCACCCCCAAATCATTTCACCTTATAGATGAGCCCTTATAAAGTTGTTCTGTGAGAGTTGCCCTCTTGATTACTTTATTTTGAATAACAAAGTTCTGTTTGTTATAAACACATTAGCCTAAAAGGACCTTCATCAGTTATAATTGTGGATACGGATAGAGGTTAAATTGGTTTTAAAATATTTTAAATAAAATAAATTGCTTTTAAAAAGGCAAAGAAATTTAGCTCCCATTTAGTAATAATTCCTCAGGATTTGACATCATAATTGCAAGTCTTGTATGTGGTTATAAACTTTAAAATGTCGTGGGAATGCTCCTGAAAACTGGGTTAGACATGGTTTTCAGAAAGTAATGTCAAAGAAACATACGGAGTTTGAATAAAATCGCTTCATGAAATACAAGTAAAACTACTTTTAAATGTTTAATGTGTTATTTACATGTTTGTGTGAATGATCAGATGTCAATTGGCCGTTTCATCTATATTCATAAAAGCTTATAATACAAATTGGCCAAAATGCCTGTATTGTATTTTTTTTTTTTTCAAACAAGTCTTATTCGTAGGCATCCATAGTAGATGAGGGGTGGTAGTAACGATGAAGAGGTGTCATGGAAACTGTTGGGAGAAGGACCTCTTGAAATTGCAAGGAAACAGGGCTGGGATAAAGATCGGATTCCTTCAATCAAATGATTGGGTTTTGACTTAAGGTTGCAGATGGTGGACTCAGTGTGCAGGTTTCCCTCCAGGATCCTCAGGGCTCCATACTGGGCAAGATTAGGTTACTACAAGACAGGAGGCTGACGGCTCTGGCTTATGACTGTAACAAGGGGAGGAGCCACGGTGTGGAACAGGTTATGCCAGAACTAGGGCCAAGGGGAGAGATGGTCTGCCCTGTGACCACCCTGGGAATCATCAGGTAAGGCAGGGACTGGGGACTGAAGATCTGCAAGGGAAGGTCTATGTGCAGGACCACAGATGCCCGATAACACCATCATTTCCCACGTCTGTACAGAGTATAGGCTGCTGGCATTAACACTCTGGCCAAAAACTAAACCAAACCCTATAGCACTTTTTGGGGGGGGGGGGAGATGGGAATGTTGACCGGTTTTATAGAGCTTAAATTGATTATAGCTCAAAAATAAAGAATTGCTTCTTGTAGATAAGGCGGGAATGTGTTATTTAAAAAAAAACACAACCCTAAAAGCTAGGACTTCTAGTGTGAATGCTGGCACCCCAAGAATTTAAGGCTTCCTCCTCTAGCGTTTACCTGAAGAGTGGTTTGCAGTCTGACGGCAGCTCCCTACCCGCTCAGCCTAAAGCGAATCCTGCCATTGGCAGGCCCCACCCAGGGCTCCCTTCAGAATTCCTTCTCAGGGTGAGACCAAGCCAAAAATGGACCTTTTTAAGACAACACCAACACAGGAGAACCAAGGACTATGAGGCATGTGGTGAGAGCTAGCGGCATAAAAGGCAATGGCTGAAGTAAACCAAGAGAAACACCGGAAGAAACAGATAATCCAGGAACAGAACGAGAACCGGGGGGGGGGGGGGGGGAGACCTTCCAGGTGAAATGCTCAGAGTGTTAAGAACACGTTGATCCACAAATTAAGAACAGAGTGTGCTATTATGTAAAAGGCACGACTGGAACCAAGAAAGAGCTTTTGGAGATGACAGAGCTGCTGAAATTTAAAATTTTCAGTAGAAATATTAGGAAATCAAGTTGGAAAAACCTCAGAACCACAGAGAGGGAAGGAGGCCAGGAGGCCCACTACCTGACTAGCTACCAGGCTCCAGCAGGAGCACAGACAGTGGGATGCGTGAAGTGATCGATGTGCCGCGAGTCCAGTGGTCAGGAGGCCAGCAGTCAGCGCGCAGTTAGAGAGTAAAGGCGCGCGTGCGGGTACGCGGTTGTGCCGTTCAGAACGCCGAGGGTAAGTGAAGAGCCTGAAAGTTCGGACACACGAAAATTGGACTTCCGTTAGAATTTTCATCGGCATCACTGGATACTAGAATAAGAACAGTAGTATCCAAGTTCGAAGAAAATGTTTTTCAACCTAGAGTCTTACACGCACACTATCGAGGGTAAGAGCAGAATAATGCCATTTTTGCATATGGAGGGACTAAGTTTAACTGTCATGTACTGTTCCGTAGGATGATTTTTAAGAAAATAATTAGAACAAGAGGGAAACCTGTTTTCCAAAGCAGATCAGCCCAGCAGGGCAGTCCTCGGATGTCCCGGAACAGCTGCCCTGGAACAGCCTGTGTAGTAACCGGAGGTCCGAGGCCTCTGAGGAGGAAACGCGACCAAAGCAGCAGTCCTGATTTAATGCAAGGTATGACCGAGAGCTTAGAAATGATTGAGGCTAGGAAGAAGAGCAGTGAAAGGAAAAGGGTAACGAGAAATGCCAAGAAAAGCAAAAGTCATGGTTCAAATGTGAAGTACACCAAGCAGTTGATAGACTGGAAGTAACGTTTGTTTGACCTTGATACTGGGAGCACTTTCCTTTGAGGCCAAGGGCTCTGATACTGGTCCCAGATGGAAAGAGCATACGTTCAATGTGGTTTGACTGAACACTTTGAACGCTGCATATTTACCTGGTTATGTCAAAAAACAGGCGTCTTGTGGTTATGCAAGAAAAATGTAAGTGGTAGTGTAGTCTGATACTAGCGTAAAAGTTCAGCTAATGGGTGGTAGGAGTTGGGGAGAAAGGGTCAGCGTGCGACGGCTGCATCTCCCCAGTCAGGGAAAGGAGAGATGGTGCCGGAAGTTGATGAAGGGAAAATAGAAGGTTAAACATACTGCGTAAAACTTTACGTGTAACGGATAGAAGACCTAAGGGAATACAGTTCCTAACATGGGAAGGAAAGTGAGGTCGCAAGTGGTTTAAGTTCTTTCTTCCCTTTTCCTGTTGTGGGGTCCACAGTTTATCGTCCAAAGCTGATAAATCAAGAAATGAAAGTAGAAGCAGAAGTCACGGAATTATGGAGAAGTAAATCCAGAGTTTTTCAAAAGAGGTTTTCCTAGAGAATGGGGCTCGGGATGAGTTTGGAATCTGCTGCTTTCCATCATAAGTTCTTTCTTACTTTTTGGTTTATTTGTTTGTATATATTTAACAAAAATTAAAAACTGATTTTGAACATGGGTTAAATGTAGAGGTGACACAAATGCCATGGTAATGCCATCTTTTAATTTTGTTAATACTTACTTTGGACAAACTAAGAAGGTTGTGTTTTATATTCAGCAATAATAATGTCCTTGTTCTAATGAAGCAATATTTCATGTTTCCTGGGACGAAGTTGCGTGGCTAGAGGCAGAATCTTTAATCCTTGAGGAAACGAATTATTGCCAAAAACAATGAAGCAAAGCTGCTATTGTCCTTAGAGTTTTAAAAGTGCTCCAGTGTTTAGATCTTTTGGTTGAAGTAGTTACACAAAAGTATACCAGCTCTGTTTGGGAGAGAACTTGAGGATATGAAGTTTGAAATAACCTTGTGGTTAATAGCGTGATAGTGGGCCCCGAATATTTATGCCAGGAATTCTGATCTAGACTCCAAAGACCTGAATTTATATCCTACCCTCAGTTTTATGCCACGCTTGGGTCATTGTTAGCCTTTTATATTGTATTTTGCTATTTCAGATTTTATTTTTCATCTTTAAAGATGATGTGGTTTTGTAGGTTTTTTTTTTTTTAAAGTTTTATTTAAGTAATCTCTACACCCTACGTGGGGCCTGAACTCATGACCCCGAGATCAAGAGTTGCACACTCTTCCTACTGAGCCAGTCAGGCGCCCAGAGTTTTGTATTTTGAATGCGGCTTTCTAATATGTTGGAATCCCAGTTCAGTTTTTATGCCATTTCAGCTTCAAAACCGTGGAGGTGATTGTTCCCTAGCCCTGGGGAAAGCTATCTGGGAAGTAATTTTTCCTGTTCCTTTTGGTGTCTGAAACAATCTTAGTTCAAACTTAGATCCTCACCCTTCCTAGACAGTTTTTCTCTTGACCTGATAGGGAAATAGGCTTCCTAGACCCCGTTCTGTTAATTTCTGCTGTTTCCCTTTGAAGGCCGTAACTTAAATCCCCTCGTCCCTGTCACTTTGTGAGTTGTCACTGTAGTTTTGAATTGCTCCGTTACCTTGGGTGGGTAATGACAGCAGCTGCTGTCACCTCTTCTTAAGAGGAGATGAACTGAGCAGCCCAGCAGCTGCTGCCCAAGTCCCAGGCGTTGCCGTGGGTATCGTGGCAGTGCCCAGAGAACGTGTGCTTACACTGAGCCAGCATCAAAGGGCACTGGGGGCAAAGTGAAGATAGCTGGGATTTGAACAGAAACTGGATTTTGGTGTGGCCTGAGCGTTCCTCCGCATGCAGTCTATCCGTCTTGGAGCTGTACGCAGTCAGCTGTGTAGAATGGCTTAGCCCAGTGCCCTCCTGTAGGACTTAGATGGGCTGTTGCAGCAGGGACGGTGCCATTGTTTGGACGCAGCTCTTTTTGATCGTTTGTTCCTGCCAGGCATAGCCTCTGAGAATGGGCTGTGACCTCCTGATTCAGGTTGGGTTCAAGCTGAATTAAGAGTTTGCTTATTTCCTGACCCAGAAAAGACCGCTTTTACCTTGAGAATTATGACACCTGCCAGTTGTTGAGTTTGGTTGGGTTAGTTACTGTGTTCTTCCATCAAGGTGCTTCCTTAGGTTTTCTAGGATTCTGATTTTATCCAACTTACTTGCACCTGCCCCCCAGTCATTGTTTTCCTGAATTTCCTATGAAGTGTGGTCCCAGGGAACCAGGTGCAGTCAGAGCAAGGGTGGCCCCCTGGTGATGGCTGTCTCTCCTTCCTCTGGCTGACTGGGGCCTGAGGCCAGGGAGCAGAGCACCCCAGCCTCCCTCCATCTAAGGTAGGACAGATTCCGAAGTGGGCTCACTGTGCCAGCTGTCCAGGACCCTGGGAGGAAGGACTGTGCTGGAAACACGTGCAGGCGGAACCCCCCCCTTGCAATGTGACTGTTAATGTTATTCTCCAGAGGGACATTTCTCTTATTTGCTGAGTTCTCTTTTCTTCTGTGTTTCCTGCCCCTCCGCACCCTCTCAAACCTTGCTGTTTCCATTCTTCTGTATGGTTGGCTTTTATCTGCAGTAGCTGCTGCAAGTAAAATATGTGGACTCCTATAAGATCTTGGCATTTTTATTTGAAATAGCACCCTAATAAATTTTGTTAAACATAAAAAAAAAAAGCTTGGCATTTTTAGCACATAAGAAATTGTGCTGCCACAGGCTCCATAACCAGCTGGCGAACTGGAGGGAAATGCCTCCTCTTTCTCGCTCGCCTGCTGAAGGCTTGCCGTAGCCACTCTGGGTAAGGAGAACAAATGCAGAGCGGAGGTACCAAGGAGGGAGAAATGCTGCCACGCAGCCGGGAGAAAGGGGGCCGGGGAGGCGGCGGGCCTGCTCTGAAGAGCCTTCTGTCCACCCGAATAGAACAATCTCCGCAGCTTTCGCAACAACAGGAAATCATCA
>NW_024423343.1:58240616-58315713 GCF_017311325.1 Ursus maritimus | reverse complement strand
AGAGTCCATCCCCTGCGGGGGACCGCAGTCCCGGCAGCCTGGGGCTCCGAGGGGCTCGGCAGGTGCGCGGCTCCGGCCCTTTACCCCAGGACCCCGGGCTCCACACACCAGCTGGCTCGTCCCCAAGCCTGTCTTGTGGCACCACCGATTCCCCGCGCTCCGTGTCCTCTGGCTCTTTCTCTGTCAGCCTCTACACGCGGCACGCCCCCCACTTGCCGCCCCAGCTCCAGGCGCGCGTCGCCGACCCCCTTGCTGGCAGGCGGGTTTGGCGCCCTCCTCTGGACGCGCCCAGGAGTCCGGTCCCGCCCGCCCACCGCCCCTGCCGCTCTCGGGTTTCATACCTGCCTACGGCTTGGCTGGGCTCGGGCTCCCTCAGGGCCAGAGTTTGGCGGGGAGTGGGGGCAACACTTACTCCTTCTAGAAGGCTCTTGAAGGTTCATGGAATGAATAAGTGAAAGAGTGGGTACAGTGAACAGGAAATAGCAATCCCAGCACCTGCCTGAGGTAGCTTTCCTGGCTCCTGGGGTGTGGCTGAGGAGGAGAGGAAGTGGCCAGAGAAGACTCTAATAACCTTGGAACTCGGGGCTGCTCTTTATAGCCTTCCGGCTGGAGCGGGTTACCTTTACAGATAACCTCTTCCAGTCTTCACCCCGCCTGATTCCCGGAACGCTTTCACTCTGCCCACAGCCTTTCCGTGTTTTGCTTACATCTGTCCGTCAACAGCAGTTCTTGTTTCTGGGTTTCATTGTGTAGGTTTCGCCCTTTTAGCTAGGTTATAAATGCCTTAAAATCTGGGGTTTTATATCCTAGGAAGCATTTGACAGGAATGGGAAAAATAGTGCTCCAAAGGAATTTTTTGTCCCTACACGTATATATGTATATGTATACATGTATATATAGCTTTGAGATCTTAAGGGCAGAGTAATTACCCTTCTTGCAAAAGCCTCTGTTTTCTTATCTGCGCATTTAGAGGGCTAGATGCTCTCTGCTGTTTCCCGTGCTCCGTGCTGTGATTCAGTCCTATTGACCCCAGCACTTGGCTAATCCCGCCCTGTCCCTGGATCAGGGTTCCATCCCCAGAAGAGCCAGGTAATTGAGCTAGTTCACTTACGGTCGAGGCCAGTTCACCTCTCAGCTGTTTGTCGGAGCTCCTGGGATCTTGGACAACATTGGTGGAGTATGCGTGTGGCGGTCCGGGGAGACCCCTGTGGCCCTTGGCCTTGCCTCTACCCTCTGCCAGGAGCTTCCAGGTCCCAAGGATCCTGCCTTGGTCCTAAGTCTCCGTTCCAGTTCTGTATCTTGGTGCATGCTGTTCATCTCTTCGTATGGAGGACAGATTTCAGGATAGGAGCAGACCGTGCCTGCCATCCAGGGATGTGGGAGGAAGGACAATTCTAGGGCCATGTGTCCCCACGTGAGCCAGCTCTCATTCTGGAACACCTTGCCTCGCTGGTCCTCCCTGGACATTCTGGCACCCTCCCTGTTTTTTGAGTGTATTTCCTTCTGTTGCACCTGCTGCATTGTACTGGTTTAAAATTTTTTTTGTTAAATCCTTTATTGGGATCATAGAGACAGGTGGTAGGGGCTGTTTTGTTTGTAGGTGGGTTTTTTGTTTGTATGGTTTTTTGTTTTTGCATCTGAGATTTGTGGGTTTCTTAAAGGCCGGGAGTGGCTTCCTTTCTGTTTGGGGGGGGTTGTTCACATTTGTGTATCCAACTTTTGCCCCCAGCTCTAGCCTCGTTTGTCTCTGTCCAGTCAGGTGTGTTCCTTCTCTTTGTTTCTGTTCCTAGCTGTTCTCTGAGTCAGCCAGACCCAAAGATGGTGAGAAGAGAGGATGATCAAAAGGAGCCCTGCAGAAAGACAGTCGGTCTCTGAAGGTCCCTCCTGGCTGGGAAACTGCGATTTTAAGGCTTGTGGGTTGGAGTTGGGGCCCCCTCTTACCAGAGCTAAGAGCACTGGGGTGGGAGAGAAGAAGGCATATTATGATACCCAGTAAGTAGGTGGCACCGCCCAGACCGATAGGATGGTCGCGGACGAAGCTGTCCGAGGCGAGAGTGCCCAAAGTAAGAGCTGCGGCAGAGAGAGAGAGAGCACGAGAGCGGGACAGAGGGAGGGAGATGCAGTTGTATCTTGGGCAAGGTTAGGTTCTAAGTCAGTATTATTAAAAGATACATTAACTGAGGCATAGTAAAAAAAAAAAAACTTTTACGAGTTGGAGCAAAAATCGATTGGAATCTGGCAGCGGCAAATTGGAAGTGGTTGGGAGTGCTCTGCCAACAGGAACCAGGGGAAACACTCCTACAGAGAAAGTAAAAAAACACAGAAAAATGCTTTAATCAGCTGTAGTTTAAAGCCGGGTTGGCTGCTTGTGATTGGTTGTCCTTAGGGTCTGATTTTATAACCTTGAGGCATTTACAGGCTTAGATAGTTTTGCTTACATAACTGCCACGTCATTAGAGCCACATGGGCCTAATGGCCTCCTTGGTTAATTAATCAAACAGTATGTGAACTGAAGATTCCGGGTATAGTCAGAATTACCTTTGAAAAATGCCTCAGGAAGGCACAGTGGTAGAAGTAGACATATCATCGCTTGCTAAGTTTAATGGGGCCATTCCCCCCTCCAGCGTGTGTTTGTTGAGTTCCGGATGTCCTTGGCTTAGGTTTAGGGGTCAAGTTCTATAACGTGTGTCTTCTAAAACACCAGAATCCTACTCGGAGAGGTGCCGATACCATGAGAGGTGGCCTACTTTGCGCCTTGTTTCAACAACCCCTTTTCGGGCTTGACTTGCCTAGCTGTGCGTGCCTGCGTGTGTGCGTGTGTGTGGCACGAGCCAGCCACAGGACTCCACCTTTACCATCCCCAGTGCTTAAGCCAGCAGGGCATCAGGACGAATAATGCTGACATCTTGACATCATGGTTCTGATTGAAATGTTCATTGTGTCTGTTAAACTAAACTCTCCAAATTCTGTGTTTTGTCAACAGGTTGCTCGTGGGGGCCCCTCGGGCGGCGGCGCTTCCACTGCAGAGGGCCAACAGAACGGGCGGCTTGTACAGCTGTGACATCACCTCCCCGGGGCCTTGCACACGGATCGAATTTGATAACGATGGTGTGTTCTTCTGTCCTCGCTCTGTGCCCAGTTGGCCAGCTCGCCTGTACCCTACTTGCCTTTTCCATGAGGAGGGAAAGGGAGTCCAAGGCTTTGTTCTTGGAGAGAGGGCCTCTTTTAATTACGTGTCTTGACTGTTTCTTGTTTGCCCTGAAAACATCTACTTTTTGCATGAGGCTGGGCTGCCTACCGGATTGCAGCCCTTCCTAAGCTTGCTTCCTGAACGGCTATGGTGTGTTGATGTCGCCACCTAGTGATGCGCTGAGGTTCTACAGGAGGCTGTTGAAAAACTGCGTTCAGAGCAGCCAAGAAAATTGTGCATAGCGTGTGCTTGGCTGCCAAAAGTTCTCGCTTGCTTTTAAAATATTTGGGAGAAAGACTATTTTAAATTGCACGTCTCTTTGAAGTGAGAGCTGACCATCATGGATAATTGTGCCCTGCTGGCTCAGATAGAGGCTTGTTTTGTGAGGGATCTATGCTGAGCCGAGCGGTTAGTGTACTGAGAAAGCCTAAGCGAACCAGATTTGAGATAGTTGGTCTAAGTAGATTTGCAGATTCACGCTGATGTTTTTCTCTTTTTTATCTTTTAGGAATAACATTTTTTTTCTGATTAGAAAATGATATGTGTTAATTGTGGGAAAGTTGTAAAAGACACCAACCTTTATAAAGAAAAACCCGAAAACCCATGGGTAATCTAGACATAATCACTCTTTAACATTTTGGCATTTTGGCTTCTGTCTACTTAGTTGTTTAGTTTTCACATTTTTGTAATGATTCAAGATTTAAAAAAAATCATGCCTGCCTTCTCATTGAGGAAGGCAAAGATTTGCATATAGGGTCATACCGTAGGTTCCGATTGATACTGAAGTGAACACATACGTGATGGTATTTGTGGTCTCTCTCTCTCTTTTTTGGGGGGGAGGGGTAACAACTAAATATATTGCTTTCCTTCTTGGCACTGATAGAAAAATATAAAGTGAATCTGAGGTCTTCTCGTCTCCAAGAAAGAAAAGAATAGTTCATGATGTTATATAACGAGTTTAGGACTATGTAGAGAAGTTAGTTTGGATGGTAGCCGGAGTTTGGAGACTGGATTTTCACATCACTGCTTTAAGTCGCGTATGTTGGAAGGCTACCCCTGAGTCTTACAATTTTCAAATAGCTTTTTGTACTCAGGATCCTGGTTGTCAGAAAGTGTAGGGCCACCAGGTAAAGCTATTATATATTTTATGTAAAGAATTTTAAGAAGGTTCTTACCAATAACCACTTAACGTGTTTTCCCAAAAGCAGAAGTAACTTTTCTGGATTGAGTAACTGAATTTATGAAGGAGCAAGACTTGGGATCTAGGCAGTTTAGAAACCAGCTTGTATTTGTGTTCCTCTCTTGCTTCATTGCCTGCTTCCATCACTTTCAAGTCCTGACTGTGTGTATGTAACCTGTGCTGCTTTCCACAGCTGACCCTTCATCAGAAAGCAAGGAAGATCAGTGGATGGGGGTCACCGTGCAGAGCCAAGGTCCAGGGGGCAAAATTGTGGTAAGTGTGGAGAAGCCTGCCCATTCCGCAGTGTCTGAGTGCCTGTCATGCGCCAGCACCAGGCTGACAGCCGCGAACAGGACAGACAGAGCCCCTGCCTGCACAGTTGGACATTCCAGAAGACTCACTGCTTTACAGCAGGATTGATGTCAAGAAGAAATCAAGGCATTATTTTTTCTGTGATTTCTAAAGATTTTATTTATTTATTTACTTATTTTAGAGAGAGAGAGTGTACAAGCAGAGGGAGGGGTAGAGGGAGAAGGAGAGAGAGAGAATCTCAAGCAGACTCTGGAGCCTGATGCGGGGCTTGATCCTGTGATCCTGAGATCATGACCGGAGCCGAAACCAAGAGTCGGAGGAGTAACTGACTGAGTCACCCAGGTGCCCCTCTGTGATTTCTGATACGCTTTGAAATAGTCATATTTCTTTAGAACTTTCAGACTCAAAGAACTTCATAAACCCTCAGTGAATATCCCTAAAATGCCTAGAAGGCAGAACAAAACTAGACGTGGTTCATGTCCCTGGAACTATTTGGCTTTTTTAGATGAGTTCTAAAAAATATGGGAATGGCCTTGGAAAGGAAGAGCAGGTAAATTTAAGACTCTGACTCTGGGTGTTTGTTCTGAACGTCTTCAAATACAAGTAGCCGTGCAGGCAGGGGTTGTTAGGTGCATTGCGGGAGGTGGTCTTGGAAATGTCTTCCAGGCTGGCTTACGGTGCTCTCTGTGTCTCTTTCAAAATCTGGTTGCTCTAGCAAATTGATAAAGGATTTTGAAAAAAAAAAAAAAGGAAAGAATTTCACTGAACCCTGAATGTTGATAATTAAGGGGTCATCATTACAGGAAATCAACTTGGATATCATACAGTCTATTCAGCCTGTGTTACATGGAGGGTAACCATGAGTACCTTGTAAAATTATAGAGGTTATTTCATCTTTTCTGGCGGTGTAATTCTCTCTGACTTCTAAAATAAACCTAATCTGAGCTTAGAGTACAAGTTAGGACTGATTATAAGGAAATAGTGTGGGGAGAAAAGGGAAGTATCTTTGTTTTAGCTGTTTTATCTTTATCTTTGCCTGATCCCATGAAAGTATGTCCATGACTTCTCTCCTCTGGAACATTATTACAAATTTTCACAAACATACTGACTTGAAAATTTATATGGCCAATAAAAGCCAATTAATAAAATGAAAGAAGATATTTCCCACTGCTTATGTGACAGGTAAATTTACAAATAAATAGCCTGTGGATTACAGATTGGCATTCAGTATATGGACTGGAGCGTTATCCTCTGGCTGAGAACAAGACAGAAGTCCTGGTTCCTTTAGGCTAGGTCATGGTCTCCTTACTGCCACTTTGGGGAACAGTTGCTGGTTTGGGATGCAGTCCCAGGGTGAGGACATGTTTAACAATCCATTTAGAATTAATCTCTCTTTATTTCAATTGAAAATGGTTGATAATAAACGTAAGGTTTGTAGAACTGCACGGGCTACTTTATTCCATCTGTTTGCAGACATGTGCTCACCGATATGAAAAAAGGCAACATGTCAATACGAAGCAGGAATCCCGAGACATCTTTGGAAGGTGTTACGTCCTGAGTCAGAATCTGAGGATTGAGGATGACATGGATGGAGGAGACTGGAGTTTTTGCGATGGGCGATTGAGAGGCCATGAAAAATTTGGTTCTTGCCAGCAAGGAGTAGCAGCTACTTTTACTAAAGACTTTCATTACATTGTGTTCGGAGCCCCGGGCACTTATAACTGGAAAGGTAGGACATGTATTTGTAGCAATAGAGATTAGAATGACTGCATGATTTCTCTTACATGCACCATGATTGAGTACGTTTTAAGTTAAAACAAAATGTGTTATAAGGCACTTGTATATTAAGAAGTAAGGTAGGATATTATAATCTCTCAATTACAGGATTTCAAAAACAGTGGTGGAAATATATATTTGAAGATATTTTTCCCCTCTGTTAGCAATTTACACTGATACAAGGAGTTAACTTTTTTCTCTAAGAATATAATAATTAACATCTGTACTTCTTTCTGTTTTGTATTTTCCTGTTTTTTTGAGGCCGAACGTGTTTGCAATTTTAATGTTGGCCAACATTTCGTTTTAAGGTAGTGATCTGAAAACCAAATAGAGTGACATCATGTACAAGTAACAGTGTATTAATACAGACATGTTTTCATTATATCTTAAAAGGCTGTGTTTTGCTAACAAAGCAGAAAAGTTAGAAGGGTAGATGACAAATTAGGGAATTTTGAGATGATAATTTTAGATAATTTACGGGAAAGTTGTTTAATGGTATCGTTTAATCATGATTGTGATGTAGGTAAAAGGAGACACTGGGAGGGAGGAGGGAGAAGGGCCCTCAGGTTGACTGGGTGAACCTGGTCAGCTCCTGTAATCAAGTTTAACTTCTCTGAAGAAATTAGGCAGGCAGAGAAAACCACTATGTTATGGAGAACAATTAACGTAACTCTAATGTATAATGAAGAGAAATGCATAGGATTTAGACATCAGACATTTTTCTGAGAAATTGATTAAAATAAATGCTGTGTTACAACATTTTCTCTAGTTAAGAAAAACTTAGGAAAATTTTCCCTTTTGCATTCAAAAAATCTCCCAAGTTTGAATTCCTGTTAGAAATAGTCCTTGAGGAATACCTTCCTCTCTATGTCATTGATAGTGACCTTTGGGAGGGATTTCCTTTAGCCCCCCCACCCCCAACATAACAGTATTTGTTGGGTTATAGTGACCTAATCCAAGTAACACACTGACCTTAGACATAGTTTGATTATAGCAAGAATAGATGACATATATAGTTAAAACAACAAAAACACTCCACCAGTTATGTATGTATGGTATTTATGGGAAACATTTCTTACTTGCTTTATAAACCCTGATTTTAAATGTTACTGTTTTTAAAAAGTCACATAGTGGGCTTACTATATGAAATCTTCTCTTTTTAATTGTTAATTGTGAAAATTTTAGAAAGATGAACTCTTGGTTCAAATGATTTGGAGAAAGAATCAAAACTTTTCACTTTTGCACAATAAAGTAGGTAAATTGATACGGGATGACAGACAATGTCGAATACATCCGGCTCATACAATGTCTAAAAAGTTACTTTCTGTAAGTTTAGTGAATGAAGTAAACATTTCACTTTCCATCTGGTTTTGTGGCATTAATAGAATTCCTAAGAATGCACGGGGCACTTTTTTTTTATTACTAGAACAAATTTCTTTAAAAATATTCACATAAACATGATTTTTTAACGTTAATAACCTCAAAAGCCCTCTCTTCCCTTTGCCCTCCTTCCTCCAGACTCTTCTTCCTGTCCTTACGGTGATAACACGAGGCATGTTTATTAGGAACCATCTCTTTTATTTTGTTCCATCTTCATGGTTTTTTGTTGTTTTTTGCCATTTCATTTCTTTAGGCATCGTTCGTGTAGAGCAAAAGAATAACACTTTTTTTGACATGAACATCTTTGAAGATGGGCCTTATGAAGTTGGTGGAGAGACTGACCATGACGAAAGTCTAGTTCCTGTTCCCGCTAACAGTTACTTAGGTAGGAGTGAGTGCAGCTGGCATGCCCGCCTTTCCAGATGCCTCAGTGCGACCCTGTCCTCCCAGGACCCACCCTGGACCGCAAGGCTGAGACGAGGCCAGGCGGAGCCAGGGGCCTGTGGCTGCATTGAGGGGAATTGGATTTAAGCTTTGGTGATCCCGAGGTAACCTGACTGATGCTTGGGACCCTTCCCTTCTGACCTGGGCTCCATCAAGGCGGGAGGAAACCTACTGTCTCCCAAAATTGTCCCGCATGGAAGTCTGTCTCTGGAGCTAGCTAGCATCGGCCCCTGTAACCTGAAACATGCTGTTGGTGCGGCTGGAGGGGGGAAGAATGCAGGGATGTCAGCAGGAAGCTGAGCTGCCTCCTCTCTCCCTCCAGTGCCTCTTTCTAGAGATGCTCTTAAGAGCTACGTTTATGAAGTTACTCGGAAGTGGCAGGTCAAGACCTCCAGGTCCTTCCTTTGTGACTGTTGTTCTCCAAGGGTTGGCTCTGCTTCTGGATTGGGGCCCCCCTGTCACCAGGCCCCTGGCGGGTGGCACGGTGGCTTTCCAGCGGAAGCTGAGCAGGACTGCTGAGCAGCTTGGAGGACCCCCAGATGGTGTCTAAGTGCCAATCCCCTAACTCCTAAGACTCGTTTGCATTACTAATGGGTGTCCTAAATTATTCATGTGCATTATGGTAATTACACAAAGGCTTTTAAAAGTAATTCTTGGTATGAGTTGACATAAAGAATAATTACTATGCATTTCTTGGAAAAAAATGTAAAAAATCTCAACCTAAATAGTAACCTATTTTTTTTCTAAAGTACCCAGTGCTAGAGATGTTATTGGAAAAACGGAAGGTAAAAGTAAAAACATAAGAATAATTCTAAACAACGTGTTAGTAAGCATATTAAAATGTTCTAATTATATAGATATGCATGAACAGTACTGTTAATTAAAAAAAAACCACAACTTTTCAGACATTCCCTCCTCCCTCCAAATTAAAAATCTGGTGTGAAGGCATAGAAGAGGGCAGAGAAAAGTTAAACTTAACCACTTGTAAAGTGCCGACCACATGCTGTATTTACTGCTAGGCAGGTCTTACTTGACCTTCCCAACAATATTATAAAATCAGTATGATTATCCCTCTTTCGCTGGTGGAAAAAAAGTGTGACCTAGGGAGAATGATTTCTTAGTCCAGGGTCACACAATTGCTCATCCCTCAGCCAAGGAAAGAAAGGCTGGTGAAAATGAGGCGGGGTGGGAAGCAGCTGGGTGTGTGAGCGCTGCGTCAGTGGCTTTGCAGGACGGGAATGGGACGCGGATGCCAGCCGTTTGCAGTCTCAATTATTCAGTATGGTTTTTCAGGGTAAATGCCATCAACACACCAGCATTTTATTTGAATATATTTTAACAGGCAGCCTCTCATCAAATGTGTTATTTGGGGATTATTTATGATGAGAAGTAATTTGAAATTAAAATTTAATTTAATGGTCAGGAAACCTGGGCAGGGTTTTCTGGTCAAGAAACCGACACTTCGATCTTTAAGATAGATGCCCATGGACTTTATAAACATAGTTGCTCTTGGACCATTTGAAAAGATTCAGCGTTTTTTATTAAACACACTTGCCACTTTTAAGAATGGATTGCCTCAAAAGTGGGTGCCCGGAGGGGGAAACTGTCAAATTTGTATTGTTATGTTTTTGTCGTCCATGCTGTGTGTGCATCTGTCGTTTCAAAAAAATCAGTGGGTTTGAGGAAGAAAATGATCTGCTTGAGGTTTTGGAAGCCGGCGAGGAGGGTGGCCTCCTCATGCAGCGGGAGCGGCAGTGGCTGTCATGCCTCTACGAACCATAACTGCTTTCTCTTCAATCTCTTCCGTTGCACGCGTGTGTCCAGGCCTGCTGTTTCTGACCAGCGTGTCCTATACAGATCCTGATCAGTTTGTTTATAAAACACAGCCTCCCAGGGAGCAGCCCGACACGTCCCCCGATGTGATGATGAATAGCTACCTAGGTTTGTGACCTCTGAGATGACAAATGAATTGTCTTGGTCATGGTCATTAAAAAAAAAATTTTTTTTTTGATCCATACAGAGCATAAATCTTTTTATTTTCTATTTCATTTCGAGTGAAGCACACATGAAAAGCATGCATGGTTGAGGCTCTGCTGCCAGATGGTTTTCAGAGCTGGATCCGATTAGATCACCCTGTTCTAAACTTGGAGCTCATCCTATTTTTCAACTCCCTTCACAGTTTGAGAACTGCAACAGTAGTGGTGAAGCTTTTTATAAATCACAATAAAAGGGGTGAGCTTACACTAGTCTGCATCTGCCTCACCCTTCTAAGCAAGATTTGCTTCATTGGAGTGGTTTTGACGTGGGCAGTTATATTCACTGGCTGCCAGGCCTCAGTCTGTTATCTGACACCCCACCTGATGCTTTGCAAGTAGGCGTCTAATATTTTCTGCCCTCTGAACGAGATGTAATTGTCCTCAGTGACAACTTGCTCACCTCTATTGTTTATACTAGGTTCTCAAATACTCTGTCCCACCAGTCGCGTCTTGTTTGCATGTCTGTGTCTGAGAATTAAGTTGGTCCAAAATACTGATGCCGTCTGTGGTACATGAATGATAGCATTTGTATTACCAAGGAGACTGATGAATGTGAAAGTGACTGATCGTTACGTTATAGCAGAACCCTGTAACGTGCACTCAGGTATGCTGTGTCCGGTTGTACGTCTGTGAACAGTTCCCAGGGATAACCTGGGATCTGGCTTGATCACCTTTACCACACTCCAGCGTTACAATGGAGTGTAAACAGCCGCTTGAGGTGCGTGATGAGTGCTTCGTGGTTTAAGTTACACCCATGCTAAGTAGCACAGGTGTTTTCCTTTAAAAGCCTGCATATATTTCCATAGAAAGCCGTGAAAGAGCCAACTACTTTGTACTTGGGTCAGACCCCTCAGCTTTGTAACTCTTTCGTGTTATAAATAACGATAGCTGCTAGAGAGGCCTGGAAGGAGAGCGGTGGGAAGCCAGAGGAAAAGGGAGTGATGGAGGTACCATGTTGGATACCTCCTGAAATACAGGGTGATGTGAACTATTATTTTCTTTTTCTAGGCTTTTCTTTGGACTCAGGAAAAGGTATTGTTTCTAAAGATGAGATCACTTTCGTGTCTGGAGCTCCAAGAGCCAATCACAGTGGAGCTGTGGTTTTGCTAAAAAGAGACTTGAAGTCTGCGCATCTTCTCCCTGAGTACATTTTTGATGGGGAAGGTCTGGCTTCTTCCTTTGGTTATGACGTGGCAGTGGCGGACCTTAACAAAGATGGGTAAGAGCGTCTGAGGTTACTTTACATCCGCCCAGGAATCGTTGGTTCTTGGGCATTTTTCAGTCTTGAGAAGAGCCATCCTTTCAGGTTAGTTGATTCAAAGGATGTTCCTGCTGCCAGATTTTTACCATCCCGCCACGTGTTTATCACTTGTATTTTGGCAGCAGACATTCATTACCCTCCCCGGGTAATTTACATTCTCGGTTTTCAGTTTTTACTTGTATTTTGGGATCATGGGTCTGTGGGTTAAAATTTGGAAAAAAAAGTTAACTTGAAAAATGACACGTGTGGTTCTTCTGTAGCTTCCTAAGGGGCTGTTGGAGCATCCAGGATGTCCTTTTGAAAATAAGGATGGGTGACAAAGTGTAGTTGTCTGGTGGTGCCAGTTTGGGGGGCGGGTGGAGGGGAGTAGAGTCTGTGCACCCTCGTTCTAACTTGGGGACTGTCTTCAGGTTCTTACCGGTGATCTTTTCCTCTGGGCATTTATTGTAGGCTGCTGTGGAAAATGTGTTACCTAAACATAAACACTCACATGTCTAAACTTACATTACATAAACACACCTGCGAAAGTGTCTTAATGGATGAGAAATCAGTTCCAGATTTGAGGTCCTTTCTCCATCCTGTCTCTGTGTCCTTAGTACCTGGGCTGACGGCATCCTCTGTGAGCTTGCTGGTATTTTAGCTGATGGTTCAGTTTTATCCCTCGTTACGTTTTTAGGTGGCAAGATATAATTGTTGGAGCCCCGCAGTATTTTGATAGAGACGGAGAAGTTGGAGGTGCTGTGTATGTTTACATTAACGAGCACGGCCGCTGGAATAATGTCAAGCCAATTCGTCTTAATGGAACCAAAGATTCTATGTTTGGCGTCGCAGTGAAAAATATTGGTGATATTAATCAGGATGGCTACCCAGGTGGGTAATAGATTGTGAAATAGTTATGCTCACAGGCGGATTATTTGATTGTCTAAAATAACGAATGCTTATGGCATCTTACTATGAAATGTCATATTGGAACATTTTTAAAATGTAGTGTTTGTTGAAATGTGATGTCGCCAACAGATATTGCAGTTGGAGCTCCCTATGATGATATGGGAAAGGTTTTTATCTATCACGGATCCCCGAATGGAATAAATACCAAGCCAACACAGGTGACCAAACAGTCTGGGTTTCTGCAATAAGGGTCTCAGCTTTTTGCCTTGTAATAAGATATTTGGGTTTACGTGCATTTTCACACGACTCATGTTTTATTTACGAATCTATAATAGTATGAACTTTGTGTGTTTTTTAACATGTACTATTAGAAGAGAGCTTGGAAATAGATTTAAAATAAGCACATTGTTGCGTTTATTTGTAAAGTTTCTTAGATAAGTTAGGAATCAAAATAATCCAAAGGAAAAGACAGTTTTACCCAGACAGCATATGTAGATGGAAATGTGAGATCTTTCCTTTAGTAGCATACTAACTGGCGGTAAAATGGGGCAAATGAAATAGATGATTTTGATTACATGGAGAATTGAGATGCCAACAATTAAAAATCGCTTTTGAGAAAAACAGGACATTTGGAGGACAGGTAGAGAGGTTTGGTATATAGTAAAGAAGCTCATCAAAAATGGCCCTTTTATCCTTTGAGATAGAATGTAAATCAGAGGACTTCTATGAAATAAAATGTATGAAGTGTTGGAGCACATGTGTACTTATAATTTAGTATAATTTATAAGTAAACTCTTGAACTTCATTTTAGGAGGAAAGCTGTGCATTTTTCAAAGCATCGAGCAGCTCACTGTTCTTACTGATGCCCTGTTCATTTCAGATTCTTGAGGGTAAATCCCCTTATTTTGGCTATTCAATTGCTGGGAATATGGACCTTGATAGAAATTCCTACCCTGATGTTGCTGTTGGTTCCCTCTCAGACTCCGTAGCTGTGTTCAGGTGTGTGATCTCGGACTTCAGTTAAGTGTGTGCGATATTCCGGTTCCACTCAAATTTTGACCTTTCTCATTGAAAGTCATACTCCCTATATTTCAAAGTCAAAGGTTTATATGGATCTTGAAGATTTTTCTTTTAGGAGTGGTATAACTGTGATGGAAACCTATTTTTGTAATGTCTTGCTAATTTTGAATTGCGAAAAAAGAACTGGTGAAAATTTTTACTTCATAGGTACTTTTAAAACCTTAGATTTTGATAAAAGAGAAAACATAAAATTTGACCACAGAAAGAATATAAGGAAGGAAACAGGAATCCCCTGTCTTTCACTACCCAATAGTAAGCTCCAGAATTTTGGTTTATATCCTTTTAGTCTTTTGTGTTCTGTGAATGCACATGTATATTTAACAAAGCTGAGCTCACAATGTGCGTATTGTCTTGTAACCTGCTTTCGTCTGTCTGTAATGCCTACTGGACTGTCCCCTGTCCTCGCGTACTTTCCTGAGATGAAAGTAATGGCTGCCATAAGGTTGTCACATGGCTGGGTCTAGTTTATTTAGCCATCGCCATACTGTCCTTGGATACTTATGTTCCTTTGTTTGCTTTTTTTTCTTTTTAATGATACACAAGCTGGCAAACATCCTTGCTTTTCTTCATGTCCTGAATTATTTCCTTATGATAAATTCTTTTTTTTTTTTTTAAGATTTTATTTATTTATTCGACAGAGATAGAGACAGCCAGGGAGAGAGGGAACACAAGCAGGGGGAGCGGGAGAGGAAGAAGCAGGCTCATAGCAGAGGAGCCTGATGTGGGGCTCGATCCCATAACGCCGGGATCACGCCCTGAGCCGAAGGCAGATGCTCAACCGCTGTGCCACCCAGGCGTCCCTCCTTATGATAAATTCTTAAAAGTGAATTTGCTGAGTGGAAGGGCATATGTGTTTTCAGACTTTAGATTCAGATTCACCAAAATGACCTCCAGAAAGGCTGCCTCGGTTTGCCCATCAGCTTTGCGTGAGTCCCCCTTGTCCTAGCGAATTTCATCACTGCTGAGAATCACCATTTAACATCATTTATTTAACTTTTAATTTTAAATGTAGCATATTCTTATAAAAAAAAGTTGATACACAATTGTGGAGAATGCAAGTTCCCCAGTATTCCCATCTTCCACAAAACAACTTTGGATAGATTTGGGTCTCTTTCTGCCTCGAGGGCATCATCAAAGGGCCATTCTCAACGGCTGTTCTCTAACCTGGTTCTTAAAAATCTAATCTCTGTTACTTATCTCTCCTTGTCAGTATATACACATCCATCTTCTTCTTCTTAACGTTAAGCTAATATTATTCCATCATACGCGTTTAATCTTCAGTTGGTGGACTTTTTGGTCTCGGACTTTAAGCTAATGTAAATCGGGTTCTACAGAGTATCATCCGTCTCTCGGTCATTTTTTCTTAAGAAAAATTCCTAGAAATAGAATTCCTGGGATACAGGTTAGCACATTTTTGTATTAATACATATATCTACAGAGAGGTTGTGACAGTTTATGCTCATGGCAGCAA
This sequence comes from Ursus maritimus, assembly GCF_017311325.1. Classification (NCBI taxonomy): domain Eukaryota; kingdom Metazoa; phylum Chordata; class Mammalia; order Carnivora; family Ursidae; genus Ursus; species Ursus maritimus. The sequence continues at coordinate 58,300,695 of NW_024423343.1, read as the reverse complement.
GCTGTGAGAAAGCCTATTTCCTCACACCCTTAACGGCATCAAACATGATGAATCTATTTGATTTTTGCCCATGTGCTTTGTGACCCCATCTTTTGGCTGAATTTGCATTTCTTGGATTGTTAGAACCATTTGGGTTCTTTCTTTCTTTCTTTCTTTCTTTCTTTCTTTCTTTCTTTCTTTCTTTCTTTCTTTTTTAACTGTTTGACTTTACAGGTATTTTAATCTTAAAGACTGTCTTTAAAGATATTTTATTTTATTTTTTAAAAGATTTTATTTGGGAGAGCAAGAGTGAGAGAAAGCACAAGCAGGGGGGAGGGGCAAAGTGAGATGGAGAAGCAGACTCCCCGCTGAGCAGGGATCCTGATGTGGGGCTCAGTCCCAGAACCCTGAGATCATGCCCTGAACTGAAGGCAGACGCTTAACAGACTGAGCCATCCAGGCACCCCTCTTTAAAGATATTTTAAATGGGTGTCAATGTACACTGAAACCCTAAAGGGAAAAAAAACCAAACCACCATTGCCCTTGTAGACTTCCAGAAGAGTGTCAGGTAGAGATGTACCCTCAACATCTAAAATACAATCCTAAGCCAACCCCTGGGTCTTGTAAGAAACTGATGCCAGGAGGATACTAATGAAGAGAATAATATAAAAAAAATAGAATATAGTATATGTATATAGAATGCAGCATAGAAGATCAAAGAAAAATAGTTTTCTGGTTAGATGGCAAGATCTGTGAAAGCCATTTCATGGGAAGACGAAGAGCCACCACAGAAGTTATAGACGGCAAGAGTAGGAGACGTGAAAACAAGTGGATAAGGATGTATCTGAGATGTTAGGACAAAGGAAGTTAAAAAATAAATGAACTGTGTGTACATGATCGAGAAAAGAGAGACCTCGGGAAAACATGGATGGATCAGTAGTGGTTTGTGTTGGTGGTGACGTGTATCTGTCCTAGGAACCCAGTGACCTTCTGAGCTGTCATACTGGGGACACTGTGTGTGGTACTGTGTGCCCTCCGAGGTTAAAGCGTCCAGCCTGTGTTCTGTCCGGTGGTTCTCAAACACTGCCTCTATATGCCTGTTTCTCTTTGTTCATATAGGTATTAACCTTAAAATATTCAGCGTGTGTGTGTTTATTTAGATTTATTTATTTTAGAGAGAGTGCATGCAAACACAAGCAGGAGGGGCAGAGGGAGGAGGAGAGAATCTCAAGCAGGCTCTGTGCTGAATGTGGAGCTCGTCTCAGGGCTTGATTCCATGACCCTGAGATCACGACCTGAGCCGAAACCAAGAATTGGATGCTTAACCAAGAATCGGCTTAACCGATTGCACCACCCGGGCACCCCTTAAAATATTGAATGTTTTTAAAGGGTGGAAGAATATAGAACATTCAGCCAAGTTTGCATCAAAATGCAGTTTGTACTTCTAGTTGGGGAATAGCCTTTGGGTGTCAAGAAGACTTGACTTCCTGTACCAAAATTTGCTTACCAAGTTTTTTCAGCACATAACCTGTTTTTAGTGAGTTAAATATTTGCTTCTGAATATAGATGGTATACATTAAAATACTATTTTCCTGTCCTAATAAGTAGGTTGAGTATGAACCTTGTGAACTTGTTCTTTCTTTCCTCAGAGATAGCACAAAAGTAAATTTTAAATCCTTCCATAAAAAAGGGAGCACCCAATTCCCTTATTCTACAAATGAGGAAATGGAGGCCCAGGACTGCTTAAGCTTTGAAGGCTGGATCCTGGGAGCACAGGATCCCAACGTCCGGGCACTTTCCCCACTAAATCACGTTAGTACTTCAAGGTAGTTCATAAATACATGCCAGTCAAACAAGCAGTAGCTGAACCAGTAAGATTTGCTTTATGTGTTACAGCACATTTTTCCTGATTCATAATGTACTGTGAGCTTAAAATTGTATTTGTTGTTGTGTTTAAAAAACCCAGAAATCAGGGGCACCTGGCTGGCTCGGTCAGAAGAGCATGCGACTCTTGATCTCAGGGGTCTTGAGTTTGAGTCCTGGGATGGGTGTAAAGATTACTAAAAAAAAAACAAACTTAAAAGGATTTTAAAGGAAAAAACAAAAATGTTTTAGGCAGAAGTGTGTGTGAAAATATTTCCTTCTGATATCTAGGTCACATTAAGGCCTTAATACTATGATATTTAAAACACTCTTGCGTCTCTAGCAATTAGTTTTAAGGTATTTGTGGATTTTTGCCTCTTAAATATGCTCTCAGAACTTTAATCCGGAATGGATCTGGTTAGTAGCTTAGAAACTAGCAGCTGTCTGAAATAACAGGAAGGTAAACAGCTGTGAGAAGGAAGTGTAGAGACAGGAACATGGGCAGCGTTTGTCCTTCCACAGGCGCGCACCTTGCCCATGAACGTACTTGTGTCTCCTCTAACCTACCGACAGACTGATTCCAGAAGCTCCAGCTCGCTGTCTGGGATTTGGGATGCATTTTCCTATCTTCCCCAGGATGGCTGGGTTACCAGAAGCCCACTAAAGTCAGTCTGACTGGATCCGTGTAGTAATGAATACATGGAACCCATTCTGAGTTCTGGCTAGGGAGTGACAGGGATGATAGGGGCCCCCTCCCCATCCCACTTGCATCATATACTTGGATTTGTTGTATGTGTGGTGGAGGTCTGGACATAAGCTGGTGGGAGACCCCTTTGGCTGTGGGAGGTAGGGGGGAAGATGGAAGGGAGAGCAGAGGTGTATTTTATGTGGTGAGAAGGGCCAAAGGTGTGGGATTCCAGCTGCTCGAGTGGGTTTGCGAGGTTGGGGTTAGGCAGAGCAGAGATGGGAAAGGCTGAGGGCTTGACATTTTTGCTTACGGAGATTTCGTGGGGGTAGAAAAGTTGTAGTCCATTCTGTGGCAGCAGGACAGAGACTGAGGCTGGGGATGGGAGGTTCCAAGGAAGGGCAGTGTTCGTAGGATGGAGTCTGTCTGCTCAGGGTTGCATGTATTCCTCAAATTCACGTGTATGTAGAAAGCCTGATAGTGAGCGTCCCGGGTAGTAGGTGTATGTGGGTTTTTAACCTTTCTGGAAGGTATTTTGGCAAGATTACTCATAATTAGACATGCACATATTCTTCAGCTCAGAAGTTCTGCTAGGAGTTTATCCTCCAGGGGAATTCAAACGTGTGCCTAGAAACCTGTCTGAGGAGGTTTGTCAGAGCTGAAAGCCTGAAGACAGCACAAACGCCTACCCGTTAGGGACCGGTTGAACCCGCGATGTGGCGTGGGCGCAGAGGCGCACCCCCGGCCTCAGAAAGCGGGAGCTAGATCGCTGGAGAGAGAGGAGAAGGGCGCTGAAACGTCAGTGAGAAAAAGCAGTGCGGAGAGGTGTCTGGAAGGACATACCTGGCCGCTCGGGGGTTCGGGTGGGGACAGAGCCGTAATATTTGCCTGAAAACTCTAGAACTTTTACATATTGCCCACGTTCCTTTCCATTTAAAAACTTCTGATAAAATGACAAAACACTTTATAGATAAATGTTATATTTAAAATTTTTTGATAAAATTTGTGTTTTAAATGATATCTGTTAACCGTTCTTTAGCAACGGGGGAACCTTTTTTTCCCTGTGTGGTTTTTAAGCTCGAGCAGGCACGTGAGAGTACGTGAATTCACCTCACACCGAAGGTAGCGGAAGGCTGAGCCTGTGTTTCACTCCTTTGTGTTCAGGTCCCGGCCTGTGATTACTATTCAGAAAACGCTCACCGTGACACCGGGCACGATCGATCTCCGCCAGAAGACGTTCTGCGGGGCGCCCAGCGGGATATGGTGAGAGCTCCCGCCGCAGGCCCGGCCCTCGCTCCCGCAGCTCTGCTTTGCGGTGCCGCTGTTGCTCTGAGGAGCCGCGGGCAGCGGGAAGACAGGCACGAGCAAGGGACAAGGGAACATGGGACACTTGACTCATCGCTGGGCGGGGGGGATTTGAGGCCGGGCCGTGGGCTGGTGTGTGTTCTCTCTGCTGCAGCGACGCCCCTTCTAAGGAATGTGTGTTTGACTTTATACAGCCTCAAGGTGAAGGCCTGTTTTGAATACACTGCCAAACCCGCAGGTTACAATCCTTTGATAAGTAAGTACCTAGTACCTTTAAAAATCATATACGTTCTGTCTGCCGGCTTGAAAGTAATGCATAAGTAAAGAAAAATAAAACTGCGGTGGCCAACCTGGGTTCATAGACTCTTGTACAAGGAATTCAGCGGAGCCGTTGTCTTCTCTTTAATCAGGAGGGCGAAGCACATGACGGGTAACTCTCCATTTGGTCCTCATTTGAATTTTCCAGAGCAGATGGTTTAGGACAGCAGGCCTTGGGAAAGTACTCATTTGCTACCACAACCGTTTCCTCCTCTTCTGCCTTTGAAGAGCAACGTGGAAAATTGGGTTTGCGGTTGGGAGGTGGGGGTGGCGGTTGTGGGAGAGTGCGCACCGGAGCCGGCGTCTCGCGGAATTGCCGGCTTAGTCTCTCTTCCCGGCGTGGCCCCCCCAGAGGCCTCCCCGGCCTAGAACACCCACGCCGTGTGTCTGCGAGCAGGCTCCTGGGGGACTGGAAGGCTGGTCTCGGGAATTCACAGCCCTGGGCTCTGCTCCGGGCTGTAGCTCCAGGGCTGGCGGACCCCGCAGCACAGCGCAGGTCTCAACATTTGAGTTTTTCATTTTCCCGTCAGTAATGAAAATGCCTTTTTTTTTTTTTTAAGATTTTATTTATTTATTTGACAGAGAGAGAGACAGCCAGCGAGAGAGGAAACACGAGCAGGGGGAGCGGGAGAGGAAGAGGCAGGCTCCCAGCGGAGGAGCCCGATGCGGGGCTCGATCCCAGAGCTCCGGGATCACGCCCTGAGCCGAAGGCAGACGCTTAACGACTGCGCCACCCAGGCGCCCCGTAAAAATGCCTCTAATGGGAGTTCCTGCATAGGACTGTGGTGGAGAGCAAAGGAGATACTGTGGCTAAGGCTGTTATTTGTACGGTATTTTGCGGCTTCCTTTATAATCCAAGCAGGCTTTTTTGCCGCACGTTTGCACGAGGCTAATGACACTCTAACGGTGGTGATCACCACCACAGCCTTCCATGGGGGGTGTTAGTAATAGTCACACCTGTCACGCGTAAGCCACCTGCTCCAGCTGCAGGGTGAAGGTGGGCACACGGCAACTTAAAGCTTTTCCCCAAAGAGCAAGTACGAAGAGTGAGGGTGATCTCCATCCTGGGTCAGGCCGTCGTCCCGGCGGCCCCGTATGATGGCGTAGCTTGCCACCGAGGGAAGCCTTCCGGAGGGATAGGGTGGTTTGCAGTTTTTACTTTACCTTGAGGAATTGACTTTTCTTAAGTTTCCTTCTTGTTATGTAAAGTATTACTCTGGTTTCTTTATTAAAAAGATACCCTTTTACTATCCCAGAATTTGGCAAATATGTCTGTCTTCCCCAAGTTCACCTTGTCATAGGCCCACTTTTCCTATTTTAAGCCTCCGTCTTTCCAGATTTTAAGCCGTTCTCAGGCGGTTCCTCTGCCTCCCTGATCTTCTGTGGCTCCTCTCCTGGGCTGTCTCGCACTGTAGCCTCTCTCCTAGGGATCTTCCGACCCTGTGGGGTGCGTGCTCGGTGTTGCTGTATCCTGGGTTGTGCACAGGGGAGTGGTGGCCTTTCACTTTGCTTTTTGATGTGGCTGGTATTTCACTGAGTATTGGAAACAATTCTTGGTGTGGCTTTCATTGAGAAGAAAACGTCTTCTAGGATTTCTCACACTCTGTCATCTTGTTAGTATTTGTGTTCTTTTTACCCAAATGCGATACCTTACCCTTGCCTGTTTGGAGAACAGGCATTTCACCATTGTGTTTGGAACAGACTAGAGAGACAAGGAGAAATTGTGAATCTCTGACTAGATGAGGAGAGGAAATGGGGAAGCAGTTTTATTCTGTTAGTCTGTCATTTTCCCACACCACTCTGACCGTAGATGTGAAATCTCATCAGAGCTGTCTTGTCTTCCCCGTCAATCGTTTCCATAAAATTACAAACTTTGTTCTAGCTTGAATGCAGCATGATGCCCTATGTATTAGTTTCATGTTCGGTAACTATGCCATTAACCAAGCGTTTATGAATGGCTCCGTTACCTGAGTGTTTACTGATGGCCTATCATGGGTAGAAGTTTTTTCTGTGAAGGTGTTTAGAGGGACCTGTTTTTCCTTGCCTATACTTCCACAACACTGAGAAATTCTACACCAAATAGAACGTCCACAAGGCTGCACAAGCGACTCCATCTAAAACCCGTCCCCAGTGTCTGAGGCTGTCCTAACTCGGTGGTCCTCATGTGGTGTTCCATACATACAGATATTTATAATTGAGCCTTAATGAGTATTCTACTTGGCTTGCCCCTCAAAAGGTCAGCAAAGGTGGCCTGCAAGGATTTTAAGATGATGTGAACTGTCTGGAGGGTCAGGGAAGGTTAGAGTGGGCTTGGTAGATAAACGGTTTTAATGCACCCACACCCTCCCCTACTTTTGCCGTGAGGGGCACTCAGCATGTGAGCCTTCGTCTGGTTCATTGTGAAGTTAACAGGTCATTGATAAATGGATGATGTCAAGGCTACAAGGCTAAAATGGAGGCACATTCCATTTGGCAGAAATTACTATCGAAACTGTCAGTGTCTCTAAATTTTGGGCTTATGTATCTCAGTAGCTATTGTTCGGCATAGGAGTAACGTCCTGTTGTTTGTATGCGTGTCTCCGTGTGCACTGGTGTGTATGTTGGTGTGGTGCCAGTCACTCCCGCTCCCGTTCAGCTGTTCTGAAGTCATACTTACATCAGGTGCTGTCCCGCTGCTGGGGACATAGTGGCGAGCAGACTGATGTGGTCCCTGTCCACGCCTTTGCCTGGGGAAGAGGGTCAGCACAGTGGCTAAGTGCAGCGAGTGGGGAAACAGAATACCGTCCGATCCCCCAGGAGAGGTCAGGAGCGTCCTCCCGGAGGAAGTGCTGTCCACACTGAGATCTGAAGGAGAAGGAGAGTTAGGCAGTCAGGGGGAGGCGGAGGGCCGGGGTCCAGCTGGCACAGGAAGAGAGTGACTCATGCAGAGGCCTGGAGGAAGTGGAAACCTGGACATCTTAAGAGGCTTTATACAGCAGTTGTCTTGTGTGTTTGTGACAGAGACTTCGAAGCTGGTGCCGCCTCCGCCCCTCACTGTTTGATCCTGGGCCAGTCACCTAGCTCTGTGGGCCCCCGCTGCTTATCTGCAAGAAGAGGGTATTAGAATAGATGCTCTTTGAGGCCTCTTCTGAACTCCAGCATGAATATTAGAACATGGGTGGTTCATTTCCTGCGTTTTATGGAGGTTTTTTTCCTCGAGGCCGCCTTCTCTGGCCCTGTACACACTTTGGTTTGCTTCCCCTTCTGACGGTTAGTGAGTGATTACTGACTGTAAGTAATTTAAATACTATCCCATAAAGAAACATAGTAACTACATCCAGCAGGCAAGCAACAGAATGCATTCTGAAGTCGAGAAATTAGATTTTGATCCCCCAAATCCTGGCCTGCCTCCGAGCTGCATTAGTAGAGGTAATCAAGAACAGGATGTGCCTTCTAGGCCTTTGGAGGTTGGAAACTGTGTGTGGGAGATACAGTAGCTGGCATATGGGCCCTCGACTCTAAAAGGAATGTGTTTCACCTTTCATTTCTTTTAAGTGAAAAGTCTCCTGTTGTCAAAAGACTTCTCTACCTCTAATACACATAATTCCCATTTTGGACAAGGATCCTTCGTCAGTGCTTCTTAGAAGCACCTGACGGTCCTGTTAAAATGCAGACTCTGGCTAAGTAGGTCTGGCTGGGGCTTGAGAAGCTGCTGCTGCTGAGTATGCAGGGGGGGCCACGGAAGCAACAGGCTGCTGACTGGGGGTCCCGGCAGCCTTCAGGGAGTGCGGGTCCCCATTATCTTTAGTGCTTGGAGTCCTGAAGTTGAGCCAGAAATTCTTGATGCTGCTCAGAGGTTTTGACTTATTCTCGAGCTCCCCCAGGTGGCCCAATGGAAATTGAACTTTACAAACTCTTACCAGCAGCGCGAAGAGAAGGACGGCTTGATCAGTGACAGTGTACATTACCAGGAAATGTGAACAGCAACAAGGGCGGTGGGAAGAGTCTTCTACAAGGAATTAAAATGACATAAAAGGGAACTCGCTGTCCTTACAGCTGCACTGCACGGGGATATACTCTTAAGTTCATAGGATTTGTTCATTTTGTCTAGCCATTTTGGGCACACTCGAGGCTGAAAAGGAGAGAAGAAAATCTGGCCTGTCATCAAGAGTTCACTTTCGAAACCAAGGCTCTGAGGCCAAGTATACTCAGGAGCTAACTCTGAACAGGCAGAAGCAGAAGGCGTGCATAGAGGAGACCCTCTGGCTCCAGGTGAGGCCCGCCGCCTGTCAGGTCGGTCGTGAGGACAGCAGTTGGGTTTTACGGGGGCATCGGTAGGTCTCGGAAACGTACACCCACAACCTCTCGTTCAGGACAAAAGAGAGCATTGTTGGGAGTTCCCAGTAGTGTTGATAACCATGCCTCACTCTGCACACTTTTCAGGAAAATATCCGAGATAAACTGCGTCCCATTCCCATAACTGCTTCAGTAGAGATCCAAGAGCCAAACACGCGGAGGAGAGTGAATTCGCTTCCGGAAGTTCTTCCCATTTTGAATTCGAACGAACCCAAGACCGTTCACAGAGATGTAAGTCTTCCAGACTTTTGTGTTGCCAAAGCTTCTCGTATCTGGCTCAACTACATCACATGTCTTTGAAGGCAGTAGCACCAGTGATTTGCTTTTTAAAGTGCATTGCTTTGTATTAAATAAGCTTTTTAATATATGTGAAGTTTGAGATTTGTTCCCCAAATTAACAATGAATATAGAAACACGTGGAATACAACTTGGAGCCAGAGAGTATTGTTCTTAATAATTTTCGGCCACTGTGACTTACAGAGACTCTAACTGCCAGAACTTACTCTCACATCGAGTTTTTCCTATGGCCGTATGTAGAAAGAAAAATACATTGCATTTTACTATTGAGAACATTAAAATGTAGAAAATAAACTTGTTAGTCTGAATGTTAAAATCAAGGAATATAAAGTTCAGCAAGGTAGCAAATAGTCCTTTCGTGGCTACTGTAGCCTGTGTACAATTTACATCGTGCGGCTTGCTGCAGCTCTCCTGTAGGGTGGGGCCTGTTTGCTGGGGTGTAGGGCTGAGGCGCGCGCATAGGCCGGGGAGCCCGGCACCGACTGGGCATTGTGCACCTGCTCTCAAAATCCCTCGGTGCTGGAGTGTCCACTCTGTGCTCTTGGTTCCGGCAAAGCCTTTCAGAAGTGAGTACTTGCTGCTTTACGCTCAGGAGGTGGTGCCGCAGTCTGCACGCTGTCTTTGCTGTCACAAAGTCTGGCTCCTTGTACTTTTGTGTACTTTTTCAGACTTTGGATGTTGCTGCTTATCACATGAATAGTTCTTGTGTATGTTCCCAGCTCTGTAGTCCTGTTGAACATAACAAGCAAGGAGACAGTTTTCCTATTTATCAGTGTGATTATTAAGCACTCATTAGCACTGTGCCATTTGTTTTCTTGACCTTCAGCTCGTTTCCTCACCTGTACAATGGAGCCCCTAATAGTATCCTCCTAAGTCTGTTGTGAGGATTAAGGAAGTTAAAATACGTAATCGTGTGTTAAGTAACCTCATCATTATTATTGGTACTTCTTACAGTATCCCTGTAAAGTCGGCCGGTGGCTTCCCATATTACCAGTGATGACACTTAGGCTCTGAAAGGTTAAGTGACTTGCCCAAAGCCCCATGGCTAAGAGTTAGGTTTGGAAGGTGGACCTGTGTGGCTGCGGGGCTCACGCTCTTCGCTACACCTCCGTGGCCTGGTCAGAGTATTCCTAAAGCACAGCTCTGTTCAAGGACGAGCCAAAAGACAGTTCAGCTAAAGACACTGGATGCAGGGTAGAGTACGTTTGAAGCTTCTGCTATGGTAATTGTCGCACAGGGAAAGGGCTGTGTGGAAATAGCCAGTCACTGCTGCCTCCAGAATGGCATGAATTACAATGGTTTTGTTTTCACCAGAGAGAGAGGGAGACAAACCATAAGAGACTCTTAATCTCAGGAAACAAATTGAGGGTTGCTGGAGAGGAGGGGGGTGGGGGAACGGGGGGGGGGGCCTGGGTGACAGACATTGGGGAGGGTCTGTGTTGTGGTGGGCGCTGTGTATTGTGTAAGACTGATGCATCACAGACCTGTACCCCTGAAACAAATAATACATTATATGTTAATTTAAATTAATAAAAAATAATTAAAAAAAACAATGGTTTTGTTTTCCTACAGGTGCACTTCTTAAAAGAGGGATGTGGAGACGACAACGTATGTAACAGCAACCTTAAACTAGAATATAAATTTTGTACCCGAGAAGGAAATCAAGACAAATTTTCTTACTTACCAATGTAAGGATCGCTTTGTTGTCCTCGCAAAAATGACTGGCTTTGCACTGGGTTCCTGAAAACGTACTGAAGACTTTGTCTTTTGTGTGTGTGTGTGTGTGTGTGTGTGTGTGTTTTATAGTCAAAAAGGTGTACCAGAACTAGTTCTAAAAGACCAGAAGGACATTGCTTTAGAAATAACAGTGACAAACAGCCCTTCCGATCCGAGGGACCCCGCGAAGGACGGCGACGACGCGCACGAAGCTAAGCTCGTGGCCGCTTTCCCGGACACGCTGACTTACTCGGCCTACAGAGAACTGAGGGCTTTCCCCGTGAGTGCTGTTCCAGCAGCTGGGAGGAAACCTGCAGCCCTGGGTGGCAAGGGAGTGGCGGGTGATCCCGTGTTTTTCTGTTGCAGGAGAAGCAGCTGAGCTGTGTTGCCAATCAGAACGGCTCGCAAGCGGACTGTGAGCTTGGAAATCCTTTCAAAAGAAATTCCAGTGTAGGTGATGCCTTCACAATTCTGTCTTGTGCTGCGTTTCATGCCATGACAGGGTCGACTTGCTTGGTCTGTGTTAACGTCTATTTCTATTTTTCAGGTGACTTTTTATTTGATTTTAAGCACAACTGAGGTCACCTTTGACACCACAGATCTGGATATTAATCTGAAGTTGGAAACGTAAGAATTACTTCAACCTTTCCATCCAGAATTATTTCATGAAAACACAGCCAATGAATTGGCTCTGCTGTGACTCATAAAAGAAGTGTAATTGTAATGAGAAAACTGACTGTTAAAATGAAACCCTATTGTTTCCTTTTCATTTTCAGAACAAGCAATCAAGATAATTTGGCTTCAATTACAGCTACAGCAAAAGTGGTTATTGAACTCCTTTTATCGGTCTCTGGGTAAGTGTTTGTGTTTAGCATAACAAATCAGTGTTTAAAAGAACCGTTTACAATCCTCGCTAAAACTGGTGTTTTCTAATTTAACAGAGTTGCTAAACCTTCCCAGGTGTATTTCGGAGGTACAGTTGTTGGTGAGCAAGCTATGAAATCTGAAGATGAGGTGGGAAGTTTAATAGAGTATGAGTTCAGGGTAAGTTGCAGTGGTTGGTCTTTTTATTGTATATGCCAAAAGCGAACATATACTATATACGGTAATATATGTAATATAATTTTAATAAATGTGGATATGTAACTTTAATATGGAATATCAACATTAGTAAAAATAAGCATGATAAATCCTCAGTTAAAAGTGAGTTCAGCACTGTTTGAACCACATACTGGCTTACAGTCAAAGTTTTGTCCTTCAGAATGGAGAACACAACTATCACTCACCATAGGACTTCGTTCAAAATCCAGTTTTGTCTGGTCATTTTCTTATTAGAGTTTTGATGTGTAAGTGGTGTAGACACAAAGGAATCCCCCACCCCTCGCCCTCCCCAGAATCTGTCTGTAAAACACAAGTAATTGATACCTGGCTTTAAAATGTGTTAGGATTTATTTCTTCCCTCGGGAGGTCCTCTCTCACACGTGTGGATAGTGCTCCCGCATGCTTTACAAGCCCAGTGCCAGTGAGGAACGCTTGTGCTTGCTCTGAAGGGTCTCTAAGCAAGGATCACAGTGACTCGAAGGCCAGTTGGGGGAACGTAAGTGCGTGGTACGAGGTGGCTTACCACCCGTCCGGGGGTTCGGGTCTCGTGGCTCAGCGCAGCCAAGACAGCACAGTGGCCGTGGTTGAGGCGGGGTCTGAGGTGGCAGGGATGCGCCACCCCGGACTCCAGCAGGGTGAGGGGCTGAGTTCTGCCCGGTGTGTCTCCGAGTGTTGCAGACACAGCTGTGACAGGTGGCGGTGGCGGCGAGGACGCCTGCGCAGGTGTGGCTGCAGGAGGCGACTGTGGGTCCCACAGCAGTCCTGCCACACACACAGCACTCGCTCCTCATTTGGCTTCTGCTGCAGGAAGCTGCTCTGTTCCCGGCTTGGACTCCTGATTCATGGCCATCAGAATGGTTTCCCAGGCTCTCAGGTGCTGCCCGAGCCCCCCTCCCCTTGGAGTAGGAGCAGAGGCAGGCTTCCCAGAAGCAGGTTGCCGGTGCCCTGCCGTCGTACAGAGCCCTCTGCGGGGCCAGGCGGCTACCGAGCGCTTCACAGACACCTGTAGCTTCCCGGAGCATGTTGCGAGCATGGTGTATCTAACACAGATTCTCCTGCACACAGTGGTTCCTGGGTTGAACGGGCAATCATTTCTCTTTTACCTATTCTAGGCCTCCGTCTCTATTTTGGACACCCTGTCTATCTCTAGTCCATTTTGGAGCCTGTACTTTCATTGTAGGATTATGCCAGATACTTTCACTCTTTTTCCTTGGCCACTAGGAGCTGCTACTTAATTTTATAGTGAGAGAATGACACTGAGATATATATTATTTTCTAACAGGTAATTAACTTGGGTAAACCTCTTAAAAACCTTGGCACAGCCACCTTGAATATCCAGTGGCCAAAAGAAATCAGCAATGGCAAATGGTTGCTTTATTTGGTGAAGGTAGAATCCAAAGGATTGGAAAAGCTAGATTGTGAGCCACGAAGTGAAATAAACTTCCTGAACCTAAAGGTATGTTGACTTACCCAATGTTTCTATAAGGTAAATAAGGGAAGGGAACTTTTGTGGGGAAAAATCCTTCCTTTCCTTAGAAAAGTCACATAGTGGCGTGCTGAGTTCTTCTGATTCGCTATCGTGATGGCACATCAGCCCAGGGGGATTCAGTGCTTGTTGAAGGAAATGATGTTTTCTGGAGTTTTAGGACCCAGTATGACCTATAAACAGGACTGGGGTGGGCCAGTCTGTGTTCACTCCCAATAGAACCAAACTCATTACAAAAGATATTGGCACTTTGGCAAGAGACCTTCAAAGCTTTCATTCTTATTTAATTTTTTTAAAGATTTATTTATTTGGCAGAAAGAGAGAGCAAGCACACAGAGGGAGAGGGGGAAGCAGACGCCCCTCTGAGCAGGGAGCCTCATGCAGCCCCTGGGATCATGACCTGAGCTCAAGGCAGACACCTCACCGACTGAGCCACCCAGGTGGCTATTTTTTTTTTAAATAGTAAATATTTATGAGGTGTTGATTGTGTCTCAGGTACTGTGCTAAGCATTTTATTTGCTTTTTCTCATTTTATTCTCTTGGTAGTCCTTTGAGGTGTTTTTCTTATCCCTACCATTTCACAGATGAGAAAATTGAGATTCAGAGAGATTGACGTTTTAAGAATCACTCAGCAGTTCAAGAGGCATTCAGGCTCAGCTCTGCCTGTTTTCAAAGCCCGTACTCGTAACTGCTCTGTGCGGCTGTGCACTGACATTACTGGTTCCTCAACTTTGAAAAACAAGATGGCCCAGGAGTCTTAATCCTATCTTAAGGAAAATGCTATTTTAAATTGCTCACGTGCATTAGTTTTCAGTACTCTGAATAAGTCACATACTAGTTCTTTCACTTCGTTCCATTCGTTGGTGTCATTTATTCAAAATGTGCTGACATTTTACCATGCACTGGTTACCGAGCTGGGTGCTAGGGACATAGGGATGAGGTGTGCGTGACCTCAGGAAACTCAGTTTGGTGAGGAGACAGAAGAACAAAGAAAGGCCGCTTTCTCTTCGCCTGAGTTTTAAGGTCAGCATGGGAATAAACTACCTGAATCAATAAACTTGCGATGAGATTGGAACATTTGTGGATTTTACACTTAAATTATTTCTGTGCCTTTGGCGACAGGAGATGGAGAAATACTAACTGCTGATCATGTGAATTTGGCATCACTTGGGAGGGAGTGCTCAAGGGGTCTAGGCAGTAGTGCCCATATATTAAGGAAAAATGTTTTGGATATAATTTCTTTTCAGGAGTTTCACAACTCAAGAAGGAAACGGGAAATTGCTGAAAAACAGACAGATGATAGCAGAAAATTTTCTTTATTTGCTGAAAGAAAATATCAGACCCTTGTAAGTATTTTTCAGCAGCTGTGAATAGCAGGAGGGTCTTCCCCACACTGTTGGATTTTAACCACCACGCTTGTCTCCGCAGAACTGCAGCACGAACGTGAACTGCGTGAACATAAGCTGTCCGCTGCGAGGCCTGGACAGCAAGGCCTCTGTCATTCTGCGCTCGAGGTTATGGAACAGCACGTTTCTAGAGGTTTGGCCCTGCCGCGAGGCTGTCCCTGGAAGTCATCTGCTATCTCTTAGGACGTTTCTCACTTCCTTAACGCATTTGCTAACTTTGTCTCCAAACAGGAATATTCCAAAATGAACTACTTGGACATTCTCATGCGGGCTTCCATCGACGTAGCTGCCGCCGCCGAGAACATCAAGCTGCCAAACGCAGGCACTCAGGTGAGCGGTCACTGCGACCTTGGCAGTCCTTCCCCTCACAACGCCGTTACCCCCATTAAGAAGTCCGATGATACCCTAAGGTGCTGCCCCTCCAAGCTGTATTTTAATAGAATCACTGGAAAAAGAAGTACGTCTCGGGTCCCCTCGTTCTGCAGTGTACAGGGTTGACCCAGGGATAGAACAGGGGCACCTCCCACCTCTGTAGAAACCCCAGGTCATAAACTGTCCCCGGTGCTGTAGCCACTGCTGGAGTGTCCCCAGTGATGGTAACCACCACTTTATGGAGTGGCTCATGCGTGTGTGGCCAGCTGTAGTTGTCAGAAAAGATCTCTGTACATATGAATCCAGAGTTGAGTCTTACAAAACCAAGTCGCTGGTTATGCCCCTTGGAACAAGCCTGAAATAAGCTCACTCTCTTAGCCACGTAGCAGCCTTTGGAATAACTGAGGGGAACTGGCATGGCCCTTGGACAGGTCTCTCACTCTGTTCAGAGCACAGCCTCCAGCTCTTCAGTTAGCTGTGGGCCAGGCCCTCTCCTTCCTGGGCTGGCCCCAGTCAGGCAGCGTGACTCCGGGACGGGCAGAGCGCAGACGCGTGGTCTGCCTAGTTCAGCTCACGCCGCGGCCCTCACTGCTGTCCGTCAGCCTAAGACTTGGTTTTTCAGTGCACATGGAAGACTGTGTTTGTACTTCCAGCAGCTACCGTTGTGTGTTTCTGTTCTGCTGAAACTTCAAGTGTTGTCAGTAGGAGTGTTGTCAAGCTGTAGCTCCCATAGCCCATCCTTGAGCAACTTTAAAAATCTAAATGCGTGCCTTTAAATGTATCCTCACATTTTAGGTGGTTTGCTTGTGGTCCGTCATTTCAGTTCACAGAGTAGTTCAGAGTCTTGATCATTTGCCCTCTCTTAGCTTTCTATTCCTGCAAGCTTCATCTTTTTCCAAGCTGAGAAGCACAGCTTCTGTGTCCTCATCCAGGCAACTGAGAAAAGTACTGGACAGAACTGGGAGCAGTGGCTGTGGGGGCGCTCTGGGAAGGGTTCCTTGTGAGGGTCTCGGTGCTCTCGCGATATAATTGCCTGCATGTCTCGAGATATAATGCTGCATGTCATGGGCCAGAATGTTTTGCAAAAGAGACTGAATGGAGAAAAAGACTGTGACTTACCTTTCTCCAGCTGATCTACTGACGGGCCTACGGAAGTGTTTTGGCGTCGGTCCTTTGAGCCAGCTGAAAGTGCAGTGAGCCCCCCGAGCACTGGTTTCTGAGTACAGTGATCCCTGGCTGTTAAAATCTATCATCCAACCTAGAAGACATTTGTCTGGGGCAAATGCTAAACTGGGCAGGATGCTGGGACAAGGGTTAAAAATCAGGACTGTCCCAGACTCCCAGGACATCCGGTCACCCTGGCCTTAGATAATCCCTGCATGCTACTCCGGCCCACCTTTCTGCCCCCTACCAATAAGGCAGCACAAGGGACTGTCAGCTGAGCACAACCTCCCTGAAGGTCTCTGCCCCTTTGACTGGAGGCAGCTGCTATCACTTTCTGTAACTTGCAACTAGTAACCTGGAGAATCACTGAGTTTTTAGAGCTGGGAAAAGAACACACAATTTGGAGGGAAGGGGCAGACGATGATGCATTAGTAAAATGCGGCCTACTAGACATTTTATCTGTGTGTAGTCAGCCATGTAAGCCTCAGAATGACAAGGCAGATGTACTCTTTTCCAAAAAAGGAAGCAGGCACAGCAGGGGATGCCAGTTGGGGTCCTGAATTGAGACCTGTAAAACGGTCTGGTTTCAGGGCTCCTGTTCTTAACTCTGTAGCAGTCGCTCCCCATTAGGTCCCCAGATCTCAAATTCAGATGTGAAAACAATCCAAGGAAGGTTGTCTCTCCCTCAGGGTCACAGGACTGACTGGCAGGCTATGGGGGGGGGGGAGACCAGATGTTGGGCTCACAAGCCCTCATCAGGTGTTCTTGTTGCTGGAAGATGATGGAACTGGGGTGCTGGTACCCGGTCTAGTGCTGGGTCACAAATGAAAGTGAGGTTCTCTGGGGCATTTCATGTTAGGGCTTGGAGAATTCACACATGCTAATAGGAATTGGAATCTCTGCTGTGATCCTCCCTGGTTTAATAATTGGTAGATACATGAATGGATTAATGGCTTGTATCTAGAGTGCATTTATTTTGAAAACAGAGACGTTTTCTTATGTCTAGTTTTCTGGTACCTCTTCTCTTGACTCTGACTTCTGAGCGACAACAGCTCCCATGTCCTATCCACAGGTTTCTTTAGTTTAAAGTGTACTTTTTCTGGGCCTAAGAATTTAAGCTTTATTCAAGTGTTAAGATGCTTTCCTTTTTTATTCCCTCACTTACTGTGGGTTTCAGTTTTATCTTTATCTTGCTTCATCTGTCCTTTACAGCCTGAAGATCATTTTTCTTTGGAGATAGACACAGAGGAGATGGGGTAATTCAGTCTTGTCTTTTGGTCTTCACATTAAAACTTCTCCTTGCTCTTACTCTTATCCTGGCTTTAAAAAGGAAGAAAAAAAAATTTTTTTAGTTTCCTTTATAACCCAAACAATTTTAAGAGTTTTGTGTTCACTTCTCAATACAACACTTTTAACACATTGTTAGAACAAAGTCCAAGAGAGCTGGTCACCTAACTGAACTAGATAAAATGGTCACATTTTAGTATCCATGAAATTTACAAGCAGTTTACAAGCACTTATTAAGGACACACTGTGTGCCTTCCCTGCACAAATGCTAGAGAAGCAAAAGTTTAATAAGATACACCGTGCTGTCACCTTGCCCCCAAGGACGTACCGTATGCTGCCCTATGCTAGATAGGGAAGCAAAGTTAAGTGCTACAGGACAGGCTAATTAGTTGTTTCGTTTCGGTTCAGAGTAGGCAAGCTTACTGGTCTCTCACCATTCTTCCCACTTCCTGGATGCCCCTGTGCTAGACCCAGTAATCTCAAGAAGGGGTTGTTCTAGCTTAAAGCTGGGGTGCCTGTTGGGGGAAGGGAGGCGAAGGGAAGTGAGCCATGGGGCACCCCCCCTTCCCCCGGGGGCTGGCTGGCAGTTTGAGCGAAACCTCACCGAGAGCATAACAGGAAACATAGCTGATAAAGGTGTTAGAGTCGGTATAGCAGACTGAAAACTGATTTCTCTGCTCTTCAATGTTCCAAGAAAAGCAGTTCTCTTGCTTTAAAGTATATTCTGTAAGTCAGATGAGTCTGAGAAGCTGTTTTCTAGTATATGTAGAAAGGGAAGTATTTTAGTGGAGAGATTTTTTTTTTTAATTGAAGCACAATGTAGATAGACATGGAAGCATTTTTCGGCAGCATCCGGAGTTCAATATTAATCGAGTACTTGACTGAAAACACTTCTCAGAGCTTGAATACTCGCACTTTTTGTTTGCCCTTCACTTTACATTCTCTTGCGTCAGAGATACCAGAAACTTCAACCTGGAAGCTGTCTAATCTGTTTATGAAATCATATTTGTAGCAAACACCAGGTCTTCTAGGAGCTTTGAAAAATAGTCTCCTGGCACCACGGAAATCCACTGGAATCCTAAACATAACCAAGTTGTTGGAAATTGCCAGAAGCAACTTTTCAGGTTTCCGAGTAAACACGACTTCTATTTAGTTGGTATCTGCCAGCTATTAAATGTCTAGAGCTTAGGCTTCTTGTCAGCTGCTGCTTACCGCTCTAAGCCACCTCTGAAAGGGTCTCCTTTGTTAAATACATCGTCGAAGAACACGCACCAGACCATTTCAGGAAATTCTGTGCATGAGGGTCCTTAGTTGGACATCCTCAGGAAAAGTTAAAATGATGTCAGTGATGCAGCTCTGTCCCTATTTTTATATTTCACAACATCTTTAATATCCAAGTGGGGAATATAGGCTAACTGAACATAAAATGGTCCTTTTATTTCCACTACTGAAAACGAAAAGGGAAGTGATCGTTCTCAACAAGATACCAGGTTATACAGATGAAACAAGAATGGATGTGTATTGATGATTGGTGAAACTTGGTGATGAAAAAAAAATGCTTTATTATATAATTTTCTCTATTTTGCTTCAATACAAAAGTTTTAAAAAGATGACTTAGCAAAAGAATAACTTTGTCAAAACACAGTTGAGCATTTTCCATGTTCTGGGAAAAGATCTCACATCAAAAGGGCATCTCATTCATCCATAGGCTGCATTGTTCAAAATGCATCTGGAAGCAGAATTAGAATGATGAAGTCCTGGTATTCTCAACCCCCTTACAATGGTGTTTTCTTTTACGCCCCATAGATTCGTGTGACCGTGTTTCCCTCAAAGACTGTGGCTCAGTATTCAGGAATACCCTGGTGGATCATCCTAGTGGCTATACTCGCTGGGATTTTGATGCTCGCTCTCTTAGTGTTTCTACTGTGGAAGGTAAGTCCTATTTGGCATTTGAGTTCTAATGACCTAAACTTTATTTCATGTTTTTTTTGAAAGAATGACTTAACACTGATAATCTGTACATTGCTTTGTAATGCTTCCCTTTTCCCAATATTTTATTATATCTGTTTAGTACCTTATATTTAAAAGTATATTATTTGTATATTATAAGGAGTTTCTTAAATAAATTTTAGTGTTTTCCACATAATGTAGCATGTTGGCAAATAATTTAAAAAACGTTACTACTTTAGCATTTTCTTCATCTAAAATTCTGAATCTAAGCCAAATTGTCGGATATCGCATTAATCTGAGCCTGTGTCCCTTTTAATCTCAACCTCTGTAAAGAACTGTCCGTGGTAGCCATTGGGGCTTGTGATAGTTGCAGCTAGATTTTGAGCAGAAAAGCATGAAATTAATAACTCCATTGCAAGGGCGCCCTTGTTGCCTCTATCAAACATGAGGAAGGCCTGGGTTTAATGGGATGTCCTTCATTAGAATTTGGTCCTGCAAATAAAATTAGTATCTTCTCCTTGATTTCTACCAGTAAATAGTCTACGTTGTAAAAATGTGTGTATGAGATGGATATATACTTTTGTTGCCAAAGATTATGACCCATAGAGTTTGGATTATTCTAAGTGACTAATGGAGGTTGATAGTTCCTTAGCAACAATTACAAACTGCAGAAAACTCTGAAAGCTAAAAGCTCATGGTGACTTGGTTGGCAGTAAAACTTGACATGTGAAGAGAAGCTATTTATATTCTTTTATTTAATGGTTCTGTTATGAAACTCATGTTTTGATTAGAGTGGCATTATGTATATAGCATATTACTTTTCTAAAATGCCAAAATTCTAGATTTCCATACCTTTCTGGTCCAGAGGATTTTGGATTAAATGATTATGAACCTCTACCAACAATCTCTAGGATCAAACCATCTTTATCTTTTCCCTTAGATTCAAGAGTATAATTGCGAAGGATTCAGGATATTGTCACTTTCAAATACTGGACATTTCTTTTTTGCATTATTTTTCCAAGTAACTTCCTTTTGCCAGTCTGAGATAATTTTCTCATGTCTTCCAAATGTGTGATTTGGAGCCTGGTGACTGCTCGCGCCAAGACGCCTCCCTGCATTGGATATTAGCCAGTCCTACCTCTGAGGTTCACTTCAGGCACTGGGTTTCTCCGGTCAGCACAGCCAGCCATAGGACATGCTCTGAAAATTAGTTTCGTATCAAGAACTGAATCTGAAGTTTGATATTTGAGGATGGCCTTCGGGTGCTTTCTGGAGGAGGTCACAAGGCCAGTCTTCTTCGGAGCAGGTCTTATTGGCACTCTTTAATGGCGTGGGCTAAGCGTTAAGAAACCCAAGCTGCATAGTTTTAGGCAAATCATTTCCTCTCCCAGGGGCACTGGTTTGCTTGAGCTCTTTAGGAAGTGGATTGGGTACTGTATGGTGACTAACATAATATAATAAAAAATCATTAAAAAAATAAATAAAATGGTAATCTGTAAAAAAAAAAAAAAAAAAGTGGATTGGACTATGTGATCTCATGGGTTGTTTGTAGCTCTAGAGTATCCAGACCTCACAAGTGAGCTCTAATCAGACAACCACTATAACCCTACATGAAGACCATGTTTATTACTTTATTGATACTCTTCTTTCTGAAAATGAACTATTTGTTTTCGTGTATTAAAATCATAGAACTTAGGGGCCAGAAAGAACTCAAGTTCAGGGGCCTTTAAACTGGGTTTTGCACATCCACACTGGGGCCAAGATTAAGGTAGGTGGTGCAGCTGGGGCCAATACCCCACGTCAGCCAGAGTCGTTCTGATGTTATTTGCTTTAAATACCAGGATATTGCCTAGGGTTGTGTTTGGAGGTAAAGAGAAAAGTCCTTCAGGCTGGTCCAGTCACCTTCATTCAGCCAACAAGGATGCTCACGCCTAGGGATATTAAGACTGTTGCCGAGCTGGAAGCAAGACGAGCTTGGTTCCTGGTTCATTCCTTCGCCCTACTCTACTTACTGGCCTGTGTTATTGAAAGCTGACTGGGTGTGTTACTGTGTAGTAAACGGAGAGAGGCACAAGCAGATACCAAGATAAAGGGTTTAGATCAGTGCTGCCCAGTAAAACTTTTTGTGATAATGGAGAGGTTCTGAAGCTGCACTCTCCAGTGAGACACACGTGGCTAATGAGCAGGTGGAATGTGGCTGTTGCAACTAAGGTATTTTTAATTGAAATCTTAATACCCACATGTAGTTAGCAGTTACCGTACTGTACAAAACAGATCTAGATTTTTACCTTAATGAGTTGCCAGACTAGGAAGCAGAGTTTTGCAGGAGGGCAGATGTATTTGGCCAAGCTATATTTCAAAGGGCAGTTCCATAGCCTTATGAACAAGTAAATAGAAAAAGTCCTCTCTCATTGAGTGAAGGAAATTATAGTAAAAAGTGGAACTAAACTTCTGTGTTGATTTACAGTGACCTAACCCGAGGAGCACAGGTTCCTATCACTTAAGGGTTACCTGGTGGTTCAGAATTTGGGAAAACGGCAGCAATCATTCTTTCGTGATGATGTATTCAAATTTATATTGTGATTTATCCACAATCCAAAGGCCTCAAGTTGATGCAGTTGTTCTATAAAACTTACTGTGAAAGGCAGAAAAATGCAGTATCTATTTTATTTGCATTTGTGCTAAATCTTGGCGAACTTCTTTGTCGCAGTAAACTGCAGAAGTCAGTCTTTTGCCTATTTTAGAGTTCATATTCTCCTGCATGAAGAAACCACCCAAAGGTATAATCAGATGGGTATATAATTTTCCTTTTAGGATGATTTTTTTGTCCTCAGGATTTCGGTTACAGATAGAAAAACCAATTAGCTAATTAATGTCATCCATATAAGTACTTGACCAGAGACACATGGTAATCAAGTTGGTTTGGCTGCTGTCACAGTGTAACATAGTGTGGTGGCTGTTCACTTCTGGTTGATCCATAAGTGGTCTCTGTAACAAGCTAGAAATAGAAAACAGGTTACAATCTGAGATTTTTCTTTTGTTTAGCTCTTATACACAAAACTGTAACTGACTCAATACCTTGCTTCCTTATAGTGTGGTTTCTTCAAGAGAAATAAGAAAGATCATTATGATGCCACCTATCACAAGGCTGAGATCCATGCTCAGCCATCTGATAAAGAGAGGCTTACTTCTGATGCATAGTATTGATCTCCTTCTGTAATTGGTAATTGATCAATGTTTTTTAATTGCTAGCTGTGGGACCTGCTATGGTTGTGGTGGCTAACTTTAAGAGCGACAGCTTGCTGTGTGTGTCCCATTAACAGATGTTTCCAAATGTCCACACTGGCTTGCCTTGCTTGGATTTATTTTATTTCACTTGAAAGCTCAGGGTTTGTTTTTTTAGAAATGCACAAAGAATCTTTTGTTGCAGGTGAGTTACTTTTGTGTTGTTAAACATCATCCCCAGCAATGAAGATGATTGGAATTGATGTGCACACAAAAGGAGGCATCAGCCCTCCCTAGTAGCCCAGTTTGCCATGTGTTGTCGATCCAGTCTGTAGCATCCCATTTGGAATTTCAAAGATGAGTAAGAAATCATTGCAGATTTCTTCTCCACTTTGGGATTTCCCACAGATAGAAGCTTGTGTTGACTGCCTAATTAACCTGTTGCATGTTGGAAACATTGTGTTTCTCTTGAAGAGAAGGCTTTCTCACTACTGTCCTTTTTGATCTTGCTATAAAATGATGGGGGAAGGCTTGGAATGCTTTTATTGTTGCTCAGAAATTGTTTTATGCTAGCTAAGCATGCAGCTTCCTCTTCCTGCATATCTACTACAGGTCAAAGACCATTACAACAAACTGTGACTGTTGACCTGGTGGACATGATGGCCAATTTTAGATGGTTCTTTACCAAAGTGACCTTCATTATACAAAATTTGAATGTAAAAATGCTCTGGACAGTTACTGTTTCAATATGTTGTAATGGAGTTTGACTTTGTTTCATGTTCCCAGAGATTTTATTCAACTTTGGGTCTTCGTTGATTTTAAGTTCGTGTTCTGCCTCTCTTGTTTGTAAATCCACGGAAACAGGAATTAGTGTTAATTCCTGTTTCCATTTCTGTGGGCATGAGAGGATGGAATTCCTTCTATAATCCCTTTCCATGGCACTGTCATGGCGAATCCTAGCCTTTCCATTTCAGTTCTACGTACCACCCTTGATTTCCTCCTTTTTAAAAACGAAGCAAGAGCCACATTTTGTAATAGGTATTTTGGCTTTTTGCACAAATTAATAAAGGAGTCCATGTGGAAATGGCCTTAGAACAAAACTTCTTGGTCCATTTTCCCTAATGATTGTGATGACTGAGTCTAAATTTACTTTGCCCCATGACATGTTTATAACCTCATTCAACATAAATGTTCTGTCCCTGTTACATGATACACCTTCACCATTCCAAGTATCTTCCTTATCCTCCTCCTAGCTGCAATTTCAAATCAAAAACACATCTTTTCCATGAAACATATATTTTATTCATTTAAAAAATTCAATTTGATTAAAGTTTCCTGATATGTTCTCCAATAAAAATCTACTTTGGATCAGATTGAGTATTTTTTAAAAAAATGAATAAAATATACATTAATAATTTAAGTGTACATGTCTTCTGCAAAAGAAAATATTGGGGTGCTTTGAAATTTAATGTGATACTTTCCTCAAGTTCTTTGCAGTATATGATTCATTTTATTATAGGATATACTAAATGAAACAGCTTAATTTGGAAGCACAATGGGAAATCCAGGCAGTGAACCTGCCTTGTAGCTAATGAGAGATGTATACTTAGTCTCAGAGGAGTGAAGACTCTTAAATTGACTCATTTGAACACTGGCATATTCAAATAGTAATCTGTAAAATATTTGTGATTTGATTCAATTTTGTTAGTGGGAGAGGGGCATGAAATTATCTTTAGTTTGTGGCCTTTAAAAAGATGGTTTTTTAAAATGATGTTCTAATCTGAAAATGAGATCTTTTAAAAATAGTGTTATGATTATAAACAATGGAAGCACTGTTCCATAACTCTGAAATGGTTAGTAAAGACAAGATGGAAAAACGGACTTGACTTCTAGTTTTACAACTGTCTTCTCTTCTGTTTATCCCCCCTGGCTGTAGTGTCTTTTCAACCTACTAGTTCCTTCTTAAAAGAAACCATGTCTTTTTTTCTTTGATCCAAAGGTAGGCGTAGCTGCACAGAAAGCTTAGACGTTCCCATTTTGTGCATTTGCTTTTCCTGCGATACTTAATTTGTTTCTGCTTCTCTCTCCCCTTGGTCAGTGTGGATTCTTTAAGCGCTCTAGGTACGATGATAGCGTTCCCCGAAGAGCGGGAGATCAAAGATGAAAAATACAATGATAACCTTGAGAAAAAACAGTGGATCACAAGGTGGAATGAAAATGAAAGCTACTCCTAAAAGGGGCTAAAAAAAGCTTCCCAGGACCCAAACTGCTTTCCCAACTCCGACATCTAAGCGGACTTACAAGCCTGCTCAATACCTGAATATTAATTTCAGACAGACGGCACACGGTACGGCTTACAGTTTCCACCGTGGACGCTGTCGTGTAGCCTGAGGCTCTCCAGCCTGCACAGCCAGACTGTGGGAATGGAGTTTTCTTTAACTGCCTTAATTTACTTCCCCGGTTGCCTTTGTTTTCGGTGTGGCTGACTTGCGCGTGCCGGGGAAGGGCCTGCCCCGCGGCGTTCACGCCCCATCCTCCCGCTAGCCTAGCTGCAGCCGGCACCCAGCCACTGTGGGCCGTCCTCACCGCCTCTGCACCCATCCTTCGCCTAGGACTGGACAGCCTGCGAGTGAGCGGCCCCGCAGCACACCATGCCGTCGGGGTAGCTGGATTTCAATTCCAAGTGCTATCTTAAGTGAAATGTGCAATAGATGATGTTGCCATCCTGCCGTCTTTCCCCGTTTCCTAGATGTGTGACTACTCCTCACACCAAATAACACACAGGTTTCACCCTTCCTGTTCACTAAAACACACAGGTGCAACAGACTTGAATGCTAGTTATACTTCACTTGTATATGGTATTTATTTTTTCCTTTTTTACAAACCATTTTGTCATTGACAGGCCAAAGAGTCTCTAGTTTACCCTTTAAATAATCAGAATTAGAACATGGAGGTCACTGGTTTGAATTTAGTGCAAAAAAAAAAAATCCTTTATAAATTATTACATCTCCCTTCATGACAGCCCTCACCCCCTTCCTCCAGACCCAAATGGTTTAAGAAAAGGATTTAACCATAAGATGTTTAATTTTTATCAGTGCATATTTTTGAGTTTAGAGCCTTGTGCAAGATCTGCATTTTGTGCTGTAACTTTCAGGAACTCTTGGAAATAATGGGTTCGTTTGTTGAAATTTGGTGCAGTGTAGGCCCTGCTACAAATACTGTATCATCAGGACTTGAAAGGGTTGATGCCTATGGTGGGTCCAAACGGATCCAGTGTGAGACTAC
Organism: Ursus maritimus; assembly: GCF_017311325.1. Taxonomy (NCBI): domain Eukaryota; kingdom Metazoa; phylum Chordata; class Mammalia; order Carnivora; family Ursidae; genus Ursus; species Ursus maritimus. The sequence continues at coordinate 58,274,921 of NW_024423343.1, read as the reverse complement.
TGAGTATCTGATACCAAAAGTCAGAACGTCGTGGCTTGTACGTTTTTAAATGTTATTGGAATCATTTAATCAGCGAGTCAGTGTTCTGGTTTTTGCTTTGTTTCTTCCTCTATCTATATTCCCCGAAATTACTTTGGGACTGTGCTAAGTACGGTTTTAAATGGTTTGTATTGTAAAAATGAAGTGGCAAAGGAGGAAAACATGCCTATACATTCAAGAGAGAGACACTGATAGGAAATCTGAGTTTTTAAAAATTTACTTCAAAATGTTGTTATATGGGGAATAATAGCAAACAGGTGCTAATTTGTCCAGATCTGGTATAAGCAGCATCTCAATCTTTTAGAACAAAATACAGCTCTGTGTGCCACTGGTGCTTCAGAACTTGGTTTTTCTTTTCAGAAACCGTACACCCTTAAGATACTGAGGACATTATTCTCATTGTACTTGTAAAACTTATCTTTGTGAATGAAAATTCCAAACACTTCTTTGTTTACAAAAATTTCTCTAAAACAGGTCATACCAGTGTTTGAGATCTCGATTTCTTGCTTCGGTAGGTAACTTGTAACCGAATGCGCTGGCTTTATAGGTTGCCAAGCAGCTGATTATTTTGAAAGTGTCTATCGACCTTTGTTATAAAAAAAAAAAATGTCCTAAAAGAGAGGGAGGAGGTGGAAGGCTAGTTCAACAACAAAGAATGTAGTGGTGTTTACTGTTAAAAACGTCATCTCAAGTCAAGTCACTGGTCTGTTTCCATTTGATACATTTTAATACTAACTAGCACTGTAAAATTATGATGAGAAAATACCTGTGGATATTTGTATAAAAGTGTGAAATAAAATTTTTATGAAAGTGTTCATTGCTTAGTGACATAACGTTATATATGTGACAAACTCTAAAATTATAAATAATAACCTGAACTGCTTTTTTATTTCATGGAGCCAAACTTTGAAGGTTTTCTTTTTTCCTTTGGGCTCTACGGTTCAGTTGATGTCAAAAGAAAATGATCTTGGTTTTATTCAAGATACCTACAAATTGGGAGATGTCATTTAGCAGTGATGCCATGGCGTGAAGAGTAAGCGTTCTTACGGCAAAGTTGCTCTCTTCTTAGGAGATGTTTTGGCTGTGACATTACCGATCACCAAGGACTGATGTGGTAGAACTGGCTGGCCTGAAAATATTTTCTTCACCAAAGGATTTTATTTAGATGTAAGCAATTTTATGAGCCTTCTCTAGCTGGATTATCACAATCTAATAAATGACAATAAGGCATGTATATAGTGCTCAGATAGATAACAGAGCATGCCCTGGCCTGAATAAATTTCCAATGCAAAATGTATTATCTGCCTAGTAAATTAATAGTTTTCTATTGTACTTGGTATTATATAGTGAATCTTAGTCTTCTTAGTTCTTTAAAGATCAGACAGGTTTTACCACCCCAAGAAATGTGATGGGTACTTTTTAATGACAGACCAGTGTGAACCTTCATTCACAGTCCCATGGACCTACTCAGACTACAATGGGTAATCACCATAACCGTTCAAAGTGTCAGTAGCTGAGCTGTGGCTATGGCATAAATGACCTGGGCTGGACATCATGGCAATGCTTGATAGGATTCTACCCCTTTCTCTCCCTCTTAAAAAATCCTCCAGGANTGCCTAGGAATGACAGTAGTAAACAGGAATATCCTTGGGTCCATTTACAAACACTGACATTTTGTTACTGGTTACAGATCACTTGCCACAATCTCACAATGCGTCATGCCCCTGGGGCTGAGACTGTTCTGGAATATGGGGTAGATACTTGTCCAGACTAGGGAAGTAAGGATAAGATCAAGCCTTCTACCCTAAATGAAAACATCTTAATGAGAACTGATCTCTGGCACACTACCCCATGAAAGGACAATGTGGGAAGACAGACTGGGATGAATAGACTTTTTGTTTTAAAGGAAGGAAAGAGTGAAATGCTCTAGGTGGCTGGGTTTCACAGAAGTACAACCTGAGAAAACAGGAATGTATGAAAGTTGTGATCAGGAGAGGTAACAAAGTAAATGGTTAAAGGCAGTTCCTTAAGACCCAAGTGTAGGGTCTAATCATGGTTCAACCACTGAGGAAAAGGCCAGGCTCAAAGAGATGAAGACAGTGAACTTCAGAATGATTTCAAAACAGCAGCTACCACAAAAAAGCCAGTAGGCCTCTGTTCTTCCAGTAGTTCCTGCTTATGGTCACAAGGCAAGTAAGTGTTTTCTTATTCTCTGGTACCTTTAAAAAACAGGTTTTGCTGACTCTGAAATGCATCTGGCCCAGCTGTTAGAATGGGGGAGCACTGAGTACCAGTGGCTGAGGCCAGGTCTGCAGAGGTGTTAACAGACCCATCTAGAAGGAAAGTTGTAAAGGGATTTATGGTTAAATCCTTTAAGAGTAAGTGAATTAGAAGACAGAAATAAGGGAAAAAACTGGTCTAGCACAGTACAAGGGTGGACCAGGTGTCACAGTGTGTAACCAAGGAATGGTTAATGAGGACACTGGAATGAAGGAGTCAAGTGCAATTTTTGTTGTCAGCAGAGCTTAAGGGCCTCAGTCATCTCTCTGCCCTCTCCCCAAAGCCATCTCTCAGACTGTTCATGGAAATGGGCAGCGACAGACCCATGTTAGCAGGGGTCAGATAAAATTTTACTATTCATACTTCTAGAACAAAGTCTCAAACTACAGGGATAGCATGTACTGCTTTCATTATCCAGAGCTTAGCACATAAGTACTCAATTCACTAATAACCAGTAGATGATAGATGTGTTTGGTTAAGATCCTGTCATTGTGAAGTGTGCCTGGGTGGCTCAGTCGGTTGAGCGTCCGACTCTTGGTTTTGACTCTGATCATGATCTCATGGTCATGAGATCAGCCCTGCTGTCAGGCTCCACGCTCAGCAGGGAGTCTGCTTGAGAGTCTCTCTCCCTCTACCCTCCCCCCATGCTCTCTCTCAAATCTTAAAAAAAGATCCTGCCATTGTGAAAGAGACAGATGTAGTTTAATTGATAGATGAATGGATAAAGAAGATATATATGTTCTATGGAATATTATGCAGCCATAAAGAGATGCTGCAATTTGTGACAACATGGATGGAACTAGAGGGCATAATGCTAAGTGAAATAAGAGAAAGACAAATACCATGTGATTTCACTTAGATGTAGAATATAAAAAAGCAAACAAAGACACATAAACACAAAGAACAAACTGGTGGTTGCCGGGGGGGGGAGGGGTGTGGAGAGGAAACAAGAAAATACTGGAGGGGAGCGGGAGGTACAGGCTTTCATTCTTGGAATGTGTAAGTCACAGGGATGAACGATAGCATAGGGAAGATCATCCATGATGTAACAGCATTGTGTGACGACAAATGGCAGCTATACTTGTGTTGAACACGACAATGTATAGAGTTGTCTAATTACTATGTTGTACACCTGTAACTAATGTAACACCGTGTGTTAACTGCACCTCAATAAAAAACAAGGGGTGCCTGGCTGGCTCAGTCAGTTAAGTGTCCCGATTTCTTGGTTTCGGCTCCGGTCATGATCCAGGGTTGTGAGATCAAGCCCTGTGTCAGTCTCCGCACTGGGAGTGGAGCCTGCTTAAGATTCTCTCTCCCTCTCTGTCCCTCACCCTCTCTAAAAAAAAAAAAAAATCCCAAATTTCTATTACTACAGTCCTCCCACCCCCCCCAACACCTCTTCTATGACCTGTAAGAATGAGAGGGGGTCTTTACAATAGTTCGGTTTTCTTTTGACATAGTCATTTTTTCGTACAACGTGCAGTGGTTTGAGTTCCCTCATTATGTGAAGCTATCTGTAATTCATTCGTTGATTTCCATGTTTGTTAGCTGTAGAGCAGTCTTACTGTACCCTTACTGTACCTGTACTGTACTGTTACAGGCCACGGCCTGTGGAAGGGGACAGAGACGCAGAAGTAATACAGACAGGATTCCTGCTCTTGTAGAGCCTACGTGATAACTAATATTTAATAAAAAAAGAAACGGTTGGACAGCACAATAGCTAATTTATTTGTAGTTTTAAATATAAAATCCACTGCCATTTATCTATATAGTGATATTACTTATCATATCTTACATAGAAGGGACCAAAAATCATAATTACAATTTGTGAAAAAGTTGTTCCCAAAGAGTGAAATAATGTAATAGTTGCTTTCAGTAGGAATTAATTTGTGTTTTTCCTTTATCACCGTGTAATAAAATACTGGAATGCTTAAAAGACTCTAAGAAAGTTCTATATAGAACACTACACCCCAGAACCAAAGAATACTCATTCTGTTCTAATGCCCATGGAACATTCTCAAGAATAGACCATGTTCTGGGTCACAAAACAGGTCTCAACCGACACCAAAAGACTGAAATTATCCCCTGCATATTCTCAGACCACAACGCTCTGAAATTGGAACTCAACCACAGGGAAAAATTTGGAAGAAACTCAAACACTTGGAGACTAAGAACCATCCTGCTCAGGAATGATTCAATAAACCAGGAAATCAAAAATCAATTTTAACAATTTATGGAGACGAATGAGAATGAAAACACAACGGGCCAAAACCTATGGGATACTGCAAAGGCAGTCCGAAGGGGGAAATTCATAGCCATCCAAGCCTCACTCAAAAGAATAGAAAAATCTCAAATGCAGTTTTTATATTCTCACCTCAAGAAGCTGGAATGGCAACAGAGGGACGGGCCTAATCCACTCACGAGGAAGCAGTTGACCAAGAGTAGAGCAGAAATCAATGAATTAGAAACCAGAAGTACAGTAGAGCAGATCAACAGAACTAGAAGCTGGTTCTTTGAGAGAATCAATAAAATTGACAGACCACTGGCAAGACTTATCCAAAAGAATAGAGAAAGGACGCAAATTAATAAAATTATGAATGAAAAAGGACAGGTCACAACCAACACCAATGAAATTGGAAGGATTATTAGAAACTTTTATCAACAGCTTTATGCCAATAAATTAAGCAATCTGGAAGAGATGGAGGACTTCCTGGAAACCTATAAACTACCAAGACTGAAACAGGAAGAAATTGATTTTTTAAAGAGGCCAATTAATTATGAAGAGATTGAGTCAGTGATAAACAACCTTCCAAATAACAAAACTCCAGGACCGGATGCTTTTCCTGGGGAATTCTACCAAACATCCAAAGAAGAATTAATACCTACTCTCCTAAAGCTATTTCAAGAACTAGAAACAGAAGGAAAGCTACCAAACTCATTCTATGAGGCCAATATTACCTTGATCCCCAAACCAGGCAAAGACCCCATCAAAAAGGAGAATTACAGACCGATTTCCCTAATGAATATGGACACCAAAATCCTCAACAAGATCCTGGCTAATAGAATCCAACAGTACATTAAAAGGATTATCCATCATGACCAAGTGGGATTCATCCCTGGGATGCAAGCATGGTTCAACATTCGCAAATTGATCAGCGTGATACATCATATCAACAAGAAAAGACTCAGGAACCATATGATCCTCTCAATTGGTGCAGAAAAAGCATTTGACAAAATACAGCATCCTTTCCTGATTAAAACCCTTCAGAGTGTAGGAATAGAGGGTACATTTCTCAATCTCATAAAAGCCATCTATGAAAAGCCTACTGCAAATATTATTCTCAATGGGGAAAAGCTGGAAGCCTTTCCCTTAAGATCAGGAACACGACAAGGATGCCCACTCTCGCCACTATTATTCAACATAGTACTAGAAGTCCTTGCAACAGCAATCAGACGACAAAAAGGGATCAAAGGTATTCAAATCGGCAAAGAAGAAGTCAAACTGTCTCTCTTCGCAGATGACATGATACTCTATATGGAAAACCCAAAAGAATCCACCCCCAAACTACTAGAAGTTATAGAGCAATTCAGTAATGTGGCGGGATACAAAATCAATGCTCAGAAATCAGTTGCATTTCTATACACGAATAATGAGACTGAAGAAAGAGAAATTAGGGAATGCACCCCATTTACAATAGCACCAAAAACCATATGTTACCTTGGAATTAACTTAACCAGAGACATAAAGGGTCTATATTCTAGAAACTAGAAATCACTCTTGAAAGACATTGAAGAAGACACAAAAAGATGGAAAAATATTCCATGCTCATGGATCGGAAGAATTAACATAGTTAAAATGTCCATGCTACCCAGAGCAATCTACACTTTCAATGGTATCCCAATCAAAATACCAATGACATTTTTCAAGGAACTGGAACAAATAGTCCTTAAATTTGTATGGAACCAGAAAAGGCCCCGAATCGCCAAGGAACTGTTGAAAAGGAAAAACAAAGGTGGGGGCATCACAATGCCGGATTTCGAGCTGTACTACAAAGCTGTGATCACAAAGACAGCATGGTACTGGCACAAAAACAGACACATCGACCAATGGAACAGAATAGAGAACCCAGAAATGGACCCTCGGCTCTTTGGGCAACTAATCTTTGATAAAGCAGGAAAAAACATCCGGTGGAAAAAAGACAGTCTCTTCAATAAATGGTGCTGGGAAAATTGGACAGCTACATGCAAAAGAATGAAACTTGACCACTCTCTCACACCCTACACAAAGATAAACTCCAACTGGATGAAAGACCTCGATGTGAGACAGGAATCCATCAAAATCCTAGAGGAGAACATAGGCAGCAACCTCTACGACATCAGCCAACACAATCTTTTTCATGACACATCTCCAAAGGCAAGAGAAACAGAAGATAAAATGAACTTGTGGGACTTTATCAAGATCAAAAGCTTCTGTACAGCCAAGGAAACAGTCAACAAAACTAAGAGGCAGCCCACGGAATGGGAGAATATATTTGCAAATGATGCTACAGATAAAAGACTGGTATCCAAGATCTACAAAGAACTTCTCAAGCTCAATATGCGAGGAACAAATAAACAAATCATAAAATGGGCAGAAGATATGAACAGACACTTTTCCGATGAGGACATACAAATGGCTAACAGACACATGAAAAAATGTTCAAAATCATTAGGCATCAGGGAAATTCAAATCAAAACCACACTGAGATACCACCTTACGCCAGTTAAAATGGCAAAAACTGACAAGGCAAGAAACAACAATTGCTGGAGAGGATGTGGAGAAAGGGGATCCCTGCCACATTGTTGGTGGGAATGCAAGTTGGTACAGCCACTCTGGAAAACAGTGCGGGGGTCCCTTAAAAAGTTAAAAATTGAGCTACCCTATGACCCAGCCATTGCACTACTGGGTATTTACCCCAAAGATACACACGTAGTGAAGAGAAGGGCCATATGCACCCCAATGTTCATAGCAGCATTGTCCACAATAGCTAAATCATGGAAGGAGCCGAGATGCCCTTCAACAGATGACTGGATTAAGAAGTTGTGGTCCATACATACAATGGAATATTACTCAGCTATCAGAAAGAACGAGTTCTCAACATTTGCTGCAACATGGACGGCACTGGAGGAGATAATGCTAAGTGAAATAAGTCAAGCAGAGAAAGACAATTATGATTTCTCTCATCTATGGAACATAAGAACTTGGAAGATCAGTAGGGGAAGAAAGGGATAAAGAAAGGGGGGGGTAATCAGAAGGGGGAATGAAGCATGAGAGACTATGGACTCTGAGAAACAAACTGAGCGCTTCAGAGGGGAGGGAAGTGGGGGAATGGGAAAGACTGGTGATGGGTAGTAAGGAGGGCACGTATTGCATGGTGCACTGGGTGTTATACGCAACTAATGAATCATCGAACTTTACATCAGAAACAAGGGATGTACTGTATGGTGACTAACATAATATAATAAAAAAACATTAAAATAAAACAAACAAAATAGACTCTAAGAAAAAATTTTAAACAACAGATGGCACTGTCAAACACAGATGAATCCACTTTAAGCGGCAGAATTTAAAATCTCGCGTTACGATACAAACGGCTAACACAGAAGGTCAGCACCTGATCCTGTGCGGGTGAACCTGCCTCCAGAACCACCCTCAATCCCAGAAAATTTGGAATAGTCCCTCTCAACCTGGGCTGCATATTTGAATTTCTATGGAACATTTAAGAAAAACCCCGCACTGCCTAAACTACATGCCAGACTGACCCCGTCAGAATCTCAGGGTGGGACCCAGGCATCAGTGCTGCTGAAGGATCCCAGGGGACTCCAAGTGCAGCCGAGGCTGACAATTGCTTAAGAGGTCGTTGGAGGGCCTGAATATTTATGGAAAGGGCTCTGCTCTCCATGTGGAAATGCCTCATTTCTGCTTGTGGTGTTTCTAATACACCAGTAACAAGAGCTGAGAAGCCAGAGGCATCTGCCATAGAGAGAGGGCCAAGTGGGCAGGGTGTATAAGAGCACGGCCGGAGTCACACTTCTGAGTGTGAATTAGCTTCACCTCTTAGAATATCAGCTGGTGACTGACTGACATGTTTGTGCCTCAGTTTCCTCATCTGCAAAACAGGATTGATGATTAGAATCTCACAGGTTCTTGTGGAGTAAAGGGGACTCTCTGGAAGTGCTCCTTAAATATTTTTATAATTATGCTTGCTGTATCAGACCATAAGACATTAAGGTAGGAAGGAAGCACAGAACTTTAGTTCTACTGCCTCATTTCACAGACGGGGAGACAGTTTCTTTTAATTCTCACTGGCCTTTTGTCCCACTCTTCAATCTCTATCATACCCCACGAGTTACTCGTAGGTGTTCTAGCTCCAACCTACAAGCTTCAGTGCCTTTAACTGACTGTAAGATACTGTGAACCAAGCTCTTGAATTTGAACTCCTTATCAACGTAGGTCACTGTGTACAAGATTGACCCTACTTCCGTTAAGCTGTGTCTTAGCCCTTCACACAATGACTGTACTGCAGGTTGGGGCATGCGCACAAAATCACAGTGTGTAGGCATCCTGAAACTGCTTTGTATGGATTCTGGATTTTTTTTGACATGGAAGAATGTAAAAGGAGCAGATTCTTTTTTTAAATGCTTTCTCAGTTCTTTACACACACTATCAATTCTTTGGTTTCCTTTAGTGGGAAGGTGCCTGCAGTTTTGTTGCTATGCAGAAGAGGAAATGCTCACAGAGCCCAGTTTGTGCTTGAGTTACATCATGAACATGAAAAGCTAGAGCTTATGATTGGAAGAACAGCTTGGAAACTCCCATTTCTCCTCCCACATGTCACAATGCACTGACTGAAAGACCCATTCAAGGCAAAAAACCAAAAAGGGCACTTTCCCTGAGGAAGACAGATTCTGTTTGACTACGAGGTGTCATCAAATGACTCACAGAAGTTCTAAGGCACATGCCGAATGGAGAAAGCACCCCTGGTTAGGAAGTCTCCATCAGCAGAGTGGCTAAGAGCAGCCCTGCTCACACGGTGACAGGCCAAGACTCACCTGGGGGTCTCGTGAAGCTACAGCTTCTGATTCAGGCAGTCTGCAACCGAGCTAAGAGTCAACATTTCTAACAAGCTCCAAGGGGGGAGCAAGGGGCTTCGGGGTCCATCTCCATCCAAGTCACTTCTTTGCACTTCCTACTTGTCTGACCTTGGACAGATATGCTAACCCCTGACTTCCGGGGAAGGTGGCAGAAGAGGAGTATCCTAGCCTCACCTGGCCCCACAGATAGCACTAGCTAACACCCACATCAGCGTAAATAACCAAGAAAGCAACCCAAAGACTGGCAGAACAGACTCCACTGCTAAATGTAGAGAAGAGGCCACAATGAAGAGAGTAGGAAGGGCAGAGACACTGGGGGGGGGGGCTAACCAGAACCACATGATGGTTCATTGGAGAGAGGGACCCCTGGGCATGGGGAAGGAAGACAGACTACCACACCAGACAGACCGCACAGGGAAGACAATCCCTATAACATTTGGCTTTAAAAGTGAGAGGGACCGAATTTTGTGAGTTCTTACAACCAGCAGAACTTAAAGCCTGGCATTTTAAAAATCAGTGGTCTCTGGGAGACCTCAGAAGGTGACAGGAAGCTGAGTCCTGCTCTTAAAGAGATAGCATGACAAAAAGCCTGCAGAGAAGCAGAAAGAACAGTTTGAAAAATGCCTGGGATATAAGGGAGAGTTATTTACTAATCTCATAGCATGTCCCAGGAGGGCAGCTTCACTGAGGGACTTCTCCATTACAAAGGAGCTGGCAGGTATCTCCCGACACCCCAGCATAAAGTCACAGCCATCTGCGGGCAACAGTGTGGCACCAACATTCACTATTTAACTTGCTTACACCAAGCCCTATATTTGGTGGGTCCTCAGTCCTGGCGGCAGTGGTGGTAGGCCCTGCAGAAGCTCAAGGCACACCTTATTAAAGTTGTATGCCCTGCCCACGTGGGCTCTGTGGATCTTTCCAGGCCAGCTCTGGTCCTGGCTTCAGGAGGTCTCATTTCATAAGCAGACTGGTGCAAACTTTGTTAAAACTGCATGTCCCACCCCAGCTGGGACAACACATTGGCCACAACAAGCAAAAAGAGCCTCTGCAGACATCTGGGCTGAAGGAAAAAGCACCCAGAACACAAAAGCAGAGCACATGCGACACACACAGGAGACACCCCCCCTTCTTGCTGGGTTTTGGTACACAGGGACACTGCACCGAGGCCACTACACACAGGACTTCTTCATCAGGCCATCACTTTCAAGAGGAGATGTAGCTGACTTTCCTAACACAGAAACGGTGAGACAAAATGAGAAGACAGAGGAATATGTCCTAAAGAAAGAACAGGACTAAAGCACAACAAAAGACCTAAGCAACACAGATGTAAGTAACATGCGTGATAGAGAATTTAAAGTAATGATTGTAAAGATACACACTGGACTTGAGAAAAGAGTAGAGAACATCAGTGAGACCTTTAACACAGAGATAAAAAAGAACCAATCCGAGATGAGGAACACAATAAATAAAATTAAAAATACACTTGATGTAATAAATAGCAGGGTAGAGAAAGCAGAGGAATAAATTAATAATCTGGAAGACAGAGTAATGGAAAGTAATAAAGATGAGGTGAGAGAAAAAAATTTGCAAAATGAGAACAGACTTAGGGAACTTACTAACTCCATCAAGTATAATAACATTCACATTATAGGAACCCCAGAAGGAGAAAGAGAAGAAGGGGCAGAAAATTTATTTGAAGAGTAATAGCCTTAAACTTCCCCAACCTGGGGAAGGAAACAGAGATCCAGATCCAGGAGGCATAAAGATGCCTCAACAAGATCAACCCAAAGAGGTCCACACCAAGACATGCAGTAGTTAAGATGGCAAATAGCAGTGATAAAGAGAGAATTTTAAAAACAGCAAGAGAAAAGAAGACAATTACACAAGGGAACATTCAAAAGGCTATCAGCGGATTTTTTAGCCAAAACTTTGCAGGCCAGAAGTGGCAAGATACTAAGTGCTGAAGGGAAAAAATCTGCAGCCAAGAATACTCTATCCAGCAAGGCTATCATTCAGAATAGAAGGAGAGATAAAGAGCTTCTCAGACAAATAAAAGCTAAAGGAGTTCATGACCAATAAACCACCCCTATAAGAAATGTTAAAGGGGACTCTGAGTGAAAAGAAAAGATCTTAAGTAAGAGTAAGAAAAATAGGGAAAAAAAAAAAAGATGTGGTGTACACACACACACACACACACACACACACACACACACAGGAATATTAACCATAAAAAAGAATGAAATCTTGCCATTTACAATGACATGGATGGAGCTAGAGAGTATTATGCTAATAAGCCAGTCAGAGAAAGACAAATACCATATGATTTCACTCATACGTGGAATTTAAGAATCAAAACAGATGAACATAGGAGGGAAAAAAGAGTCAAACCAGAAAGCAGATTCTTAACTACAGACAGCAAACTGAGCATAACTGGAGAGGAGGTGGGCAGGGGGATGGGTTCAATGGGTAATGGGCATTAAGGAGGGCACTCACTGTGATGAGCACTGGGCGTTGTACGTAAGTGATGAACCACTAAATTCTACACCTGGAACTAATATTACACTGTACATTAACTCACTGGAATTTCAATAAAAACTTCAAAAGAAGAAAAAAAAGGAAACACAAAAGTAGTACAAATAAGCACATCTGTAAAATTAGGTCAACAGATTCACAGAATAAAAGGATGCAAAGTATGACACCATATACCTAAAACATGGGGGAGGGGAGTACAGAATGGGTTCAAACTTAAGTGACCATCAATTTAATATAAACTATATGCACGAGATGTTACATGCAAACCTAATGGTAACCACAAATCAAAAACCACTACTAAGTATGCAAAACACAAAAAGAAAGGAATCCAAATATATCACTAAAGAAAGCCAGCAAACTGTGAAAGACAGCAAGGATCAGAGAAGAAATACAAAAACTACAAAACAAGTAACAAAATGGTAGTAAATACATATCTATCAATACTTACTTTGAGTGTAAATGGAATAAACACTCCAATCAAAAGACAAGGGGTGACAAAATGGATAAAAAAACAATACTCATTTATATGCTGCCCACAAGAGACTCATTTCAGACCTAAAGACACATAGCAAATAGAAAGAGAATGGAGAAACATTTATCATGCAAATTGATGTCAAAAGAAAGTTGGGCTAGTCATACTTATATTGGACAAAATCGACTTTAAAAAACAAAGACTGTAACAAGAGACAAAGGAGACACTATATAATAATAAAGGGGACAATCCAACAAGAAGATATAACAATTTTAAGTATTTATGTACCCAAAATGGGAGTACCCAAATATATAAAACAGTTAATAACAAACATAAAGGAACTAATCAACAGTAATACAATAATAATAGAGAACTTTAAAACCCCACTTACATCAATGGACAGATCATCCAAACAGAAAATCAACAAGGAAACAAGTGGCTTTGAATGACACACTGGACCAGAGGGATTTAACAGACATATTCAGAACATTCCATCCTAAGACAGCAGAATACACATTCTTTTCAAGTACACACAGAACATTCTCCAGAACAGATCACATATTAGGCCACAAAACAACTCTCAACAAATTCAAAAAGATCAAAGTCATACCACGTATTTTTTCTGACCACAATGCTATGAAACTACAAATCAGCCACAAGAGAAAATCTGAAAAGAGCTCAAATACACGGAGGTTAAGTAACATGCTACTACACAATGAATGAATCAACCAGAGATCAAAGAAGAAATAAAACATTACATGTAGAGAAATGACAATGACAACACAATGGTCCAAAATCCTTGGGATGCAGCAAAAGCGGTTCTAAGAAGGACATTTATAGCAACACAACCCTACCTCGAGAAGCAGGAAAAATCTCCGATAAACAACCTAACCTTATACATAAAGGAACTAAAACAAACAAACAAACAAACAAACAAACAAAACCCAAAGCCAGCAGAAGGAAGGAAACAATAAAAATCAAAGCAGAAATAAATGATATAGAAACTTAATAGAGCAGATCAATGGAACCAGGAGCTGGTTCTTTGAAAACATTAACAAAATTGATAAACCTCTAGTTAGACTCATCAGAGAGCAGACTCAAACAAAATCACAAATGAAAGAGTAGAAATAACAAATGACACCACAGAAATTTACAAAGGATTACAAGAGAACTATGAAAAACTATATGCCAACAAATCGGACAACCTAGAAGAAATGGATAAATTCCTAGAAACACATAGCCTGCCAAAACCGCAGCAGGTAGAAATAGAAAATTTGAACAGACTGATTACCAGCAATGAAACTGAATCAATAATCAAAAACCTCTCAACAACAAAAGTCCATGACTAGATGGCTTCACAGGCAAATTCTACCACACATTTAATTTTTTTTAAAGATTTTATTTATTTATTTAGCAGAAAGAGAGAGGGAGATAGAGAGTGCATGCACAAGCAGGCAGAGCGGCAGGCAGAGGGAGAGGGAGAAGCAGATTCCCCTCTGGGCAGGGAGCCCAACATAGGGCTTGATCCCAGGACCCTGGGGTCAGACCTGAGCCAAAGGCAGCCACCTAACCAACTGAGCCACCCAGGCATCCTTCTACCACATATTTAAAGAAGAGCTAATACCCACTCTTCTCGAATTATTCCAAAAACTAGAAGAGGAAAGGAAATGTCCAAATGCATTCTATTAAGCCAGCATTACCTAAAACCAAGACACCACAAAAAAGGAGAACTATGCGTCAATCTCGCTGATGAACAGTTGCAAAAGTCCTCAACAAAATATTAGCAAACTGAACCCAACAATACATTTAAAAAAATCATTCACCAGGATCAAGTGGGATTTATTCCCAGGATGCAAGGGTCGTTCAATATTTGCATATCAATCAATGTGATATATCACTTCAATAAGGGAAAGGATAAAAACCATATGATCATTTCAATAGGTGCAGAAAAATTATTTGACAAAGTACAACATCCATTCATGATAAAAACCCTCAACAAAGTAGGCTTAAAGGGAACATACCTCAACAGAATAAAGGTCTTATATGAAAAACCTACAGCAAACATCATACTCAATGTGGAAAATCTAAGAGCTTTTCCTCTAAGGTCAGGAACAAGACAAGGATGTCCACTCTCACCATTTTTATTCAACAAAACACTAGAAGTCCTAGCAGCAATCAGACAACAAAAAGAAATAAAAGGCATCCAAATTGGTAATGAATAAGTTAAACTTTCACTATTTGCAGATGACCTAAGACCACAGAAAACCCAAAAGACTCCACCCAAAAAACCACTAGAACTGATTAATAAATTCAGTAAAGTCACAGGATACAAAATCAATGTACATTGTCCACTGCATTTCTACACATTAATAACAAAGCAGCAGAAAGATAAATGAAGAAAACAATCCCATCTACAACTAAACCCAAAATAATAAAATACTTAGGAATAAACTTAACTAGAGAGGTGAAAACTATAGAACATTGATGAAAGAAATTGAAGATGACACAAAGAAATAGAAAGATGTTCCGTGTTCATGGACTGGAAGAACAAATATTGTTAGAGTGTGTACTACCCGAAGCAATCTACAGATTTAATGCAACCCCTATCATGGTGCACTGGGTGTTATACACAACTAATGAATCATCGAGCCTTACATCGGAAACCGGGGATGTACTGTATGGTGACTAACATAATATAATAAAAAATCATTATATATAAAAAAAATGCAACCCCTATCAGAATACTAACAGCATTTTTCACAGAGCTAGAATAATCCTAAATTTTGTATGGAATCACAGAGACTCAAAATAGCCAAGGCAAGTTTGAAAAAGGACAAAACTGGAGGTATCCCAACCCCAGATTTCAAGATATACTACAAAGTATAGTAATAAAAACAGTATGGTATTAGCACAAAAATAGACATATAGATCAAAGGAACAAAACAGAGAGCCCAGAAATAAACCCACAATTAATCTTCAACAAAGGAGGCAAGAATAGGCAATGGGAAAAAGAAAGTCTCTGCAACAAATGGTGTTGGGAAAACTGGACAGCTACATGCAAAAGAATGACACTGGACCACTTCCTTACACCATACACAAAAATAAACTCAAAATGGATTAGGGACCTAAACATGAGATTTGAAACCATAAAAATCCTAGAAGAGAGCACAGGCAGTAATTTCTCGACATTGGCCATAGCAACGTCTTTCTAGATATGCCTGCTGAGGCAAGAGAAACATAAGCAAAAATACACTTTTGGGATTACATCAAAATAAAAAGCTTCTGCACAACAAAGGACAAAACTAAAAAGACAACCTACTGAATGGGAGAAGATATCTGCAAATGATATATCTGATAAAGTGTTAATATCCAAAATATATAAAGAACTTATACAACTCAGGGCACCTGGGTGACTCAGTTGTGTCCGACTCTTGATTTCAGCTTGGTTTATGATCTTGGGGTCATGGGATCAAGCCTTATGTTGGGCTCCACACTGAGTGTGGGGCCTGCTTAAGTTTCTCTTTCTCCCTTCCCCTCTCTGCTTCCCCCCACCCCCCCACGCACGTACTCTTAAAAAAAAAAAAAAAAAAAACTTATACAACTCAACACCAAACAAATAATCCAATTAAAATGGAAAATGGGCAGAAGATATGAACAGACATTTCTCCAAAGAAGATACCGGATGGCCAACAGACACATGAAAAGATGCTCAACATCACTCATCAGCAGGGAAATGCATCAAAACCACAATGAGATATCACCTTAAACCTGTCAAAATGGGTAAAATGAAAAACTCAAGAAACAAGTGTTGACGAGGATATGGAGAAAAAGGAACCCTCAAGCACCGTTGGTGGGAATGCAAACTGGCGCAGTCACTGTGGAAAACAGTATGGATGTTCCTCAAAAAGTTAAAAATAGAGCTACCCTATGATCCAGTAATGACACTACTGGGTATTTACCCAAAGAATATGAAAACACTAACTCAAAGGGATATATAAAACCCTATGTTTATTGCAGCATTATTTACAATAGCCAAACTACAAAGGCAGCCCAAGTGTCCATCAACAGATGAATGGATAAAGAAGATTGGGATATATATATACACACACATACATACATACAATGGAATATTATTCAGCCATAAAAAAGAATGAAATCTTGCCATCTGCAACAATATAGATGGATCTAGAGGATAATACTAAGTGAAATAAGCCAGTCACAAAAAGACAAATACGATATGATTTCACTCATATGTGTAATTTAAGAAACAAATGAACAAAGGGAAAACAAAAGAGACTGATCAAAAAACAGACTCTTGGGGCGCCTGGGTGGCACAGTTGTTAAGCATCTGCCTTCGGCTCAGGGCGTGATACCAGCATTCTGGGATCGAGCCCCACATCAGGCTCCCCCGCTGGGGGCCTGCTTCTTCCTCTCCCACGCCCCCTGCCTGTGTTCCCTCTCTTGCTGGCTGTCTCTCTCTCTGTCGAATTTATTTATTTATTCGACAGAGATAGAGACAGCCAGCGAGAGAGGGAACACAAGCAGGGGGAGTGGGAGAGGAAGAAGCAGGCTCATAGCGGAAGAGCCTGATGTGGGGCTCGATCCCAGAATGCCGGGATCACGCCCTGAGCCGTAGGCAGACGCTTAACCGCTGTGCCACCCAGGCGCCCCAAGAGTACACTTATCTTGATGAACACTAAGTAATATATGGAATTGTTGGATTATATTGTACACCAGAAACTAATATAACACTGTGCATTAACTACACTGGAATTGAAATTTTAAAAAATATGCTAACCCCTAATCGCTTAATTTCTTCATCTGTAAATGGTATATGGAATGACCAGGGCCCTAGGAAAAGCACTCCACCCTGCTCATCTGTATAAAAATCCCAGCCCCCTATGGATAAAGAGCAACTGGGGCACATTTTAACCTTTGCTATATCTGAGTATGCAGTGGTCACTGTCTTGAAAGGATAGATGACACTGGTCTTAGGCCACTCTTGTGGTCCATGCCCTCGAGATACATGCCCTGCTACAAGCAAAATCTCATTATAGTGAACACCATTAGGACTGAATGAGGAACACTAGGCCAGTTCTTGCAGATGACCCACAGAAACAGGGATATGTTGGTCTGGTTATAGTGACTTCTCTAAATCTGTAACAAAACAGAAAGATTGAAACAAGGTTCAGGCTGACTCTAAGAGCTACGCTTTTGCAATCTCACATTTCCTTTTTCAAGCAGCAACTGTTTTCCAGTTTTCCTCTGCCTGTTCCCTGCACAAACAATCCAACCACTCCTACCAGAAAACAAGCAAAAATAAAGAAGATGCCTAAGCCTCTGTGATAGATAACTGTGGACTGGCTTGCTCAACCTCTATTCCACCCTTCTAGATGGAAGGGTTGGGAAGCTAAAAAGACACTTCCAAGACTCCTTCACATCTAGGGTTTTGCATGTGAGTTAGAGTCTATGAATACATACCTTCATTTGGGATCTGAAAGGTGAACTCACGGTACGCATTTCTACTAATGAGCACAGTGGTGGAGATTTAAATTTCAGTGTTGGAGTCTTCTCGCTTTCTGAGTGTCGGAGCAGGGTTAACTGGTAGTGGCCTCTTCATCACTCTTCCTCACCTTCGACTGCAGCTACAAGGCATATGTCTTCACCTCAATTTCCAGTGATTGCCCCAGACCTTCCCAGGTGGGTCATTATTCTAGAAATTATCCTCCGAGGCCTAGCCTAGAGGTCACCTTAGTCTATTTTGTATACATGTAATCTCCTGAATTAAATGCCTTCATGCTAATAATAGCTAGAGTGGTTTCTATTTTATGCACTGAACTGACTGATATGGCCACTTACCCAAAGAAAATGCTAAAAGATCAAGGAAACTGAAAGAGAAAATAGGTAAAGAGGATGTGGCTGCCTTTTTCTAGCAAATTGCTAGATTCAGAATACTTTTACTACTTTTAAGATCAACTTGATTCTCTAAGATTTATGTCCAATCAACTCATATCAAGGTGAATCTTATTTCCTCTTTTTTCTAAATCTCCTCTAAGAGAGGGTGGAGATGTGTATGTGCATTATCTGACTTAAAAAAGAAACATCAGGAAGAGGAATAAAAAGAGCAAAGAGAATCATTATTCTTTAAATTTCAGAATGTCATATTTCATGGACTGAATATTCATTAAATCCCAGTAATGAATTCTAGCAAAATGAAAAAAATCTTCAGTAAGAAATTTGTAAGTGTAAATACAATATAAGAAAACATCTTTCTAGGGAGGAGTTAAGATGGCAGAGGAGTAGGGGACCCCTTTTTCAGCCGGTCCCCTGAGTCGAGTTGGATAGGTACCAGACCGTCCTGAACATCCACGGAATCAGCCTGAGACGCAGGAAGATACATCTGGATCTCTACAAATGAACATCTCCAGCGCTGAGTGTTGAGGTACAAAGCGGGGAGCCGTGAAACCGCGCACAGATATCGGAAGATAAACGGAAGGGGGAGGGAGCCGCCGTGTTCGGGCGCCGGGAAGTGGTAGCCACCTGCATGGGGGAGCTGGCGGACTCACGGACCGGCACCCGCAAGAGAGCAGACTGAGACGTGAGCCAGGGAATGCGCGCCACCAGACTGAAACGGAGCTCGGAGCTCCTGTGCGCTCACTGGAACCAGACTGAGACCGGGAGCTTCCGGAGCGTGCGGGGGCGGCTGGCTGCTGTTGGTGTTAGAAACACAAAGAACAGAGACGCGCCGGCCCTGGAAGTGAGGGCTGGGACGCTGGGTGTGGGGTGCACATCCCGGATGCTGCAGGGTTGAGCAGCACCAACAGAAACAGAGTTAAAGTGGCCAGAACATCAGTGGAGAATGGGATGCAATCCCTCTGTTCTGAGACAGGCTGAAAAATCAAGAAGCCCACAACCCGGGCGCCTGGGTGGCGCAGTCATTGAGCGCCTGCCTTCGGCTTAGGGCGTGATCCCGGCGTTCCGGAAAGGAGTCCCTCATCGGGCTCCTCCGCTGGGAGCCTGCTTCTTCCTCTCCCACTCCCCTGCTTCTGTTCCCTCTCTCGCTGGTTGGCTGCCACATAAATAAATAAATAAAATCTTTAAAGAAGAAGCCCACATCCCTAAGATCCCTATAAAACAAGGGGCACGGCCTGGGACCCAGTCAATAATTTGGGCTCTGGAAACCCCGCAACCTCTCTTCATCAGAATGACAAGAAGGAGAAGCCCCCCCCAGCAAAGAAAAGACAGTGATTCTGTGGCCTCTGCCACAGAAATAATGGATATGGATGTAACCAAATTATCAGAAATGGAATTCAGAGTAACGATGGTCAAAATGATGAGTAGAATTGAAAAAACTATTAACGAAAAGGTTACTGAGAATATAGAATCCCTAAGGACAGAAATGAGAGCGAATCTGACAGAAATTAAAAATTCTATGAGCCAAATGCAGGCAAAACTAGAGGCTCTGACGGCCAGGGTCACAGAAGCAGAGGAACGGGTTAGTGAATTGGAGGATGGGTTAATAGAGGAAAAAATGAAAATAGAAGATGGTCTTAAAAAAATCCACGCCCACGAATGTTGGCTACGGGAGATTACTGACTCAACGAAACGATCCAATGTTAGAATCATCGGCATCCCCGAGGGGGTGGAGAAAAACAGAGGTCTAGAAGAGATATTTGAACACATTGTAGCTGAAAACTTCCCTAATCTAGCAAGGGAAACAAACATTCGTGTCCAAGAGGCAGAGAGGACCCCTCCCAAGCTCAACCACGACAAACCTACTCCACGTCACGTCATAGTGCATTTCGCAAATATTAGATGCAAGGATACAGTATTGAAAGCGGCCAGGGCAAAGAAATTTCTCACGTACCAAGGCAAAGGCATCAGAATTACGTCAGACCTGTCTACACAGACCTGGAATGAGAGAAAGGGTTGCGGGGGCATTTATAAAGCTCTTCCAGAGAAAAACGTAAAGACATTTCAGAATCGACAGTCACTAACCAATTTCGTAACCACGAAACCAGCCCTACAGGAGATATTACGGGGGGTTCTATAAAAGTAAAAAGGCCCCAAGAGTGATACAAAACAGAAAGTCACAGCCAATACAAACAAAGACTTTACTGACAACATGGCAGAATTAAAAGCATATCTCTCAGTACTCAGCCTGAACATTAATGGTTTAAATTCTGGTTTCAAACGCCACAGGGTTGCAGATTGGATAAAAAGAAATGACCCATCCATTTGCTGTCTACAAGAGACTCATTTCGAACCCAAAGATGCATTCAGACTGAGAGTAAGGGGATGGAGTACCATCTTTCACGCAAATGGACCTCAAAAGAAAGCTGGGGTAGCAATTCTCATATCAGATAAATTGGATTTTAAACTACAGACTATAGTTAGAGACGCAGAAGGGCACTATATTATTCTTAAAGGAAGTATTCAACAAGTGGATATGACAATTATAAATATATATGCCCCCAACAGGGGAGCAGCAAGATACACAAGCCAACTCTTAACCAGAATAAAGAGACATATAGATAAAAATACATTAATAGTAGGGGACCTCAACATTCCACTATCAGCAATAGACAGAGCACCGGAGCAGAAAACCAACACAGAAACAAAAGCTTTGAATGCCATACTCGACGAGTTGGACGTCATAGATATATATAGAACACTACACCCCAGAACCAAAGAATATTCATTCTATTCTAATGCCCATGGAACATTCTCAAGAACAGACAATGTTCTGGGTCACAAAACAGGTCTCGACCGACACCAAAAGACTGAAATTATTCCCTGCGTGTTCTCAGACCACAACGCTCTGAAATTGGAACTCAACCACAAGGAAAAATTTGGAAGAAACTCAAACACTTGGAGACTAAGAACCATCCTGCTCAGGAATGATTCGATAAACCAGGAAATCAAAAATCAATTTAAACAATTTATGGAGAACAATGAGAATGAAAACACAATGGTCCAAAACCTATGCAATACTGCAAAGGCAGTCCTAAGGGGGAAATTCATAGCCATCCAAGCCTCACTCAAAAGAATAGAAAAATCTCAAATGCAGTTTTTATATTCTCACCTCAAGAAGCTGGAACAGCAACAGAGGGACGGGCCTGATCCATGTACGAGAATGCAGTTGACCAAGATTAGAGAAGAAATCAATGAATTAGAAACCAGGAGTACAGTAGAGCAGATCAACAGAACTAGAAGCTGGTTCTTTGAGAGAATCAATAAAATTGACAGACCTCTGGCAAGACTTACCCAAAAGAACAGAGAAAGGATGCAAATTAATAAAATTATGAATGAAAAAGGACAGGTCACAACCAACACCAATGAAATTGGAAGGATTATTAGAAACTTTTATCAACAGCTATATGCCAATAAACTAATAAGCAATCTGGAAGAGATGGAGGACTTCCTGAAATCTATACACTACCAAGACTGAAACAGGAAGAAATTGATTTTTTAAACAGGCCAATTAATTATGAAGAGATTGAAACAGTGATAAACCACCTTCCAAATAACAAAACTCCAGGCCTGGATGGTTTTCCTGGGGAATTCTACCAAACATTCAAAGAAGAAATAATACCTATTCTCCTAAAGCTATTTCATAAAACAGAAACAGAAGGAAAGCTACCAAACTCATTCTATGAGGCCAATATTACCTTGATCCCCAAACCAGGCAAAGACCCCATCAAAAAGGAGAATTACAGACCGATTTCCCTAATGAATATGGACGCCAAAATCCTCAACAAGATCCTGGCTAATAGAATCCAACAGTACATTAAAAGGATTATCCATCATGACCAAGTGGGATTCATCCCTGGGATGAGAGCGTGGTTCAACATTCGCAAATCGATCAGCATAATATATCATATCAACAAGAAAAGACTCAGGAACCATATGATCCTCTCAATTGTTGCAGAAAAAGCATTTGACAAAATACAGCATCCTTTCCTCATTAAAACCCTTCAGAGCGTAGGGATAGAGGATACAATCCTCAATCTCATAAAAACCATCTATGAAAAGCCTACAGCAAATATCATTCTCAATGGGGAAAAGCTGGAAGCCTTTCCCTTAAGATCAGGAACTCGACAAGGATGCCCACTCTCGCCACTATTATTCAACATAGTACTAGAAGTCCTTGCAACAGCAATCAGACAACAAAAAGGGATAAAAAGTATCCAGATCGGCAAAGAAGAAGTCAAACTGTCTCTCTTCGCAGATGACATGATACTCTATATGGAAAACCCAAAAGAATCCACCCCCAAACTATTAGAAGTTATAGAGCAACTAGTCAATGTGGCGGGATACAAAATCAATGCTCAGGAAATCAGTTGCATTTATACACCGAATAATGAGACTGAAGAAAAGAGAAATTAGGAATGCACCCCATTTGCAATAGCACCAAAACCATAGCGGCCTTGGAATTAACTTTCAACTCAGAGACATAAAGGGCTATATTCTAGAAAACTAGAAATCACTCTTGAAAGACATTGAAGAAGAAACACAAAAGATGGAAAATGTTCCATGCTCATGGACTGAAGAATTAACATAGTTAAAATGTCCATGCTACCCAGAGCAATCTACATTTCAATGCTATCCCGATCAAAAATACCGATGACATTTTTCACGAACTGGAACAAATAGTCCTTAAATTTGTATGGAACCAGAAAAAGGCTCCGAATCGCAAATGGAACTGTGAATCAGGAAAACAAAGCTGGAGCATCACAATGCTGGATTTCGAAGCTGAGCTACAAAGCTGTGATCACAAAGACAGCATGGTACTCGACAAAAACAGACACATCGATCCAATGGAACAGAATAGAGAACTCCAGAAATGGACCCGGCTTCTTGGGCAACTTAATCTTTGATAACAGGAAAACATCCAGTGGAAAAAGACAGTCTTTCAGTAAATGGTGCTGGGAAAAATTTGGACAGCTATGTTAGGCAAAAGAATGAAACTTAACCACTCTCTCACACCCCTTCCAAACAAAGATAAACTCCAACTGGATAAAAGACTCTCGATGTGAGACAGGAATCCATCAAAATCCTAGAGGAGAACATAGCAGCAACCTCTACGACATCAGCCAAAGCAACCTTTTCATGACATCTCCAAAGGCAAGAGAAAACAAAAGGTAAAATGAACTTGTGGGACTTCATCAAGATAAAAGCTTCTGCACAGCCAAGGAAAGTCAACAAAACTAAGAGGCAGCCCACGGAATGGGAGAATATATTTGCAAATGATGCTACAGATAAAAGACTGGTATCCAAGATCTACAAAGGACTTCTCAAACTCAATACGCAAGAAACAAAGAAACAAATCATAAAATGGGCAGAAGGGGCGCTCTGGCAAAGCTGTTGCTGCTCTGCCCTCGGCCCAGGGCGTGATCCCGCGCGGGATCGGCACCGCATCAGGCCCCTCCACCTATGAGCCTGCTTCTTCCCTCCCACTCCCCTGCTTGTGTTCTCTCTCGCTGGCTGTCTCTATCTCTGTCGACAAAATAAATAAAATCGAAAAAAAAAAATGGGCAGAAGAATACGTAGACACTTTCAATGAGGACATACAAATGGCTAACAGACACATGAAAAAATGGTCAAAATCATTAGCATCAGGAAATTAAAATCAAGACCACACCAACATACCACCTTATGCCAAGTTAGAATGGCAAAATTGACAAGGCCTGAACAATTGTGGAGAGACTGGAGAAAGGGGATCCCCGCCACATTGTTGGGTGGGAATGCAGCATTGGTACAGCCACTTGGAAAACAGTGTGAGGTCCCTTAAAAGTTAAAAGATTGAGCTACCCTATGACCAGCCATTGCACTACTGGGTATTTACCCCGAAGATATAGACGTTGTGAAGAGAAGGGCCATATGCACCTATCAATGTTCATAGCAGCACTGTCCACAAAGCTAATCATGGAAGGAGACAAGATGCCCTTCAACAGATGACTGGAAACAAAATGTGTCAAATACAATGGAAATGTTTACTCAGCTATCAGAAAGAACGAGTTCTCAAATTTGCTGCAACATGGACCCACGGGAGGAGGATAATGCTAGTGAAATAAGTCAAGCAGAGAAAGACAATTATCATATGGTTTCTCTCATCTATGGAACATAAGAACTAGGAAGATCGGTAGGGGAAGAAAGGGATAAAGAAAGGGGGTAATCGGAAGGGGGAATGAAGCATGAGAGACTATGGATCTCCTGAGAAACAAACTGGAGGGCCTCAGAGGGGGAGGGGTCTGGGGAATGGATAGCTGGGTGATGGGTAGTAAGGAGGGCACGATGCATGGTGCACTGGGTGTTATACACAACTAATGAATCATCAAACTTACATCAGAAACCAGGGATGTAATGTGTGGCACTAATATAATAAAAAAATATTAAAAAAAGAAAACATATTTTCTAGTCTGCAGAACATGGATACAGATGATCCATCGTAAGTTTTCACCCGCCCAACATCCTTTTTTGAGGAAAGAATCTACTGCGTGTCCCTCTGGGGAATCCTTCCCTCTCCTGGAATTTATCTCTCTCCTGAATTAGTTCAAGAGGTTGGTGTGTGTGTGCTTGTGTGTGTGTGTGTGTGTGTGTGTGTGTGTGTAAGGGCATGTGCACCATATCTCCCAACCTGTTCCTAATTTCCAGGGCTGGTAACATGGCCCATGCCTGTCCAGTCAGAGTCAATCCTGGTGCTTCTCTAGGCAATTAACAGAGAGGTGCTCACAGGGAGATTTTGTCCACATCTAGGACTGAAGGCTGCTGCTCACTTTACCCACCTCTGTCTTTACGAGGATAGATTCAGCCTTGTGAAGCCAACATCAAGGAAAAAAAAAAAGCAGAGCTGAGCAGCGCCTGGGTGCCTAGTCGGTAAACATCTTTGCCTTTAACTCACATCAGATCCCAGGGTCCTGAGATCAAGCCTCAGAGCCTTAGCTCCCTGCTCAGCGGGAGTCTCCTCTGCCCGTCCCCTCTCCCTGCTTGTCCTCTTCTCAAAATGAATAATAAATCTTAAAAAAAAAAGCTGAAATATGGGGGAGAAGCAGAGAGAAAGAGGAGGAGTGGTAGGACACACTCCAACGCTTTGGTTCCACCCTGAGGAATTTTTTAGTGACTTTGAGACAAAATAGTCTCTTTTTATTTGCAAGTTAGAACTGGCTTTTTTGTACCTAAATCTCTAAGAGTCCGCCTAATACAAAGTAAAAACCTTGTCATCCTATGACACCACTAAAAGGGATTATCTAAGGTAGATAACATACTTGGTATCCTGAATTTCTTCCTTACATGGTTTACCCAATGGGCTTCCCCCATCTTTCCTTTAGCTTCAGCTGTACTCTGTCTCCTGCTCACAAAAATCTGTCAATTATCTGTATAAGGTTTTCTCAATTTCTTGTTAGATTTGGGACTTGGTCTAACTTACTTTAACAAACATATTCTTTCCACTAAGCTATACAGCCCTGGCATTCTCCTATTTTACAACAACAACAATAACAACAACAACAACAACAACAACCAACCCTATTTCACTGGTTACGCTGTTCCATAGAGAGGTCAGTAGGAGAAATAGACACAATCACAGAGAGGAGTCGCTTAGCAAGGTTAGTTAGCAAGTGGAGATGCCTTGATTCCAACACATGTCTGCCCACATCTCTTCCACACATTTCTTAAACACACTGATAATGCATCAGAATCAGAGACATGTTCCTCCTCCCACTGAAGGCAACCTTCTTTAGGTCCTTGAGGACCTTATTCAGGTCCTTACCCTCTTCCTCTTTTATACACAGCCTGCTTCATTGGTCCCTCACCTCCAGCATTTAGACATACTCAAAACTTTCCCTTTGTAAACATACAAACCCATTCAACTCCATGGTCCTTCCAATGACTGTGTTTATTTGCGCTATCTTTGCTTCCCACTACTGTTCTCACGTGAAACCACTCATTCCAAAGCCATCAACAACATTTGTAAGCATGCCAAAGCATACTTCTCTGTTCTCATCTTACCTGACTGCTGGGGAAATCTACCAGCATCGAATGCCCCCCATTTTGAAAGCATTCTTCCTTTGGCTCCTACAATTGGTCATCCCTTAAATGCTATTGCTTTGGAGGACCATCTCTGGCTTCATACACTCCAAGGTGATTCCCTAGGAACCACAATTATCATTTTCATTAGGAGAGAGTGAGTTGTCTCTGTAGGGCCAACATTTAGCCCTCCCAAAATGGACCATTGACATGCAGGTAATGCCTGAGCTGATAACAATCAAAGCCCAAAAGAGCCTCAGGAAGGAGCTCTGACCCTAGGACTCCCAACAACTGTGTGAACTTTAGGTGGAGGATCTTGCTCCAAGAAGAGAGGTAAGCACCAGAGATAACTACATTATATATGAACTAGGTATGGTAGATAGGAAGAATCAGCAAGGGCCTATCTGATCGAAGTCCTCTAGTGTCCCACTGTTTGGAATAGCCCAGAAAAACATTTGTTTATCCAACATTTACTCTTTTTCATGCTCCTGTGACTTCCATTTCTTCCGGTTATAGTCTCAGACCCCTACTCTCTCCCTCTTAGTTCATGATGACACATGTACCCTCATTTCGCCTGACTTAGACTCTCATGTCTATGGATTCTCTGTACATACAAATACACTTCATTTTCAGTTAATCTGTTTGACACCAATTTAATTTCAGTTCAGTAAGAAGAACCTTTGAAGGGCATAATACCATTTCTCTCCTCAACAGCTGGCATAGTCAGCAGGATTCTTTAACTTTCTGACAACTCCTGCTAGTATTGCTACAGCTGAGATCCTTGGACATCTGAAATACAGCCAGCAGAAGGTATGTTCTTCTTACCATGTCAGCCTCCTAGAATTTCTGACTATAGGGTCCAACTGAACAAGAGTGATGACGTATCCTTTTTCTCTTTCTAAATTTAGATTAGCAGGAGAACATATTTGTAGAACTAGTTCCTTGGACTTAGCAACTCTTACTAAATTTTGGTAGAGTCTTTTTGGTTTTATTAATTCATTTCTCCCAGAGATGGTCTTTGTTTTCGCCTTTGTCTGATGTGTTGTCATTAAGAGGAAACCATAGGGTATGAATGCAGACAGTAGGCCCTATTATAAGTCTGTTGTTCAAGCTAGACTCACAGATCTGGTGAGTTCATGGTTCTTACCAGATCAGCATCTGTTTTAGATAAGCTTGCTGTGGTTTAATGTACACATGAGGTAAAGATGTCTAAGTGCACATCTCCTGGAACAAAAGCTGCAAATAGGTGGGTATGGGTCACACACTTAGAAGCTGTTGGAGTGATCACCACCTAACTCAAAGACTCCTATGTTAGCCATGTTGGTCAAGCTGTACTGGGTTAGATTGGATACTAGGTCACTGGTCAACCTCGAGAAATGTCCATGCAACAAGATAATTGCAGAACACCATACAAAGCTCCAACTCCACGGCACATTCCTCCCACTAGTTTGCCCAAGAGCCAAGGCTTAGTTAAAGCTGTTAATGTACACATGAGAAAATGGGATGAGGTTTCTCTTCACCTTGTATGTCCTGAGAGCTCGGCATAGCTCTGAACATGCTTGTACCTTCAGCACATCTGCTGGACAGCTGAATTCAGCGCAGATCCAAACTCAGGAATTAAACAAAATCGGTGAAGTTTTGGCTTAAAGTCATCCTATTCTGTTCAAAGCCGGGAAAGACATTGATTGCCCGGTTTTGACACAGCTGCTTACAGAGTCACTATAGCTCTTGTCTGACTGCCTCAGTTCTCAGGGAAGTTTGTCAGAAGAGGTCCCAGACCATAAGGAACCTTTTGTTATCTCTACCTTCATTGCTTTGTTAGTGCTGAAGAGTCCTTATTCAGGGAGTACCTGCCGTGGTACAGGCAAATTATGGTTCTGAGGCACCTCACATTTTTGTGGGGAGACCAGGGACACTGTTTTCAATACACTGTCGTTACTGCCTATGCAATGAAGACCTTTGTTGCTTAGGAACTTTGATCATGGGAGGCTGTCTGGGGGCTCTCTATCTTTAAGCCATTAAAAGTCTTACTGGTTTGAATCACTATTAATAGACCCTACTTTACCAATGGATGGATGATGGATCCTTTAAATTGGCTACATTTGGAAAGGAAAAATTATCTTATGGAGAGCTCTTTGATTGTCTTATTAATATAATGGCTAGTTTTAGGTGATCCTTTTTAAGATAAAAGAACAGAAATTACACCTAAGACAAAAATTAATGGCCACAACTAAGAAAATTAGTAAAAGAAAAATCGTTTTATCCTTAAAATAGCTTGGTTGATATTGGCTAACGGGAGACTACTCTAACAATTCATTACAGCAAACTTGTCAATTATGCAGGATCAGACAGAAGGACCATCAATAGAAAAGAATCATCCATGGCAGATCCCGACACAGGGAAAGACATACATTGCATTTCCTATGAGAAATCGAATTACCTCAGCAATTCCTCCGGCCGATGAGAAACTGTCATCACCCTAAACTCGCTTTTCTCTGATGGACTTTCATTCAAACAACCCCTCCAACTTCCTCTCTCTTCTCCATAAAAAAATAACATTCTGTTTCTTGTTTGTTAGACTTATAGTTTTGCCAGCTTGTTTGTTCTGAATGCAATTCTCTGTTATTTCTAAACCCGGCTTTGCTGGTAAAATAACTGACAGTCTTATTTTTGAAGGTTAACATTACTCGGTGATCGAATGGGATCCAGAGAAGACCCCAACAACTGGAAGTGTTTATGAGCAAACAGGGTGCTGGTGGCCAAAGCCAAGTGGGCTCACAGCTTTCTTGCTGGCCACGGAGTTTGGGGGTAATTTTCTTCTTTGATTTCAAGCTTCATGTTCGCGGTTTGGGCTCCCAGACTTTACTTGGGATCTGCTTTACTTTGCTCTTCTGAGAGTACCCTTTGGCCTTCAGTCCAACTCCTCAGAACCAGAATGCCTCCAGTTGAAACTATGCCAGTTTTTCCTCTGGCTCCTTCGGACTGGACTGTCTTTGTTGGAACTGTACTCGTCGAACTACGATGGCCTTTAATCTGACATCGTTTTCTTGAATCAGACTGTTCTGTTGGAAACGCGCCTGTTGGAACTGCACCAGCCTCTTGATCCAATTCCTTTTGGAACTGGGCCACTTCTTGTGAAAATGTGCTGCCTTTCGTGTAACTCCTGTTTGGAACCAACTGTTCTAGCAACTGCACTACCTTTGGTCCAGTTCCTTTGAACCAGACTGTTCCTACTGGAACTGTGCTGGCCTTTGGTCTGACTCCTTTTTTGAACTGACCAATCCACTGAACTGTGCTGGCCTTTGGTCCAATTCTTTTGGAACTGGGCCGTTCTACTGAACTGTACTGGCCTTTGGTCTGATTCCTTCTGAATGAGGCTGTGACTGTTGAAACTGTGCTGTTTAGAATTTTTCTTCTTACCTTAGAAAAATCCTCTAAGAAATGGGATCCCAGCCACCAAAATGCTTTAGGTGCTCCCACCGCTGGACCCCAATTTTATGTTGAAAGACTATGATCCCTCCTCATGCATTTCTAACTAAATGGATAGATTTAATCAAAAAGTAGTTTAGAATTTGTATGCTTACTATGGGGAACTTTCGATCTCCCCAAACTTGTTTTTCTTAATATTAAGTTAGAAGGCCACAGCTCCTAAAAACATACAAAACAAAATGTGATGTATATTTTAATTGGTACCTTAGGCTTCCAAGGCCTTTTTTTCTTTCTTTCTTTTTTTTTTTTTTAACCTCTCATCTTCTCTGCAGACATGGCATTACTGTCGTGCTTCAGGTCCTGCCTCCAGCACCATTTTCTTCTGCTGAACTTCCCTTTTCCCCTGAACCACTCCCCATTCCCTCCCTCTCCTGAACCTTTTAAAACCTGTTCCTTTAAAGTTCAGTCTTTTGAGGAACTAAATAAACTGCAAGCTTCTTACATTCCCTGGACTAAGCTGAATTGGGAGCCACAGTAAAAGTTTCCTAAAGTAACTGATGGCCCTCAGAAGTTTGTTGAAGAATTTAACATCATTAAATTCAAACTTACCAACCTGGTTTCTCAGACTTCTGTCAATTAGTCCACATGCGTAGTGAGGGTAGGCCAAACACTAGATGAAACTAGCCCAATAGGAACCTCCTGAATGGAACTCCGAAGTTACAAACCCCTAACTTTTGGCAAAGATGCTAGAACACACTCACTGGAAACCCCCACCAAGCAATTACAGTGGCGTTTCCTAAGCCTGCTGATTGGAACAAAATTCAGGCTTGCAAGCAAAAGCCTGATGAACCTGTTCAGGACTACCACACATTCAACTCCAAATTGTCTTTAAAGACAATTCTGGTCTTCCTTAGATACCGAATCCACCTGGGTAGCATTTCAATCTACATTTACTAATAGGGAACTGGGATCTTTCTTTTTAGTGAAGAGGGATGTGTGTTGGAATGAGAAACTGCCCACCTAGATTTAGTTAATATGGCAAACCAGCTCACTCACATCCTAGATAAGTCGTCTAAAAGAAAGATCACTAAAAATTCTCTCATTTTCAACTCCGGCAAATGTGGGCCCCTAAACCTAACCACCACCACCCCACTTCTGCCATTACTGCAGAGACTCCAGGGCATTGGAAAAGGACTGTTACAAACTTCTAAGCATTCCAGGGCACTTTCAGCCTTCTCTTGTCATTCTCTCCAATGTCCTCCTAATTCCCAATGATGGGGCTCGAAGGAGGCTCTTCCCAATCTTTCTTAGTAGGCTTGAGAAACCACTCTCCAGGCTGCGAATGAATAGCTAGCTCTCTAGCGTACTGACAGAGGGGTTACCTTCCTCTGTGCACAACCCCTGTCTCAGAATAACAAAACAGTTCAAAATAGCAGGTCTCTAATAAACTGCAACAGGTTCCTGCGTCTGAATCTATACTCTTCTAAGACCCTCTGAGACACATACGTGCTTTTCTCCTAGTTCTTCCATCCCTACTCACATGTTGACCCAAGATTTCTTAGGAAAGTATCATGCTGGAATTTCTTTCACAAAGGGGAAATAATTCTAGAACTGATAGTAGTAATCAAAATAGCTAATCAGGAATTAAATGACCCTTGACATCTTCTTTGTTCTGTCCCTGATAGCACAACAGCTGGGACACTGATTATTCCTACTGATCAGCTACCATCTCTTATGGCAAAATCTTAACTGATATTGATAGAATCCACAGTGGCCTCCCATCAAGGTTCAAAATAGGTCCCTCAAACCACCTCCACAAAATTAATCAATACTGTATAAGGAGCCCTTCAAAGCATCAAGCCCATAACAGAAGACAAGGCTCAAAGAACCACCTGTCTCCCAAATGTCTCCTGTAATACCCTTGATTTCTTACCGTGAAACCCAGTGGCCAAGGATGAAGGCTTGTTCAGACCCTGAGCAGTAAATAACACTGTTATCCCTTTGGCATGTTGTTGTTCCTAGCCCCATAGGCTACAGACATCCATTTCACTGAGAGCCTATTTTCACTATAATTGACTCCACGCAATGCATTTTTAGTATTCCAGTTGACGGAGATAGAAAATACCTTTTATGCCACTGGGAAGAATGGAAATACACCTGTTCAGTTACGTCCCAGGATTTCACAGAGAGTCTTTACTTTTCACAAACGTTAAAAGCAGATTTGATGAGGGGTGCCTGGCTGGCTTAGTCAGTAGAGTATGCGACTCTTGATCTTGAGGTTGTTCCGAGTCCCAAGTTGGGGTAGAATTTACTTTAAAAATTTTTTTTAAAAAGCTGATTTGGACAACAAAAGCTTTCTGCAGGCTCTACTTTGTTATAAGACATAAATGATTTGCTTCTCTGGTCCCCTTTTTCAAACCTCTTCACAGGAAGACCGATAGCAACCTGTTAAAATTTCACCTTAAAAGGGATGTGAAGTCTCTGAAGAAATTGCAGTTTGATACTTAGGGCAATTCCTCATCTGGAAACAAGTGACTACATTTGGATCTAGGCAGACTTCAAGGCATCCTGAACTTCCCCAAACCTAAAACTAAGCACCAATTATGAGGTTTTCCTGGACTGAGCAGCTACTGTTGAAAATGGATTCCCCAACTTCTCTTTTTATGGCTCACCCCATATGCTTTACTAAAAATGACAAACCTGATGCCATTATTTAGAAAGAATCAGGAGACCTAGCTTTTGAGAAAGAGATCAATAAAGCCCCCTGCCCATGGACATCCTAATTATCAACTTCCCTTTTCCTCTCTGTATGTGTGAAGGAAGGAAATACCCTTGGAATACTGACCCCAAAACACAGACCATTATTGCCCACAGAGTAATTAGAGCCAAGAGCTTGACTCTGTGGTATGGGAACAACCCCTTGCCTCAGAGCCATTCCTGCCACTGCCCTCTTAGTTAATGTCACTGAAGAAATTAATCATGGGATCCCACTTAGCCTCGTAAAACTGTAAACATTCATACCGATAGTCAGTATGCCTTTGGGGTAGTAGCTCATGACTTTGGACTATTATGAAAATAATGAGGTATCCTTTACCTCCAATGGGGATAAACAAATGGCTCCTATGTTCAAAATTTATTAAATGCCACACTTCTGCTGGCTGCTCTGGCTATTATTAAAGTCCCTGGGCATTCAGACTCCACTTCTGGAGGCCAAAGTAAATCACCTCACTGATATTTCACCAAAAATACTGCTGTCAAGGAAATCAATAGCCAAACCTTTGTCATGGTCCAAAGGGATAGTCTTCCAAATGATAATTCGGAAAACTGACAAGACATACCCAACAGTTGTTCCCAGAGAAGGAAAACAGTTATTGAAAATCTAGTAACAGCTGGTTCAATAAAGAAAGTCTGGTTTGGACCAAATAACAATCTGACCCTACCAGAAATTCCAAAACTCTTACTACTTACTACTGTACATGCATTAAAGCCATTGGTCTACTGACAAAATGCTAGCACTTGTGAACCAATATTGGTGAAGAAACATTAGTAAGGCCACAAAGTGGCCATCTTGCTTATCCTTCCAAAGTATAATCCAAGGAAGCCAATTCACAAAGTGGATTTCTATACAACTTCTCTGTCTCGGGATATAAAGTATGCTTTAGTCATGGCTTGTATTTTTTCTCACTGAAACAAAGCTTCTCTTATCAACAGCCAATGTCTCTTCTGTGGCTAAAATTCTGTTAGAAAAGATTATCCCTACCTGAGGAACCCTCTCGAAGTTCGAAGAGAAAGCATCAGAAACCCACTTTACCGGTCAGATACTTCAACAACTTCTTTTGCTGTTCGGTTGGTTTACAATACTTTGATTGTGAACAACATTCTCAATCCCCAGGGTTAAACACACACCAACAGCACATTAAGGACTCAGCTGGCAAAAATCTATAGAGACCCCTCCAAATACCTTGGCCCAAAGCATTGCCATTGGTCCTTCTAAAATCTCAGATACACCCCTTAGAACTCATAGGCTTTGAGATAGTCACAAATGTCCAATGTACTTAATTTCCTTTGACCCACAACTGCAAAAGACATATATCAATATTGTAAAGGCCTAATTGTTTCTCTATTAAAATAATCATGCTTTGGTAGACATCTTTTCACAGTGCTCTCCAGGAGACAAAGACCTGCCATCACACCCAACCCAGAGATTTTGTCTATTGGAAGACACCTCTAGAAAGACTCTTCAATCCTCACAAAAGAATGGCCCTTATTAGGTACTGTTAACCAAATCCTTATGCTGCCAAGTTCCAAGGAACAGACTCTAGATTCATGTGGACATATCTAAACAAAGCACTAAACCCTGACTGCACCTGCACACCATCTGGTGACCT